>NC_052627.1:94314904-94649904 GCF_016161935.1 Mauremys reevesii
TATCATGACCACAGATCTTCCTCCGGAACTCATCAGAAGTTTGTATAGGCGTCTCATGATATCTGCTACCTTCTCACCTGACAGTGAAGTCACCAAGCAGTTCTCACAGTCACCACATACCCAACTGTCTACATCCCTGATGATAAATCCCTTGTCACCACAGCCTGTCTCTTTCTCCCCACTGGAATTCCATCCTCTGGAGAGACCTCCTTGGTGAATGAGGAGCTGTCAGTCTCCACTATCTCAGTTGGAAGGAGAGTCCCATCTAAAGGGGTATGTCCCTCTATTTCCCCTCGGTGCCCTTCCACCATGAGACTGGCTTCCTCAACTGGAAGATCGGGGAAGTCAGTTCTGAGGAGGGCCTGCTCCACAATGTCCCAATGTCTATAAACAGTTTCATCTGTCTGTGCTCTTCCAGTTCAGCAATTCTGGCCTCAGGATTCTGTACCTGGGCTCTGATGGCCATGAGCTGCTTGTACTGGGTGCATACATACACCACTTGGCCACAAAGCAAACAATCACACAGTGTGCACTCTGCGCAATACATTGGGTAGTGCTCAGAGTCAGCTGCTGGTCTTCTACCTCCTTTACTAGATTGGGTTTTAACTGTGAGTGGAGAAGGATTTACTTTTTTGTGGTCTGTTAGTTATTCAAGGGGAAAGTTTTATTAGAGAGGCTTTAGTTTCTCAGTGTACCATCTAGTAACAGTTCAACTCAGAGCCTGCTTCCCTCACTAACTGCCACACGATCCAAAGTCCCTTGTGCTCACTCAGTCTGGTGTCTTCTCACTCCATCTGGGGCCTTTCCCCACTGGAGAAGGGCTTCTTGCTGCCTAGCTCTGTAGATATAGCCACCCTGAATAAACCCCAAAGGCCTTAACTCCTCCCACATGCTTAATAACTGGTCTCCCAAAGCCTGGCTTCAAAAGGCTACAGTCACAAAGGGACATAAGCATTGCAGTGATCAGCTTTGCAGAGCCTAATGTTTAGGTGCCCAGCTGCCTACTGGAATTTACATCCAGGCTTGCTATATAATGCTGGGGGAGAATTAGGTGCCTAAAAAGGGATTCATAGAAACCAGCACACTGAGTCGGGAGCCAACTAAGGTAGCCAGTAGGAAGTGCCAAAAAGAGGGGTGTGGCCAACTCCTACCCCTAAAATGGAGTTAGACACCTAACTCTAGGCCAGAGGAAGGTGCCTATCTCTGCTCAGGATTCACAGCCATGAATGCTTTCCTGGAGTCAGGTACTTTAGCCAGGTCAGTCCTTTCTCAAGAAAAACTGAGGAGGAGAAGGTTGTGCTGATGCACCCCTTATAGCCAATAGCCCTGGGGTTAATTAACTAGTCATTAAGCCAGCAGGAGAGCAAGAGACTGACTCTATAGCCCAGTGGTTAGGACACTTACGTGGGAGACTTGTAAATCAGACAGTATGGGGATTTGAACTTGCCTCTCCCATATCCTGGGTGAATGAACTAAACCCTGGGCTACTGGTAGAAAAGGGGAGAGGCACCCTCACTACTATCTGTACAGGTTAGGCCTGCTCTGAGCACACCTATGGGATCAGGCCCCACAGGTGAGATAGGCAGCAGATCAGCTAGTTTGTGAATCCCAATGGGGCTTAGGCATGAGTTCGGTGCTGAGCTGCTCACCAGTGTCAGGATTTAGGCAGGTTTGCACATGCCCAGCAGCAGAAATTTAGGCATCTGGGGACTTTACTGGTGGAAACTTAGGGGTCTAGGCCCAGATTTGTAAAGGGCTTTAAGCACCTAATTTCCATTGAAATTAATGGGAGTTAGGCACCTAAATACATACTAAAACCCAGCCCCTAGGTACCGTAGGCACCTCCAGGGTTAGGCAGCAGTTGAGCTGGTGGTTTTGTGAAAGCCAGTGGTGCTCAAATGTTGGATTTAGACACATAAAGTGGCAGTTAGGTACCACAGCCCCCTTGTGAATCTAGCTCAAAGGGCTCAGGCTGGTTTTATGCTTCAGAGAAGCACAAAGGGTATGTAGCTGACCACAGAATCTGGTCCTGAACCCAAAAGGTTCATTCACATTGGCCTGGTGATCTAATGAAATCTGGCCGGCTGCTCCCTGTGCTTGAACTGTTCCATGGGTAACTAGAGGACCTCAATCTCCCAGGCTCTCCCTATGGCATCTTTCACAGGCACTGCAATCATTTGGAAAAAAAAACAAAAAACAATAGATGCATATTCCACCACTTTATAATTTAAAGTGTATGAAATTTGCACATACAGTAGATGCAGTGCAATTGTGAAGTTTATGAGAGTTATGCACACATAAGCAAGAAAATAGCTGAGTAATTTAGGAGCCTGGTCTTTGAATGCAGAACAAGTGTTGACTATGGTGTATAAGCACAGAATAGTCTCAAATCATTAAGGAAGTAAGAATAGACTCAAAATGTTTTGGTGAACACATTAGTTTTATTGGAGGGCAGTAATGTTGACTTAAAATATTTAGGTTTTCAGTTTGACTTAAAATACTCACATAGACTCAGGGTATCCATGTGTTTGGGGAATTAATAACTTCACTTCTAAAAATTACTTAATATTTTTATATATGACAGCCTAAAGAAATTTTATTTTGCTTATCTACATTTCAATCTCTTTTGCTTGGATTTCTTCTGGGATCTGACCTATAAAAGCAACTGGATTTATGATATACTAAAATTTAAAACAGATTTAAAACAAATATATATATGAAATTGATAGTGTTTAAAATATAGTCTCAGACCTGATTTTTATTTTTTACCAAATGTGGTACTTTCACAACAAATGTCAAATAGATGGTTTATATATAAACTCACAAAGGAAAGTGCACAGTGCCACCCACTGTGCAGTTCTAGAATATTGCTATATTCTTTGTTTACTGCTGGGAAAAGATTAACCAATCAAGATTATTTCAAAGAGCATTGTGAACCCCTTTTTCTGATCACAATTTAGGGTTAAATACACCACAGTTTACTGCTGGGGCCTTTGTGATAATATGTCTGAGTCACCATTGGTGTGTTTGGAGTAAGAATTTACAAAGAGCCCGGATTCGGAGGCAAGTAAATAACAACTGATTTTATTTAAAGTAACAAGAGCATATTCAATTTGGCTTAGCTGAAACTGCACAAAAAAGACTAAGGAGATCTTATTCCATCTCTGTCCTAGAAATTCCACTCACAGAACAGCAAAGGTACATCTACATTGCAAAACAAAACCCATGGCAGCAAGTCTCAGAGCTTAGGTAGACTGACTCAGGCTCCTGGGGCTCATGCTTTGGGACTTATATTAGCAGTCCAGGTGTTCCCACTCAAGCTGGTGCTCAGGCTCTGAAACCTGGTGAGGGAAACTGGGCTCCAGCCTGACTGGGAACAGCTATTTTTAGCCTCACAAGCCCCAGTCAGTTGACCCGGGCTCTGAGAGTCGCTGCTGGGGGGATGGGACCTATTTGCAGTGTAGACCTACCCCAAGTTGCAAGCATTACATCAACAGAACAGAGTCTTCTCAGCTAATCACACTGTGAAAGCATGACATGGTTGCTAGCCACTTGTGGAAGCCATTGCGAATGTTTTTATTTATTTGTTTTGATTTCCAATAAATATATTCAACCAAGAACCTATTCTGCGCTCAATCTGCCTTTGCCAAAAATTAAAATAAATCCAAAAGAAATCCTCCTCCTCTTCTCTACCTCTATTGGTGGGGGTCCCACAGGACTGTGTGTTCAGCCCTCTTCTCTTCTCCCTCCATCTCTGTCTCCCTCAATCTCTGGCTGATCACATTGCAATGATGGTTCTGAATACCATCTTTCTGCTGATGACTCAAAAATCTACCTCTCTGACTTGGAGCTATCTCACTCCATTCAAACTAAGATCTCAACTTATCTTTCTGACATCTCCTGAATGGCCAGCTATCAACTAACACTGAACCTGGTCAAAACCAAACTCCTGATCTTTCCCCACAAAGGGGCCATACCAACAGTGGTCAACACCACCCTGCTCCTCAAACCCAAAATCTTGCCTTTAGCTTTGACTCAGCCCTCTCCTTTGACCCACACATCCAGACTATGTCAAGATCTTGTTGCTTCTTCCTGCACAACATGTCCGAGACCTGACCTTTTCTCTCTGCACACACCACCAAAAATCTTCTCCAAGATTGTCTTACACTGCCATAATCTCCTCTCTGGCCTTGAGGTTTATAATCCTGCTCCACTCAAGTCCAATCAAAACATAGCTGTTAAGATCATCTTCTTGGCTCACTGCTCTGATTATGCCATCACCCTCTTCAGGTCCACCCCCCCATGGAAATTGGGTGCTTAAAGCTCTCTTCCACTGTGTCAAACACAGTCTTCTTGTATTAATTTATGAGGCCCTCAACAGTTTAGCCTCACCCTTCCTATTCAACCTATTCTTTTATTGCAAGTTTGACTCCCACCTTCACTCTGCCAATGGTGCCAACTTTGATTTCCCATGTCCCTGCTTCTCCAAAGAACCACTTTTGTACTTTCTCCCATGCTACCCTTATAAGTGGTTAAAAACTCCACTGACAATCTGAAAAAACCATCACTCTGCTTCCCGCCAACTCCTTCCTCCCAATTCACCTCTTCGCAAGTGCATTCAGTAAAGTTCAGTCTGATCACGGCTAGGCAGGTGGCAGGCTGTGCTCACTGCTCTCTTGAATAACTATGCACGGGGCACATCCTTTTATGTTTATTACCCTGTTGCCCCTACCCCTAACACCTCCACCAGCTTGTTTGTCTCATCTACTTATTGTGTCCTGTCGTTTAGACAGGAAAGCTCTTTGGGGCATGGACTGTCATTTATTATACGTCTGGACAGTGCTTAGCACAATGGAACCAACCAGGTTGTCATGTTTAGGCTCTACTACAATATAAATGTTAAATAACATAATAAATAAAATAAATAATAATAATATCTCAACACGGTAATACTAGATTTCCAATCACAATGACAATGTCTTAAATGCAGTTGAATCCCGAACTTCTGTTAGTCTTTCTTTCAGAGGTGGTGCTAAATTTTTCATCACAGACTATGTTCACTGTGTTATCAATGTTTGGTTTCTTGGATTGAATTTATCTCAACTCAAATTAGTGATAAATTATTATGAACCTACTTTGGACATCTCACTGTATGCTTTTGGCTCATAGCCTAGCCATTTCCCCAGCACCAGATAGTTGACTTCAGTTGTAGTTAATGATCAGTTGTTATCCACATAGTTCGGATTTTTGGTTTCTAGCTCCGGCTGGGTAATCTAAACACTTCCCAAATCCAGATAGCTGGCTTCAATTTATATTATGATTTTAGAATTGATTTGATAGCTGTGATGCTTTCCTGGATCTAGATGAAGATTTTCTTTTTCTACCTTCCTGATTAATGGACTTACTACAAATCCTACCATTTAAAATGCTAAGATACTAAAACTAAAAAGTACTTAGCTTAAATTTTTCAAGAGTTACTGTTTATTTCATATTTCTAGGAGTGTTTTTTTTCCTTTTCTTTTTCTCAAAAACTACCGGGATCTTTGATTGTTTTATTGTGTCTTATCTTCTGTTTGTTAACAGAGTTGAGTTGAGTTCAGAATTTGTCCTTTTTTTGGTACATACCATTGTGTTTATTTTGAATTTCTATACTACTTGATATACTACTTGTCACCTTTGTCTGGCTTGTCCTCGTCTGTCCCTCCATGAATGCAAGTCGACACCACACCATCCCATTTTGTTGTGAGCATGTTCTTTCCATTTCTGGCCAAAGAGTTTTGTTATGGGATTGGCCCAGTGTGCTTTCAGTTTGCTCAGCGGTCGCTTGTGGTCTCTGGTGATCCAGTCACTGATGCAGGTTGTCCACCTATTGTCTTGTCTGCAGACTACATTATCCGCTCATCTCCGCACTACATCGGTCACCTGTGTACACCTTCTGATCTCCTCACTCGGTATGTGATCACGGAGCAATAACTTACACATCGCCCTTCCATTGCTCTCTGGGTGACAGCGAATCTTTCTTCCTCCACTTTTGTCATTGATCAGCTTTCCCTCCCTATATCATTGCTGGCAGAACAGTGGAGTTAAACAGTTTTCCTTTTCTTCATGGGCAGTTCACATTATCAGACATCTTTATTTCGTTGAAACTTGCCCATCCCACCTTTCTTCTCCTACTACATTCCCCTTCGAATGAGTTGTCTCTATCAGCTGCTGACCCTGGTAAATATATTTGTCAACCTCCTCGATTAATTTCCTGTTTACAATGATGATTCCTTCTCCACAACGCTCATTCTGCATCCACTTCATCTTCGACGTGTTCACTTTCATATACTACTTGGTCAAGCATATTTTATTATTATTATTTTATTACAGTAGCACCTAGGAGCCCCATTTAAGTATCTGAGCCCATTGTGTTAAGTTCTGTGCAGGCAAATAACAAAGACAGTCCCTGCCCTGGAAAGATCACAAACTATGTGTCAGGTTGCAATCTGCACATTTTCATATCTGCATGTTAGATGTTGGTGGTCTTAATCTTAAGCAGTATCATCTCCTTATATTATCCAGTCATTAGGCATACTTAACTGCTGATCCAGTACCCATTACAGCTTTCATAGCACCATGTTCATCCCACTCTATCAAATATCCCTTAGCCACTGCAGTCACTCCTCTGTTAGTCACAGTCATTAACACAGTAAAAATCAAAATTTCCAGATTCATTATTATCAATATCTCATTTTGTAATATAAACTTGTAATCCAAGTTCCAACTGTGTTCTGCAGCATCTGTCTATTATCTAGTTTTTAGCTACCAAGGCAGCTTTTACCAATTTATTGTCCAACACAGTGTGCATATTTGGAGGCTAACAGAAACCTTGCTTGAATTGGAAGACACTTTCACTGACTTGAGTTCTCTGATTCAATCTGGCCTTTTTTATCAAACAACATTTAGTCTCATAGACTTTAAGGCCAGAAGAGACAATCGTGATCATCTAGTCTGACCTCCTGCACACTGCAGGCCACAGAATGTTGCCCATCCTCTACCAAAACAGACCCATAACCTCTGGCTGAGTTACTGAAGTCCTCAAATCATGAATTAAAGACTCCAAGTTACAGAGAATCAACCATTTACTCTGTTTAAACCAGCAAGTGATCATGACCCATGCTGCAGAGGAAGATGAAATACCCCCAGGGTCTCTGCCAATCTGACCCCTAAATATGGCACTCATTTGAACCCTGAGCATGTTGGCAAGACCCACCAGCCAGACACCTGGGAAAGAATTCTCTGTAATAAGTCAGAGCCCTCCCCCTCTAGTGCCCCATCTCTGGCCATTGGAGATTTTTGCTACTAGCAATCACAGATGGGCCAATCTCATCAAATTTCCCCTCCATAAATTTATCAAGATCAGTCTTGAAACCAGTTAGGTTTTTTGCCCCCTTTGCTCCCCTTGGAAGACTGTGCCAGAGCTTCACTCTTCTGATGGCTAGAAATCTTTGTCTGATTTCAAGCCTAAGCTTGTTATTTAAACTGATGGACAGTTTATATTAATTTGTTCTTGTGTCAACACTAGCACTTAACTTAAATAACTCCCCTTCCTCCCTGGTATTTATCCCTCTGATGTATTTATAAAGTGTAGGCATATCTCCTTTCAGCCTTCATTTGGTTAGGCTAAACAAGCCAAGCTCCTTGAATCTCCTCTCGTAAGGTAGGTTTCCCATTCCTCCAATCATCCTAGCAGCCCTTCTCTGCACCTGTGTCCAGTTTGAAGCTGAAGGGCCTAATCCTGACACAAGTGCTGAAAGTATTTGCAGGATGAGGCCCAGTAGGGGTACTGCCCCCCGTTTTCAAAATAAAGAAATGGATTTACTTTGATGGTCAATTCTTTGGGGGCAGGGACTATCTTTTCATTATGTGTGTGTACAGTGCCTAGAACAATGGGGCTCTGAGTCCTGACTAGGGCCCCTAGTACAAATAAATAATAATGAACATTTCCTTCACAAGACTGTTCTCTGTAGCATGCCCTGCTTTGGGGTGGAGAATGGTTTTATCATCATTCCACAGGGTCAGCTGTAATTTAGCCTCTTCCTTCTCGAGACCTTTTTAACTGTATTTTCTTAATCTCTTCATTCTCCTTCCTTTGTTTGGACAGATGAATGTTCCGTCTCACTTTCCTAAAGATTTCTAGTCTCACCGTGATACATTTAATCTATCGCAGTTTATTAATGATCCCGTTCATAAGCAAAATTGCACCCTCAATTTATTTATAACTTGAGGGGTAGAAGGCATTGATTTAGCAATGCAACTGTCTTTCTCTTAACTTTTTCACCTGCTTTTATTTTGAATGATCTACTCTGAGACATCAATCTAGATTTATAACAAGGATCCATAGAAACCTATAGCACCTCAGGGTCACTTCCTGTACAGCAGATGTGTTTGGGGATTGCTGCAGTATAGACAGAGAGAAGAGCATGCTCTCAAATCCAGCCACCGAGGCGAGAAATAGATTTCAGTACTATGATGAGGAGGGTGGGTTAAAATAGAATGTTAATCTCTTCTGGGAGATTTTCGTACAATAAAATTGAGGCTTGTTCACCTGTGACTGCTTTTAACCGTGACCCTTATTGAAAGAGTTTTCACTGTTGGTTTTTGGAATAAAAAAAAATTTTTTTCCTTTTGACTTTTAAGTGGATTTAGTGCTCGTGAAAGGTGCCAGTCTGGCAGCCTAGGCCAGTGATTTGCTCCATTTATCAATAGAACTGGTACACAGGGATGGTCTTAGGGAAAATGGTGCCCTGGGCGAACTTTCTCTGGAACCCTTTAAGTACTGCTCCCCGAGCAATGGGCGGCCGCTCACAAGCAGCGCAGCAGGAGGTGGAGTGGGGGGGATGCGTGTGAGCACCTGACTCACACCCCACAGCCTCCTTTATACCCTCCTCCTACCTCCCGGGTGGGCACAACCCTTCTGCAACCTCTTGACCACGACAGCCCCTCCTCTCCCCAACCATAGCACCCTGGGCAGTCGCCCATGTCACCCACCCATAACACCGGCCTTGCTGGTACAACACCAGCAGCAGTGCAGGCTTCCCCCACTCTTTTCCAGCAATGAGCCTCAGATGTGACCTAGAATGACCATCTCAGGGGATGACATGGTAAATCAGTCTCCACACTCATTTAGTCTCCTAATAGCAACTGCCATTTACTGAGATGGTACTATGAAATGGACACCTATCCATCAAGTACTGACATAAGTAAAGTCGCTTCCATATTGGCTCTGTTTAAAAGTTTTACTTTATTGCTGTAACGAGTTCTGTGAAAAGTTAAGAAGAAACCAACCAGCTCTGACACCCCCCAGTCATTCACACAGGCCACAGAACTGAAAAAAAGAAAGAAAGATTTTTATCTGATGTGAGTTTGTCCAAGGGACTGAAGAAGGGTTAAAAAAGAAATTGTGCTTTCCTTCCCTTCTCAACTCTTCCACTACACTTATCTCCTTGTCAATATTCAGTGCTCCTGTCCCACTTTCTCATTCTTCTTCCCTCTCCCAGGCTTTTGTTCTTTTGAAGATGCTTATTAATGAGCATTAATTAGCATTTCTGAAACAAACAAAAGACATACAAAGAGAGAGGGGAGTTAAAAACAGAAGCAGATCAGCTGTTTTTAACTAAAGTTCTGAAGCTGGCCTTGAATGCTATGGTCAACCCTGAATTTCACAGCATTTACCACAGCCGCTAAATGCTACTGGCCTGGCTTAGAGACTGCCACTCCTTAAACATTTAGCAAAGAAGGACATCAATACCTACCATAAGATATTGATTATGCACTATTCATTCTTAACATTGGCAAAGAAAATTCCATCTCAAATCAGGAACATAGCAGACGTGGTGTCCATTGGGAATGTCCATAAAATGACATTATTGATAATCCTACTATGCATGCGATAACTTAATCATTTATTTCAGACAGTACTCACCATTTCTCATTTGCTTATACATTTCAATCAGAATGGCCATATTCCAACCAAATTTAAAAGCTACCATAGCAATCCTCAAAACTCTTTCACCATTAAATTTTATTAGGGTTGAATGCCTGTAGCTCACTTTCCTTATGTGTCTAAAATTTACAGCCATTTTCTACCCCGATCCACATTGGGAGTCCACTTTGACATCAATTGCCCAGCTTTGTGCAAAGATGAAAAATCAGATATAACCTCAAGACCTTTAGAACACTAGACTTTTAGAACTCTGCATGTAAAAATGAAAACACAAATGCATGGGTGTTTGATCGCCTAGTCAGCACATATGATTGCTATGACTGTGCATTCAGTCACAAATATTGTACAAGAAAATGGCCAGTCAGATATGTAATTTAAGCAAATAAATGTACACATATATTTGTGCATGCAATGGTGTCCACAGAGTTCTGAAATTCTGTCAGGGTACCATCTTGTTATTCATCTGACTCTGGCAAATGTGTAGATCATTTCCGTTCTATTTTTATGGATATTTTAAGGGTTAAGATAGCCATTGTTAGACTAATAACAAAATGTCTGCTTAATTCTGAACAAATGAGTACAATGAAAGCAGTTAAGTTGTTAAAGTATGGATTTCAATGCCATTGATCATATAAAAAGGAATCATTAAAACTACTTCAAAGCAACACTGATCTATCAAGGCTAGCTTATCTGATTTAGGTCAGATATTTTCCAACAGATATCAATTTATTTGTCGCCTAGCTAGCTTCATCTGCCACTGCTAATCCCACCGCTGGGAGTCCTGAAAGCATCTATTTTAGTTCCAGTATCTGCATGTTTCCACTGAGTCACACTAGAAGTGGATTAAAAGCAAGCTAATGGCCTTATGGTCCTGATTAACATGATGGATGCAACAGGGAGGAGGGGGGAGCAGCCTGCACAACCCATGCCTCCTTACTCTTCCCCACATATACTAGGAAGCTTAGTGTGACTCCTTAAGGCACAATCTTTCCCTGCAACCCTCTTGGCCCAGGGTAGTTCCACCTCACTCCACTCAGGGACGGGCCTTAAAGGATTAGGGGGGAAATTTTCAAAATAATTTAGAAGTCTAAATACCATTCTAAAAAATGACATGGGCACTTAGGCCATTTTGAAATGTTCACCCTCAGTCTAGCCTGCAAAACTCATATCTCTGCCGCTCTGTATCTTTAAATACCACATTGATTTTGAATTTATTCTGTTTACTAAGGTGAAAAGGGGTTAAATCCACCAAGATGTCAGCTCCCTCCCCAGACGAATTTTGTCCCTCAGCCCAGCCCTTTCCCCAGTATGATCTCCCACCCAACAACCCAGATGGACTCTTGTCTTTCTCCCACTCTTCCTTCCAAGTGAGGCAGCTGCACCCACCTCAGCAGGAAGACAGCTTGCAAGAAGTCAATCAACCATGCTCTGGTCTGCCCCCAGGCACCATCTGGTCCCCAGATCCCATAGATCCTATCTCATGTTACTTGCATCCTCATTCCAGTTCACTCTAATATTCCGATCAAGCTCTGTTGGGGACTCCACTTTCTAGGTTTAAATTCCAACTCCATAGACGGAAGGTCTTCTCTGTTTGAATTCAGCCAGTTTCAAATAGAGAAGGCTGTGCATTCATCCCCTCCATATACAGCCTTGCCTCCCGTGATGCACATAGTTTGTGCTGAATCTGATGGAGTTTAGCTGCAAAGTAGTCAGAAATTTCCTCACATCAGGATGGACGCATATCAGCAACCAAGAGAAGACTGTCTGGATTGACCAAGCTATTTTTCATCCAGAACAAATCTGCTGTTTGAGACCTTGTAGGCATTAATGAGGTACTGGATATGCTGGGAGAACTTTGTGCCACAAACTCTGAGTGGAAGTGTTTTCAGTTTTCTGATGACACTTTATATCTCTACCTTGTCCATTTCAGAGTGTGACATCAAGTGTCTTCCCCTGTGACTGGGAGAAATTTAGACATGAGTCAGAGCAATTTGCCTGAGATTCGGTGCAGACAAAACTGACATGATTATAGAATCATAGAAATGTAGATCTGGAAGGGACATTGAGAAGTCATCAAGACCAGCCCTGGACTTATGGTGGGTTAGAGGCAGCAACTCTCTCCAAGAAAAGATATTAATCTATTATAGCATGTTACCGATGTTTGCAAGTTAGGGGTCTGGTTAGATATGCAGCTGCTTTTAGACAATCAAATACTAGCAGTGACCTAGACTGTTATTTTCCATCTGTATCTGGCCAGAAAGCTGCAATCTTTTCTTTTGGATGCAAACCTTCCTACTATTCATTATCTGTCAGTTCACGATTGGAGTACTGCAATGTGATCTGCACCTTAAATCCATTCAGAACTGAAGTTAGTGAAGAATGTTGCAGCTCATTTATGAGTACAGGACACCGGTATTCTTTGATCAGCCCAAGCTGCCTACTGGTTTCCAGGTGGAGTTACAGGGCTTGCAGGGCCGCCCAGAGGATTCCGGGGGCCTGGGGTCTTTGGCGGCGGGGGGCCCTTCCGTTCCGGGACTCGCCGCCGAAGTGCCCCGAAGACCCACAGCGGGTCCCACGCCAAATTACCTCCGAAGCAGGACCCGCCGCCGAAATGCAGCCCGGTCTTCGGCGGTAATTCGGCGGCGGGGGGCCCCCACCGCGGGTCTTCGGGGCACTTCGGTGGCGGGTCCCGGAACGGAAGGGCCCCCCGCCGCCAAATTACCGCCGAAGACCGAGCTGAACTTCGGTGGCGGGTCCCGCTTCGGCGGTAATTCGCCAGTGGGGGGTCCTTCCACCCGGAGCGGAAGGACCCCCAGCCGGCGAAGACCAGGAGCAGAAGAAGCTCCTGGGCCTGGCCCTGTGAGAGTTTTCCAGGCCCCCTGGAGCGAGTGAAGGACCCCACTCCAGGGGCCCCGAAAAACTCTGGTGGGGGCCCCTGTGGGGCCCGGGGCCTGGGGCAAATTACCCCTCTTGCCCCCCTCCTCTGGGTGGCCCTGAGGGCTTGTCTATCCAGTGTGGAAATGAGCACCTTTGAGGTCTGAATTCTAACACACACCAACATGTTGCACATTAATTGGCTTTTGTGGACCCTCCTGGTGAGCACTGAAGTTCAAGTGGACTAGGGCACTTCTAGTGCAGCAGGCTAGTTAGTACACAACATGTTGGTGTACATTAGAATTCACATCTTACTGATGCGCATTGTTGCACAGTGTTGACAAGCCCCAAGATGTTGGTTTTGAAACAAAGCAAAAAAAAGGTTTAGAACCATCCAAATGGCAAGACTGTATCCTTCACATGCCATATTCCATACCTGAGATTAGCAGAAGTGATCAGGCTGGAACTGCCTTGCTATATAAGGGACTGATCCAAAATTCATTGAAATCAATGGAAAGATTCTCATTGGCTTTGGATTAGGCCCGAAGAGAGGGAGTTGCTAGCAGGGCAGTGTCTGCAAGCGAATACTCCTCAACTCAATTCATACTATCTTCAGGGCATCTAGAAAAAGACACTCTTTTGCACTGGGATTTGGGGACAGCTAATGTGGCGAGGGTGGGTATTGCTTTGGGGAATTTGAGAGGAAGGGAGATTTTGATACATTTTGTTATTTGTTTTGTTTTCTGCTGGTTGTACGTCTTTATAATGTGGGCAGTGTAAAATTGATGATATCCTTGACTATTCCTTTCCCTGCTTTAGGAACTGAGGTTTGTAAATACGGTAGGTAAATACACTGTTGTTACTCTAAAACATCAATGGGCTTTTAAAATGAAGTTTGTTTTGTTTTAATTTGCCCAATGTGAGCTCCTGCTTCTCAGGCAGTCATGAAAGGAGTACACCATTATTTTCAAAAACTTACATTGGCTAGGGGCATAGGCTTAGACTCCAAGGTGTTCAGATACCACAGCAATAAGTTTCAGTTAAAACACCAAAAGAAATTAAATCAACTAATAAAAGAAACTTAGATAAAGCCCTTTATTATCATTGTGGCACATGTGATACATAACATGTACTGAGGCATCTCTAATACCCAGTTGCAACATGATGTGTTAAACTGAAAATGGGACAAAAATGTTTTTTAAATGTACCCTGTTAGAGGCTAGACTGATGGCAACCTACGTCCCCAAGGAGGATAGCTGAATTCCACTGGCTTCTTCACCATGAGTTTGAACTTTTCTGAACAGGAAAGAAGGGAATTTATGCGATTAGAGCTTAACTGTCCATTAATCATTTTTGGCTGAATGTGGAAAAGATGTCTAAATGACTTTTAGTCTAGACCACAATGTTTTCTGGGCATTTATTTCTTGAGAAACAATATAGCAGATAGTGACAGAGTAGATCTAGCAGAAAATTGCTATGGGGCAGAATACTTAAAGCAGGCAAGACATTCTGGAGGAAATGAAACAGAAACAGAGGGATTAGTATTATACAAATTGTCTAAAAGTGTGTTCTGAATGTGTATATGTTGGTTGTATTAACATCTCTGTCACTGGGCTACAGTACATCGAGGGAGATGTCTACCAGCATCAGTGAAACATGGCTGTTCTTGAAGCTCCTACTAAATTTCTTTACTCAGCCTCCTTTGGGAGTAAAATCCCTACAGATCACTTATAAATATAAACTATAAACCCATTCCTAGATTTCCACTGTGGCTACTACAGCACAGGCTGTAACAATAAGAAAAATATGTATTCATCTCACACCGTAAAATAGCCACATGCCTGCTGAAAATGTGGAACAGTGCTGCAGTCCCAAGTGCATTGTCCATGGAACTCCAGTAGGAATAAATGTGCTTCTTTGGCACAGTTGACAGTGTTGCTGTTTGAGATGCCCAAACATTCCAGTAAGTATAAAGAGGAAGCTGCCTCCCAGAAGGATAATTCTGATGTAGTTTTGCATTTTATGGGCTAACCTGTGGCATTTAACCTCACCTGGGCAGTGCAAACCCACAAGAGGGCCATAGCCATCTTCCTCTCCTCCCTCCTTTGAGACAATTTGATTCCACTATGGAAGCCTGTAGTTAGCTGTCCCTGGTCCTTGCACAAAGGGGCAGAAGAAGTCTCCTTCTACCCTTCCCCCTTGAATGAGGCCCATCCAGGAATCTGGCCCCAAATATTCAGTATATGATTGTATGCCAATCCTAACTTATTTGAATCGAGGGAAGGATTATTTCCATATTTTTAGTATTATACACAGTTATAATTTGAATAATCTGGTAAACAAATTAATAATCAATTCAACAAATATTCTTCATATAGACCCATGTTAGATCATTCATAGCACCTTTCAGAACATGCTATGATATGAGCCCCATCATATTGCCTTGACATAAAATCAAATTAAATTGCTCTTATCGCATAGCGATTAGCAAATGGGTGGTAAATATGGACATCAGTTTGGATCATTGTCATTCACTTCAAGTCACAATTCCATCTCATCTTCCTTATCTCAAAATGACACCAGGAGACAGACCTATTACAAAATGTTTTTGCCACATTCCAGTAAATGTGTGCAGACTGTAAGTGAACCTCGTATAAAGAACCTTGCAGGAGAAGCTCATATTTGTTGCAAGCAGAAGCTTATATAAATTGAAGGCAATTGTATCCCATAGGAAGTGTAGATGTTTTCGGTGGAAAACAGAGCAGGGAAATGCACTACTGCAGCTCTTAGATAACAATTTTAAATCAATATTTGTAAAAATAAGTACCATTAAACTCAGATGAGCAACTCCCTGATGTCATAATCTTTCCATTTTCTTTTTCTGATCATTTATCAGCTATGTTGAGAGTATGAAGGTGAGAATGACTAGAATATGAAATTAGGAGAGGAAATCTGCAATAGGAAAGAAACTAATGTGAAAGTTTTTTAAAAAGCCTATTACTTCTTCCTAATTTTTCAATAGTTTATGCTCATAAAGTTTGAAGAAAGACAGCACCAAGAATCTATGCCTTCTGTTTGCCTATATGCCTGTGTGACGCTGAGCCATTGAGGGTTAAGCAACCAGAAGGCTAAGCGACCCAAAATCAAGCTTTAAGAATATATTAGAGAAGTATTGAAATGGTAAACAGGGCCATTCCTTATAGATAGATATCAAAGTCATGTTAAGTAGACTAAATTCTTTGAAATGTAAACCTATATTTTAAAAAAATTGGAAGTAAATACTAATTGTTTTTGTTTATGTTTACCTATATCTGTTAGAAGCTTCACATTGTGATCTCATTAGCTTGTAGATGATAAACTTCTGTTCCTGTCTGTTACTATATTCTATAGATTCAGAGATCAAAACATTTAGATGAAACTTGTGGTGTAATAATATCATTTTCTATATTTCTCTTTGAAGTTTGTAGTACACTATCTATGAACTGCTTGAATGGTTAATTACCTTATGCTAATGAATGCAGCTAGTTACCGGTGTATGCTAGGAAAAAGGGATTTAGTTCAAAGCAGCAATGTGCATTAACTATTCTTCATCCAAGGAATGCCTACTGTGATCACTTGCTACCAAGAGGTTTATCAGCTGAGCTTCAGCTATAAAAGAACTCTAGAACCTGATCCTTTTTTATGTCAGATCTGCTTAAACTTTTTCAGGGGAAATTCAAGCCACAAGACTGTCTCCAGGCCTATGCTGGAATATCCCTGCAAATTTTCATAGAAGAATTTGACACATGGACTGCCTATTGGACTATAAACTAATGAATTGATTCTGGAAGGACTTTTATAAATCAGCATCCTCACCATCTCTACTATGAAACTGCCTAAGAACTTTATTCATATTTGTATATATAATGATCTTTTAACCATCTTTTAGTCATTCTTTGTTCTTTTTTTAAAATAAATCTTAGATTAGTTAATAAGAATTGGCTGTAAGCGTGTATTTGGGTAAGATCTTAAATATTCATTGACCTGGTGGGTAATGTGTCCAATCTCTTGGGATTGGTAGAACTTTACAGATGGTGGAAAAGATTTTAAGTAATCCTCACTAGATTTGACTTGGCTGTCTGGATGGGAGCCAAAGGCTGGATTGCCTAAGAGGAACTGTATTTTTGGCTTCTTGGTAACAAATAACGTATTACAGAAGTTGTTTTGTGATTGGCTTGGTGAATCTAAGTATAAGAATAAACCACCACATTGAGGGATTTTCTGCCTCCTTATTTGCAGTTTGCCCTGATTAAACATTCTCACTGTGGCCTTTCCATCGACCATGGATACAGCCTGATACAATATCTGGAAATAGAGCTTGAAAGGAGGCATTTAAGCAAGATCAATCTCCATTACCTTGTACACTCAAGTGTCACCCATGCTCCATCTGATCCCTGGCTTGAGCATAATTGTCCCACTGCTTGGTCATTTGTCCATTACTGATCAACTTCAAAAAGCTATGTATTATTAATTATTACTACTTTTACAGTGTTTAATTCTTGCATGTGCTCAGTGCTGTACAAATGAATGAGAAGACCGGGTCCCTATTCCAAGGGGCATACAATTTAGTTAGTTCAAATGCAAACAAATAGCCCAGAAATATATAATACCCAAGTGACAGCATGCTAGAAATGGTGAAGAGAGGCTTCACAGAAGCATTGCTGACGATGCTCTCACCATGCCAGTGTCATTTTTAAAAACCTCTTGATCAGATGATGATCAGGAAAAAACTTGCAAAGTTCTGCCCTTTTTCAAAATAGCTACTATCTACTATTGTTCCCAGTAGGATTGAAGTCACAGGCTGCCTTTAGTCAAGATGGAGGGCATTTCTCTACAGCCTTTGCAGGCCACAGTCAGGCTGCTCCAAGCAAAGATGGCCACCAACTTCCATTGTTATCAAGGGAACTAAAGCCAGACTGCCCTCGGGAACATGATGGCACCCTGTACTGTCCAGAGCCAGGTGGGACACTGAGGAGCTGGTAAATACAGGGGAACAGGGAAATGGGGGCAAAAGATTCAGAGATGGATCTGGGAGATTATAGACAGAAGGAAAACGATAGTAGAGGAGGACTGGAGAGGGAAAGAATGATACAGACACCCCCCGGGTTATGCAAACCCAACTTACGCAATTCCGCACTTATGGAAAAAATTCTGTAAGCTAGAAATAGGAGTGGTTTGTTTTGTTTCAGTTTTTTGCTAATAATGGTTGGGAATACATTTCCGACTTACGCAAATTCGAGTTACGCAAGGCGTTCCAGAACGAAACGCTTGTGTAAGTCAGAGAGCGTCTGTAGCTTCTTCACCTCATGGGGTTAGTGGAAGTTCTTACAAAGGGAGGAGTCAAATGCCCGGATCAATATGTAGTATTGAATGTTGGGCTCTCTACACTTGGGGACAACACTTCTGTTTTAAAGATACAGATAGTGTCAGCGACCACCTATGCCTGGTGGTCAGGGCAGGAGTCAGTAGCCAGAGCCAAGGGCCAGAACCTGAGTCAGATGCGATGCCTGAACCAAGAGTCACAGCTGGAGTCAGGAGCTGGAGTCTAGGGTCAGCCCAAAGTCAGAGGTCACTAATCAGAGCCACACATCAGAACCAGGTTACTGGAGTGAGGCAAGGCAGGGGCAGTGCTGGGTCCAAGGCAGGGGCTGGACTGGAACAAGGATGGGAAAAAGGAGGCAAAGGTGCTATCACAACCATGAGTAAATGCTTTGAGAATCTGCTTAACTGGGGCTGCTGCTGGGCTTAGGCGCCAGTCTGGTCACCCTGGCCAGTCAATCAGGCAGCCTACTACAGGCCAGCACCATGCATTAGGTTTTCCAGAGACTGGTTCTGTGCCGGGCCTGATTCCTGATAGGCAGAATGTAAGCTCTTTATTTAGACTAAGCTTTTTGGAGCAAGAACCATTTTTTTGTTCAGTGTTTGTACAGTGCGTAGCACAACGGGTCCTGGAGCTGCTAGCACCACCATAGTACCAATAAATAATAATAATAATTAGCTGCTATCCTTAACATTTTGCACCACATAGGTGCAGGCCTCAAGAGCCTAGGATGCTGGCAATTTGACCCTCACTTGGGCAAAGATTGGGCAGCCCAGATCTGGGCGTTCCTAGAACAAGGGGCGGACCTAGGCATTTTGCCGCCCCAAGCACGGCAGGCAGGCTGCCTTCAGCGGCTTGCCTGCGAGAGGTCCCCAGTCCCATGGATTCGGCGGCACGCCTGCGAGAGGTCCGCCGAAGCCGTGGGACCAGCGGACCCTCCGCAGGCAAGCCGCCGAAGGCAGCCTGCCTGCCGCCCTCGCGGCGACCAGCAGAGCGCCTCCCGTGGCTTGCCGCCCCAAGCACGCGCTTGGCATGCTGGTGCCTGGAGCCGCCTCTGCCTAGAACAATGTACAGCAGCTTGCATTACTTACCATCACTTACCAATAGTTATCACACAGTGGTATCAGCAATACCATGGTTATTTCCTATTTTAAGCAAGCAGCAAGCACTCTCATGTTTACCCACTAATAAAATCAGCCTGTTGCTCCATATAACTATTTGTGGTGTTGCTGTGAAACACAAACACATTATAGATCTCAACATAAAAAAAATACTACCTAATTAAAAAATTAGCATGGAACCTTTCAATAAGAAATATGTGCAGAGCTAGAATATTAGACTGGGAGCGGGCTCACACAAATGCAGCTGGTATTTATAAACAAATGGCTTATAAGGAACTATAGAGGATAGCAGTAGAGGTTCAATTAACAAAATAATATCAAATAGTAGAGTTAAACCTTACTTGTTTTTACTGTTGTTGAAAGCTGAAGTGTGATGATACTTTCGGTTGGATTTAATATTAAAGTGTTGATCTGAAAGGTATTACTCTCATGAATGAGCAGTACAATTTCAAATAAACTTAAGTAGCCCTGATGTATTCTTGAGGTCTGATTTAGTAAGATAGTATGCGCCGGTGTAAAGTTTCTGAGGTTTATGTCCTGTGCACATATGCTATTTTTAAGAATATAACACAAGGAAAAGCCTTTGGGGCTAATGCTCTGGGAACAAGGCCCTTTTTATGTCAAGGGTGATGTATGAACTGATAGTTCATGGAAGGTGAAGCTTTGACTAAGTTATCAGACTTTTACCTTTTGAGTTATGGCTGAGTGAGCCTACTGGACCGATTACGTTTACTGGCATTGGCTAAACAGTCTGTGAGCTTGTTTATGTTACCAAAGAAAAGTGACAATATGGTCCAATTAAATGCCTTCAGCCCAGCATAACTAAACAAATTAATTTTCCATTCCAAATAGAATTTAACCTAAAGCAAGCCATGATTTATGTGAAACAAATGCCAGCTAGAGCCAGCTGGTCTGCCGTCCTTATTTGTGGCCAAATTACTTTTAAAACAACAAATAATATTTTGAGGTTGAATCAGATGAAAAATATTTACTATCAGAAAGAAACTGCTAGTGTCTATGCATAATACAGCAAACATATCAAATCTAGTTAGACTCATTATGAAAAGTTCAAAGGGTCACAGAAGTTCATATAACCAGTAACCACACTTACACATTCAGAGCGGGAGAACAGGACAAACCTACTGCTAAAAGTTTGCCTTTTAGTTATGACATTTATTATAGAAGTGAAGGCTTAAAACAAAGATCCTTTAGTAAAGGAAATTTACCTATTTCGTAAGCAGCTGGTGGAAACTAACACCATTTTAAGGCAAAAAAAACAAAAACCCCTACATGAAGTTCACATTTCCTTTCCATCGCAATTTTTCCATTTAAAGAAAGGAGGAAAGTTCAATATTCTGTGCTGCAAGATCTCCCTGACTGCAAAGAAATAACTTTATTTATATTAATTAATTAATCAATTAAAAATCAGGGCTCCTTGTGCTAGGACTTGTACACACATAATATTAAATTTTATTTGAATATTAAACAGACAATCTACAATAGTGTTCACAGCTTCTAATTCTTTCCTCTTTCACATCCCTCCTTAAAGACTCATTATTTCCCTGATATCAACAAGATGTAAGTCAGCGATGATAATTAGTATTAAAAATACAGTACTTTTAATTCAACAAGATGGACACATGCCCAAACTAAGTATCTATATCATCTTATTATTACAACTCTAGTCCTTGCTCCCCATCTTCCTCATCCTATTTTCCCCACACAACCACCACTTTTCCCATCACATCTAAAGCTATGCCCCAATCTTTCAAAAACTTACTCACACGCTTAACTTTTTAAGCATGTGAGCAGTCCCATTGAAGTCAAGTTAAGCACATGAATATTAGCAAGACTGTAAACTCCTTGGGACAGGGACCTTATCAGATTCTCATCTGGTGTAAATCATAATAGCACCATTACTTGAAGGGATTTATACGGAATTAGACCAGATGAGGAGCTGACTCTTGTCCTCTATGCTTCTCCTAAAAAGCACTCAGCACACTTCTGGGCACTGTAAAAGTAATTAACAACAAAGCAACACTAATTATCACATATAATTTGCACAATATTGCCAGTGCCATCTCTTCTGTAAGAATCCCTCCTCTGTGCCACATTGTTGCATGGGAGGTACATGTGCTTCTTTGTACCTGCTGTCATTTAAGTGGCAAAAAATAGAGTCCAGGCACAGCAAAGGAAAGGAAGATGCGAGGGGAGAGGTGTCCTCAGAGGCCCATTCAGATCATCATCAGCAGCAGCAAACAGTATTTTTATTCTGTGCTGTTCTTTAGTGTTCAAAATTCCAGTCACTCTTTTGGTATATTTTACCTCAAACAACATGCTTCTATCCCAGCACATTTTTCTTTCTTTAGGATTTATTTTTCCTTATGATTATTATTATTTATTTTGTTTAATGGTGATTTTCCCCCACACTCTCCTTTCCCATTCAGCACTTACATATTATGGTGATGGACACCACAGAACTCCCTGAAAAAGATCAGATGGCTTTACACAGTAAGGCAGAAAGTTTATTGCTCGGCAATAAAGACCTATTATTTACTTGAGTTTAGCAACCTCAGTGGTTGAAGGAAATCAAATGGCGAGGGGGAGCTCCCCACTCACTAGGGCTGCTGCCTGGTCTAGGGCTCTGTTGGGCAGGGAGGGGGCGGGTCCTCTTTGGTCACTCCTCTAGTGGAGCCCAGGCCCACACAGCTCCTTGCCTTTTGACCATGGCACCCTAGGCTGTCACCCAAGTTCTGCCCTCATGGTTGTGGTGAAAACCTTGGGCACATGACTTCTAAAGGCTTAAAAACCAGAAGTAACATTAAAAGACCCGACATTTATTATTTTTTAAAATGTCACAATTTCTAAGCCAATCTCATGAATTTTTGGGTCTTGACTCAAGAATTTTGAGTTCATGGGGCTGATAACATTGCTATGCTCCCTTTCCTTAACTCCTGAGCAATATGATGTTTATTCTATCACTTTCCTAGATCCTAGCTCTCAGCAGCAACCTAAACCTCATTAAGTTAAGGGTTCTAGGAGAAGAGGGTTCAGCAGATCTATCTTGGTAGGTCATTAGAATGAATTTTCTGTATGACAGGGGTAAGTTTTACTAGATAGATACTGTAGTTGCACACTGTATTTAGAAATAAAATCACAGTGCAGAGTGTTTGACCTGTGCTAGTGTAAATCAACATTGCTCCATTGACTTCAGCATAGCTGCACTGATTTACAGCAGCTGGAGATCTGGTCCAAAATATAAATTACCTGTTTGTGAAATCATAGAATCATAGGAATGAAAGGGACCTCAAGAGGTCATCTAGTCCAGTCCCCTGCACTCCTGGCAGGACTAAGTATTATCTAGACTAAGTATTATCTAGACCATCTAGACAGGTGTTTGTCTAACCTGCTCTTAAAAATCTCCAATGATCTCCCTAGGCAATTTATTCCAGTACTCAGCCACCCTGACAATTAGGAATTTTTTCCTAATGTCCAGCCTAAACCTCCCTTGCTACAATTTAAGCCTGTTGCTTCTTGTCCTATCATCCGAGGTTAAGAAGAACAATTTTTCTCCTTCCTCCTTGTAACAACGTTTTACATACTTGAAAACTGTTATGATGTCCCCTCTCAGTCTTCTCTTCTCCAGACTAAACAAACCCAATTTTTTCAATCTTCCCTCATAGGTCATGTTTTCTAGACCTTTAATCATTTTTGTTGCTCTTCTCTGGACTCTCTCCAATTTGTCCACATCCTTCCTGAAGTGTGGTGCCCAGAACTGGATACAATATTCCAGTTGATGACTAATCAGCGCAGAGTAGAGCAGAAGAATTACTTTTGTGTCTTGCTTACAACACTCCTGCTAATACATCCCAGAATGATGTTTGCTTTTTTTTTTTTTTTTTGCAATAGTGTTACACTGTTGACTCATTTAGCTTGTGGTCCACTATGACCCCCAGATCCCTTTCTGCTGTACCTCTTCCTAGGCAGTCATTTCCCATTTTGTATGTGTGCAATTGATTGTTCCTTCCTAAGTGGAGTACTTTGCATTTGTCCTTATTGAATTTTATCCTATTTACTTCAGACCAATTCTCTAGTTTGTCCAGATCATTTTGAATTTTAATCCTTAAATTCATAAATGTTACAATCATATGCTTGTACTGGATAGCACTGAAGCATAAGCACCCAGACAGATACCACAGTGATGAGCATGGTAAAACAACCTCAATAGAATAGCATCTAGCTGGGATTGGCCTTGACTGTAGTTACATCTGCTTATATACACTGCATCTCACAGGGTTGGTAATATACATTTTGGGCCAGCTCTTCTGCTTGTGTAAATTGGTGCAGCTCTGTTGAAATCAAGGGTACAATGCTGATTTATATTCACAGAGAAATTGTCCTGGACTATACAGTTCTGACCATTCTTACAACACACTGTTGAAAAAGTTTGAACTGAGGCCTTGAGATATGTCACCCAGGACAGTTTCTTTTTACAAAGACAGTATAAGCTACAACATTCTTTAGCATTTATGGCAGGATCTGCAGTCAATTAAGTAACAGATTCTCACCAAGGTATGTGCTTTCAGAGATCCTAGTGCAGTATTTATCAAACTAAATAAGAAAGGAGATATTACCCCTATCTTCAGGGCCCAATCCTGCCCACTGGAATCAATGGGTGAAGAAATGTTTGGGATTTTGTTTTTGACAAGTAGTCTCTGTGGAAACACACCTGATAATGATTTATAAATGATAACTGTATTAGTAGAGGAAGATCTTGCATTTTTGTACTCAGGCAAAATTTGTTATGTGAGGACTACAAAATCCAACTTTTTATCTTTAATGTGCAGTTCTGCCCTGAGAAGTGAAACTGCAGAACTCCATATTTATTTTCTCACTCCCTTCCAGAAGAAGTGATATGAGTTTACAATATTTTTTTTTAAATAGTTGCCAATACAAACTAGTATCAGGGAGACAAGCTGGTTCTTTCTTCTCACACATCATCAATAGCATAAAGCTCCTACAGGTCAAATTAAGTCCTTGATTAGACTTCTGTGATCCCTGATCTTTGAATTAGGCCCTCATCAACAATCTTTATAACTCCATTGCTATCAGTGGATTTGCCTAGGGCAGTGGTTCTCAACCAGGGATACACATACCCCTGGGGATATGCAGAGGTCTTCCAAGGGGTTCATCAGCTCATCCAGATATTTGCTTAGTTTTACACCAGGCTACATAAAAAGCACAAGTGAAGTCAGTACAAACTAAAACTTCATACAGACAGTGACTAGTTGATACTGCACTATATACTATACACTGAAATGTAAGTACAATATTTATATTCCAATTGATTTATTTTTTAATTATATGGTAAAAATGAGAAAATCAGCAATTTCAGTAATAATGTGCTGTGACACTTTTGTATTTTTATTGTATATTTGTATTGTCTGATTTTGTAAGAAAGAAGCTTTTAAGTGAAGTAAAACTTGGGGTTATGCAAGACAAATCAGACTCTTGAAAGGGGTACTGTAGTCTGGAAAGGCTGAACCTACAGGTAACTGATTGGTGCTGTAATTGAAACTGTTCTGTCAATGGTGCACAGAAAGTAATATAATCCAGTCTATAGGCCTTGGCTACACTTGCAAATTTGCAGCGCTGCAGCAGGGTGTGAAAACACACCCTCTCCAGCGCTGCAAATTGCGGTGCTGCAAAGCGCCAGTGTGGTCAAAGCCCCAGCGCTGGGAGCGCGGCTCCCAGCGCTGTACGTTATTCCCCACAGGGAGGTGGAGTACGGACAGCACTGGGAGAGCTCTCTCCCAGCGCTGGCGCTTTGACTACATTTAGTGCTTCAAAGCTAAGAACTGCAGAGACAACAAAGATAACAAGGGAAAATGGCAGTAAACTTTTGTCACAAAAGTCACTAGGAATATGACCATGAATACCCACAAGGAATAGATCTATTTAGTAAGAAGATGCCATTCTGCAAAGTGACTTTTGAGACTAGATTCACATTTTAAAATTAAAACAAAAACTAGAAAGAACTCGCTGTGTTTGTTACACTGAGTCGTACCTTCATTAACACTACTTCATCATAACAGTACTCATTAGCATCTTCCATCTAGTGATCCCAAACTGCTTTAGAAACATTGATAGCCTTATGAGGTAGGTGAGTAGTAGTATCTTTATTTTACAGACAGGGAGGCTGAGACACAGGCCTGTTGTTTAGCAAGGTTACGCAGGAAGCCTGTGGGCAAGGTAAGTATAGCTCCTCAGCTGCCTGGCCCCTATTCATGTGCCTTAACTACAAGACCATCCTTCTGTCAAAGAGTTTTAAAGAGCTTTCTGTGTGTATAGAAATTCTTGCATAAATGTGTGCCTTAGATGTGTCATATCATTCTAAAAGAGGTTTAATCAATCTAAAGTTAAGACGTAAAACATTGATTAAAAATGTCAGAAGTGACAAGAATACAAGATTACTCCTGCATTTTTTTTCAGAATTCTATATGCAAATTTGCATACACTACAAAATTAACATTTTTAAGTGAATGAATTAGACTCTTGTGTTGAGACAAATGAGCCAAATTTGCATGCAAATTTTATTAGGCTATATGTGCTTATTTTTAGAACAAACAGCAAGTGCAACTCCTTAGAGTTTGCTAAAGCAATCGAAACTTGCAGCTCACTAAAACACACTGTTTCCTCTGCCAATGTGTGCAAACAAATATAAGTTGTGCTCTGAAAAAAACGCACTGGCAGATTTCATGAAAACATTGGGATGTGTCAAATATATGTGTATCAGGTTTTTCAGCATCGTTTGTAGCCTGACTAAATTAAAGTTACTGTACTTTTTAGTGCAACAAGGTTATTACTTATTAGTTTGACACACTTTGATGATCAAGGTAGGAAAAAGAAAGGGAATCGCATGGTAGGACAGGAGCATGAATAGTTACTCACTGTGGACTCCATACAGAAAGTGAAGCAGAGCAAAATACTTGAGCAAGCCACAGCAGAGTATTGACAGCAGAAGAGCACCAGAATCATAAACCGAACAGCTCCTGTTATCCAAATCTCAGTTATCCAAAACTACTGGGATATAAAAACAAGATCATATGTCTCAATTAATACTTCAGTGAATTACACTGAACATTCCTTTGATTCTGACACCTCTAGTTAAAATTTATTCAATTGCCCCATGACTCTTCAATAATTAAGGTTGTACGGTACTGTATTTAAGATTTAGAACTGATCCAGGGAGGTAGTTGGCACGCCTTGAAAAATTGAGCACACTTGGTTCCATTGACGTTATTTAAAAATGAGTGTGCTTTGGATCCCAAATGATTCAAAACATAGGATTTTTTAACTAGTTCTACTTAAAATAATGGGACTATCTGTCTAATGTATCCAGGATCTCATACTACAGGTATAGATAGCAGTATGAGCTCACTGTCATCTACCCAAAACTTTGTTGTTGTTTTAATGTTTTTGGCTTTTGTTTGTTTTACTTCCTGTAAGGTTTAAATGAAAAATTTATAAAAATACCTGTTCGGAAAATTTTACTAAGAACCACAGACTGTCCTTTCTCCATGCAGTGGCCTTGATATCCACAAGAGTTGTCTAAACATCTGGAGGACATCATGTAGTTGTAAAGGCAACGTCTGCCTATAACAAGGCAATTGAATACAAATACCTTTTTCCTGCTTTCTTCTGGAATGTGATATTTATGCAAATAAATTTTATTAGCAAATATGAACTGAATTAAGCTATTTTGCACCTGCAAAATGTTGATGGCTTTAAGTCCATATTTTAAATATGTGAACCAAGAACATTTATTAAAAACAGAATTGCTATTTTTTTAAAACTGGAACTGCACCTTCTCTGTCTGTGTAGCATTGTTACAGTAGTACGATGTGAATTCATTTCAACTGGAATCTGATAGTGCCCTCTAGAGGTATTTCATTTTTACAGACTTTTGGAAACAACCATTTCCATGAAGGTTGTATTCCTAATATGGAATTTTTAATGTGTTTATATTATCGGAAATATAAAGGAGCTTCATCTTTTTTGCACATGCCTGTAATATGCAGTTAGGTATGTCTGATCAGACAAGGGGTATTGTATAGAGCAGTGTATCTGTTATAAATTAATACAGAGGGAGGCAAGGTAGGTGAGGTGATATCTGTTATTGGACAGCCTTCTGTATTACCTCACCTACCTTTGTCTTTCTCATATCCTTGGACCAACACAGCTACAATAACTCTGCAAATAAATTAAATATAGACCATCAGGAGTTTATCTAAACAAAAGTATTGACGCCTATACCAAAAATAACTGGGCATTTCACCATTAAAATTATCCCTGGTGACATTATAAATCATTCTTTTCTTTTCAACAGTTGCAGTTAGTATTCTATGCAGTTTTGCAGGTGAGAACTGTCATGTCCCAGGTTGATGGAAGCTTTTTAAGTCAAAACACTGAAATTCGATACAGAGGAAAAGTGGTGAGGTACTAGATTGGGACTCAGGAGACCGGGGAACTATTTCTGCCTCTGCCACATGTTGCCTTTATTACCTTGGGTAAAACTCTTGATTTCTGTGTCTCTGTTCTCCCCTTAAAATAGACATACTTCCTTTCTCCCTTCCTTTGTCTCTTCTATTTAACTTGTAAACTGGTCTGACCACACTCAAAGGACTGTATGAGTTTTTGTATAGCCAGGGCCGACCCTAGACCAAATGGTGCTCCAGAAGAGGAGAATCTTCTGCACCCCCTCCATTTATTAAACATTTCAATACTTTATTTTTTATTGCAGTTGTAGCCCAAGTCAGTGGGATTGAGATAGAGAAAACACTATAAAGAAGAAACCATAGACTGGAGGCCAGATGTCTTTATGAGGTGTATCACATCATTAAACCAAAGATCTGTTATGAGCCCACAAATACAGTAGTTGTCAGAGGTTTTTTTCCCCTTATTTGAAGTTGCAAATGTGTTCAAATGGATGCTGAAACAACTGGTTATGTAGTACTAAATATTTTAAGTATCAATATAATAACCAGGGTGAGCCTACTTGAAAGCAGAAGATCTTTAATTGTCAGAAGTCCCAATCCCTGTATTTGTAAGGTATTATAAATATATATATTTTAGGGCTTCGGTCCTGTGTTTATTTTTCATCTTAAATGAAAACAAATCTTTTGCTAGTGACGATAGCCTACCTAGAGTGCATTGTAACCGCTGTGCTGTAACAGTTGACTGTAAAGTGTTATTCAGTAAAAAGGATTTGAAATTATTAATTGTGTGTGTGATGCTAAAGGCTGGTCCTGGATTCCAAAGAAGAGAAAGAAAGTGAGTCCTATAATAATTTCCACTTTTAGTATTTAGAGGGTTTTGGGGGAAATTTTAGTATTTGGAGAGCTTTAGAGGAAATTGGATGTCGCGGGACAGGGCTCTTGACCTGTTTCAATATAGTGCTTGGTACATCTATGGTACTTTATATATAACCTATGGCAAAATGTTAAAAGGACATTATTCCCCTTCTACTTAACTACAAACAAAGTATCAGACTGGAGTCCAGCAATATTTTGTTGAGCTGTATTCTGTAAGACACTGATTGTATGAAGTATCAGAGGGGTAGCCGTGTTAGTCTGGATATGTAAAAGCAACAAAGAATCCTGTGGCACCTTATAGACTAACAGACGTTTTGCAGCATGAGCTTTCGTGGGTGAATACCCACTTCTTCGGATGCATTCTTGCATCCGAAGAAGTGGGTATTCACCCACGAAAGCTCATGCTGCAAAACGTCTGTTAGTCTATAAGGTGCCACAGGATTCTTTGTTGGTTGTATGAAAACACTCCCTCCACTCATTGGCAGAAATGCAATTTTATCACTTTACCTTTCAACTTTTCCTATAATATCCTCAGTCAAACTATGCATATTAGGCTGAGATAGGGATATCACTTCACCTTAACAGCTCTGGCTCCCTATAAAAGAATTCTGCTGCGCCTACATTTGATATCTATTTCAGCATCATTCTTTAGACCCTTGATCATTCTTATATCAATTATAATGAATCAATACCATAGGCACTGCACTTTTGTGTATAAGCCATCCAAGCCCCTTTAGAACTTGTCAGGGAAAAATACATTTTGCAGTACTCTTCATAACAAAATAGTTACAGCCTATTCTACATACGAGGAATTCAGCAAGACGTAGCAAGAAGTCAATAAAAACAAATTGCTTCATCAATATGTACATTCATTTATACCCTTCAAGATTATCTTTGCAAAGCCAGCACAGAGGCACATTTTCTCCATTTATAGCTACGCATATTAAACTAGGCAAGGGAAAAGGATAGGAAACAAAAGCTATCAGTACAAATCTAATTTGCAAGTATAGTATGTGTATGTTCAAAGAATTCAGGGTTTGTTTTCTCCTCTGTTTCAAATCTGTAGACACTGGCTGACCAAATGTTATCTACTTTCCACTGGGTACCATCATCTCCCAAAATAAACATACTATTAACACATAATGGGTCCAAAATCACCTTATCTAGGCATCATCATTCCTATTGCTATAGTATCTAAGCACTGAGGCCCAGATCAATGGGAGTTGGGTGCCTAGATACCTTGAGGACTCTGTTCGAGTCAATGAATGGACTAAATTCTGGCCAGGGGGTCGCCCAAGCCATAAGGGAAGAAAGCAAATAACTTACATGTGAGTGTCTCTCAGGCATAATAAGCATGTAGACTTCTGCTGAAAACTTGTCAGGCCAGAAAAGCTCCAGAAAGCCCATTGTAAGTCTTTATATGTAAGATACAAAGGTGGCTAGGGGCATGTTATAGCCAAACCAGACTCCACAAATACTGCCAAAGCCGCTATGGAATAGCAGTGGGTAGGGAGAGGGAACTGCAGAAGGAAGTGACAGGGAATGGATTATTTGGGTAAGGCCTCAGATATATTGGCATAAAAAAAATAATTCCTCGATAGCTGGTGGTTGGAACAGGGTCTTCTCCCCATGTGAGCCACACACTAGAGGCAGACATGATTTTTAACATAACCAGTGTGTTACATAATTAATAGTGATGGAACTAATACTGCACCATTCATCATTAAAAAAACTTTAAATAGTTTAATTAAAGCATGCCTCTCTACACCATTTGCATGAATGCTCTGTTTTGTTCATGTTCTTAGCTCACATGACCATAATATCTGAGCACCTTCCAGAAGTGCACTCCCCCAGTCTTGATTCCCAGTTGCTAGTAGATGTACTGGGGGCTGGGATGATGGTCATGTCCTTACCTAGACATACTGCTTCCCCTTTCAATCAGAGAGAAAAGCCCCAACATTCTGGCTGTCTTCTGCATGTGTGTACATGGGGGCTGTCCTCCCATGCGCCCAGGCAAGGGTAGCTGCAGTCAGTTCTTAGTAGGAGACTCATTCTGATGCTCTTATGGAACACCCAGAGGAGACTGCAGCCCAGACGTTTAGGATATTTAGCATTGCTTCAGTCAGTGTCACAAGGCCTAAGGCCTAGATCCCTAAAAGTATTTAGGCACCTAAATAAATAGGAGTTAAGTGCCTAAGTCTTTCTGAGGATCTGGGCCAAAGTGACTTAGACAGTTAACTATTCATCATTAAGTGCTCCCAAATGCTATGGGACTTTTGAAAATGGGACTTTGTTGTCTCGCTTAGGCTTTGCAACTCTTAGCAGAGCAATGCCTAAATATCTTTACAAATCTGGGCCTATATGCCTTTGCATGATTGCATCTGAGAGATTTAGTTATCAATCTAAGTTTTGAAAACATTTACAGAAAAAAAAACTCATTCAGAAGTTTATGCACTGAAAACTCAGAGCATCTTGCAGTCAGCAATGGAGGTATACAAGAACCTAGATAGAGAATTACCACACATTCTGAAGACTATAGGATCTTTTTTATATTGGGGAAAAACTAAATGGAAGAGTTTACTTGTTTGTTTCCCTCACCTCATGCGGAATGCAGACTTTAAAAGTATTTTTCCCAAAGTAAGGTATCTAGATAGTACATCTGTTACAATTTTTTGCCCTGTCCATGTTCAATATGGAAATGACAATCTTGCAATTTTTGTAATCATCTAACAATTTCTCCCTTTTGATTTCAACATTTAAGCAGGCACTGGCTCCATAATACACCATAATTAGTTCCAATTGTGAAACTCCTTGCATAAAATAATGATGGAGGTGATCAATCACCTTAACAATAGCTAATGGCACCTACCTAGAAACACAATCATCTTGCTCTGCAGTGACTATAGTGAGCTATTATTATAACAGACCCACCTTGTATCTGAGACAGCATACTTACGTTCTCCATTTTGAAGTTTGAAAAGGGATATTATCCCATTGTCCTGTGTACCTCATTCAACCTTCATCCACCTACAGCCTGTTCTTACAGCCACCAGCCCCAAAAAGCTCACATCTCACCTGTGAGCAAAACAACCCTCTCAAAGGGACCCCTTCCAACCTCAGATGTCACCTCCTGCTTCCCAACTATTGTGTTTTTGTCATCAACCACTACACCTCAACTAGATCTTTCCTTATCGCACTTAAAGTTCCCTTCCCCCAACAGAAAGGGAAGGTGGCCTGACTCTTACACAGAAATTGTGGAACCTGGCACACCTATAGAGAGCTGGGGAATTAGCACACAGGCTCAGTCCCTCTACACTACCCCTAGAGCTTCCTTTCCTCACAGCAATTGTGCTGCCACAGCCTCCCTGCCAGAACCTATCCCAGCACTCTGCCCAGCAGCATTTTGGTGCAGAGGGGAAGGACATGGTCAGCATCATCTTACTCTACAGAGTCTCTGCAGATTTGCAGTGAGGTGATGCCACAGAGAGTAGCCATCTCCTTTCTCACCCTGTGGATCTCTGACCCAACAGTAAGGGAACTGCCACAAGTTTGGTAGAAGAGGAGGTAATTCATGGGACTCTCTCGCCCCTCTTTGCATAACCTTCCAACCCATTTTCACTCATTTCTGGGTAAGTGTCATGACCGGGATGTGAGCAGTCCCACCTAGCAATCAAAGCAGAAGTCAAGCCCAGTTCAATACCAAGAGGTCAGCGTCCAAGACAGGCCAGAGGGCAAACCAAGAGTCAGGCATCAGAAGGCAGGCAGGGTTAGTTTACCAGGAGATTAGCAACAGGACATAGGAGCAAGGGACACAGTCCCAAGCAAGAAAAAGCCAGTTACACAGACAGCTTCCTGTTCCTGTGCTAGGATTATGCAGAAGCTGTGAACCAATCAGAATGCCCAGCATTCTGTCAATCACATTACAGGACTGGCATCCTCTATCAGAGTTCAGGTCCTATTCTGACAACAGTTAGTAGGTCAGTGGGTGGCAGGTTGGTGCTTACTAGTACCAGCAAGCTCTGTAGACCAGGGTTCAAGACCTCCAGCCTCTAACAGTGAGCTATATTGTGCACCTTGGATGTTAGAGGCTTGATCAGTTATTTCTGCGACCAGATAAATGCTTTTCAGAAATCCACAACCTTGTTTGTGGCTTTTTGTGAAAAGCTAAAAGCCAGCCCACTGCAGTCCAGAAGTGATATAAATGGAACAAATTCTGTATTAGCACAGGCTATGTGCATTGTTCTTATCAGAAAAGATTTAAAGCCCTTTTTACTAGAGGCAGAGAGAGTAGCAGTTTCTGAAGCATCTATTTGTCAAATGCCGGGATTGCTGAAAACTGCAAGTCTGCTACCTGGGAAATCAGTGGATACATTTACAAAGTATTATTACTTCATGACTATGTCCAGATCCATCTGGATTCTGCAGTCACAACAACAGTGTGTCAGTCATTTTCAATTAATAATATTGCTCAACCCTTCTTTAGAGGATTTTTCACTACTTGCTAGTATCTCCCTCTGGCAATCTGTACAAATGATTACATGAAAGAGGAAAAAGAGGTTCCTTAGTGAAATAACTTTTGTCCTCTCAATTTCTTGCTTCTTCAGATCCATACTGGCCCGTCCACTTTAAAGGGTGTCTTGCCTGAGAAGAACTGTGGGACCATTACAGAGTGGGGCTTTTACACCCTCAGCTCTAGAATGGTGAAACAGAGGGGTATGCATTCATAGTCACACAATGGCTTAAAATGAGGCAAGGCATATGAATTACGTTGTGATAACTGGGCCTACAAATTTCTAACTAGGAGTTCTACTGTAAAAAGTTTATATGATGTCACAATAACCAATAAGAACTAACTATGAAAAGTAACTCAAGTTGTTTTAAAAAATAAGTGTTAAACGGGTGCAAGAAAACCAGACAAGTAAATTAGTCTAAACAAAAAGGCCAAGTTGATATGATTCAAGGACTATGTTGAAATCATACTTCGTAAAAATAGAAAATGTGGAACCAGAAATTAATGAACCAAAATTGGTGTGTTGCAAATTAGAACTAATTGACGGACAAAATAATGAGCGGGGAGGGGCAGAGTGTGAGCGGCAGGGGCCTTGGGGAAACGGGGGTGGAGGAGAGGAGGGGGGTCTGAGCAGGAAATGGAGGGAGGAGAGGAGGGATGCACGTGGCAAGCAGTGGTGAGGGGGCTGAGTGGGGTGGGGGAGGAGGGATGCGTGTGTCAAGCAGCAGCAGGGGGGGCCAAGTAGGGAGGAGGGGGGAAGGAGATGAGGGACACACGCTACAAGTGGGGAGGGGTAAAGCCGAGGAGGGGGCAAGGACTGGGGCAGAACAGGTGTTGAGTGTGGATGGGGCCACAGGTGGAAGAAGTGGGACGGGGAGCTAGCCTCCACGAAGGGAAGCTTCTCCCGCTGGCGCCACCCATGCCAATATGGCTCCATCAGGAACTCCCTAATGACCTGAAAATCAAAAAGGAAATCAACAAAAAGTAGAAACATGGACAAATTGTTAAGGATGAATCAAAAGAATAGCACAAGCATGTCGGGATAAAATCAGAAAGGCTAAGGCACAAAATGAGATACACCTAGCAAGGGACATAAAAGGCACTGAGAGGTTCTACTTTAGGAGCAAGAGAAAGATGAAGGAGGCCTAGGTCTATTCCTTAGTGGGGAAGGAGACCTAATAATGAATACCACCAAGCAGCTTTGTGTATTTCATGCCTATTTTGTTTCAGTCTTCACTGCAAAGGTTATTTATGACCAAACACTTAACACAATTAATATGATCAACAATGGCAAAGAAATACAAGCCAGAATAAGGAAAGAACATGTTAAAGAATATTTCAGTAAGGGTACGTCTACACTACCCGCCGGATCGGTGAGCAGCGATAGATCCAGAGGTGATTGATTTATTGCTTGTAGTCTAGACATGATAAATCAACCCCCCCAAGCACTCTCCTGTTGACTCCAGTACTCCATCTCCATGAGAAGTGCAGGTGGAGTCGACAGGGGAGCGGTAGCAGTCATCTTACCGTAGTGAAGACACCATGGTAAGTCGATCTAAGTACGTCAACTTCAGCTATGTTATTGACGTAGCTGAAGTTGCGGAACTTAGATCAATTCCCCCCCTTCCCCCCCTCCCAGGGTAGACCAGGCCTAAATTAGATGTAGTCAAGTCAGCAAGGCCTGAAGAAATAACTGAAGCAATCTCAGAGCCATTAATGATTATCTTTGAGAACTCAGAGGATAGGTGAGGTCCCAGAGGACTGGAGAAGGACAAACATAGCATCTGCCATTAAAAAGGAGAACAAAGAGGACGCAGGGAAATATAGAGCAAGTCAGCCTAACTTCAATACCTGCAAAGATACTGGAACAAATTATTAAATAATCAATTTGTAAGCACCTACAGGACAATAGGGTGATAAGGAATAGGCAACATGGATTTATCAAGAACCAGTCATGGCAAAGCAACCCAATTCCCCTTTTCGACAGCAGTGGCATAATAAGGCCCCAGAGGGGCCTGGTGCAGGAATGGGTTAGGGGCCACCTTCTTGATTCCAAAATTTAAAATTTTCTTTACTCTCAACATCACAGTCCCCAACCTCCCACATGGTCTCCCAACATCCCCCAGACTCCCCACAGCCTCCACAACTCACCCCACTTCCCCCCAGCATCTCTCTCTAGTCCCCAACCCTCCATACTCACCCCATAGCCCACCAACAACTTACCACCCAGCCTCTCATACACTGCCCCTGGGACCTTCCTGGCCACTCCCTGGGGCCCCTCTGGTTCAATGCTCCACTGCCATGTCAGGCTAGGGCAGCTCCTCCTGATCTCAGCCGCCCAGTGGCTCCACTCACTCCCATTGCCTGCCCCGCACTCACACAGCACACAGAGGGCCAGTTGGGACAAACCTGAGTGGTGCTCTGACTCCTGCGTAGGTGATCACAATGTCATTCAAATTTGGCCCTTCCATCTGATAGTGGAGTGTGAGGGCCAAATTTGAGTGAGTGGCGTTCTGACCCTATGCACCAGGTGACGTGTCAGAGCACCACTTCATCGGGGTGGGCCCCATAACCTTGTGGGTCCTGGCACAATTGCATCACCTGCACCATTGTAGCTATGCCACTGTTTGACAGGGTTAGTGGATGGGGAGTGAAGCAGTAGACATGATATATATTTTGATTTTAATAAGACCTTGGATACTGCCCCTTGACACTCTTATAAGCAAACTAGAGAACTGTGGTCTAGATGGAATTACTATAAGGTGGATGTACAACTGGTTGAAAGAGTAGTTAATCAATGGTTCACTCTCAAACTGGGATGCTGTATCTAGTGGGGTTCCAGCTGGGTCAGTCCTGAGTCTGGTGCTATTCAGTATTTTCATTATGAGTTGAATGATGGGGTGGAGAGTATGCGCATAAAATTTGCAGATGACACCAAACTGGGAGGGGTCACATTGACATTCAAGGGCAGGATTAGAATTTGGAGTCAACAAGATGAAATTCAATAAAAACAAGTGCAAAGTACCACACTTATGAAGGAAAAAATCAAATGCACAACTACAAAATGGGGAATAACTGGCAAGGCAGTAGAGCTGCAGAAAAGGCTATGGGGGTTATAGTGGATCACAAATTAAATATGAACCAACAATGTGACGCAGCTGCAAAAAAATTCTGGGATATATTAACAGGAGTGTGGTACATGAAAGACATGCAAGATAATTGTTCTGCTCTGCTCAGTACACGTGAAGCTTCAGTTAGAATATTCTATCCAGTTCTGGGTGCCACACTTTAAGAAAGATGTAGACAATTGGAGAGAATCTAGAGTAGAGCAACAAAAATGATAAAATTTAGAAACCCTGATCTGTGAAGAAAGATTAAAAATACTGGATATGTTTAGTCTTGAGAAAAGAAAACTGAGTGGGGAACTGTCAGCAGTCTTCAAATACTCAAGGGCTATTATAAGGATGACAGTGATCAATTGTTCTTCATTTCCATTGCAGGTCGGACAAGAAGTAAAGGGCTTAATCACAACAAGGGAGATTTGGGTTAGATATTAAAAAAATATATCTAGAAGGATTATTAAGTACTGGAATAGGTTATCAAAGGAGGTTGTGGAATCCCTATCACTGGAGGTTTTTTAAGAACAGGTTAAGCAAACATCTGTCAGGAATGGTCTAGGTGTATTGGTCCTGCCTTAGGATGGGGAGGATGGACTTGATGACCTCTTAAGGTCCCTTCCAGACCCTAATTTCTATGATAGGAGAATATTGTACAAATAAATTGCTCTGTCTGGGGCCATATCACCCTTGTGAGTATGTCCACATTGGAAAATTTACAATATTTTACTTATTTTTCTCACACTGAAGGAAATAGCTGCATAGTTCAACTCACTAGTTTGAAGTACAGGAAGTAAAAATCAGAGATTTGTACCATATAAGTGATGGCAATAAAAAGCCAATAATACTTTAAAGGTTTAGTATTTATCACAGTAATAAAGTCTTTAAGACTTTATATGAACCTATGATTTCACTTCTGCCTCAATACTATTTCATTACTTGCTGTTATATTTATGAAATCTTATTGTAACAAAGCAGAGTAACCATGTACTTTCCTTTTACGAGATACAAATAATTACAGGTGGCCTTGCTAGCAATACTTATAATTAAGGTTACCGAATGCTTTCCATTAAAAGATCTTGTTTTCAGCTGCTCAAAGCTTTGCCAAATTTTAACTACTTGGTCTGAAATTTGCCATGTCAGATGTCTGCCTCGGTGTAATTATTTTAAAGTTTCAGCAAAAATGGTTCAGCTGTTTCCAAGAATGAGATTAGAGAAAAATACATTGTTTTGCCAATGTTAAAAATTCTTACAACCATTTTGTTGTAATGCTGTAATACCTCCATGCTTTGGAGCAGGATCTTGACATTTCAGTGGCAGGGAGGAGTCACCCGGGGGCCAAAAAACCACCCAAATTTAGCTGATTTATAAGCCTCTGAAAATCACTGTTTGCACATTATTGTAGAGGGGTTTGTTAGAGTTTCACAGCAGAATCCTCCAAATATTCCATCTATATTGAACACGCTTCACCCCCGGAAGTCACTGAACATGTTTCAGACTGGGGCTATGCAAGGATTCTCCTGCAATGGCTCTTCCTGGCTGGTGGGGGCCATTGCTGCACCCTGAGATTACGAGGAGGTAAACGCTCTCCAGTGCACTCAATACACCCCCTAATGGTATCCAGGCAGCATACAAAAAGAAGGAAGAAGCAGCCTGACTCAGATGCAGACTTGTGAGGAGTTGGATGGGGATGGGGGAGGCAGACGATGTCAGACTGAGAATGCTGGGCCTGGGGCCCATTTTTTTGTTTTTTTAAACTTCTCCCTCTTTCCTTCTGTTATGGGCCCCTGGCCTTCTCTGTAACTGCGTCCATAACTTGAACGTGATTCCCAAACCTGAGTCATTCTTTTTAGATGACAAATCTGAGGAACTGTCTCAGATTGAGGTGTCGTTAGAGGAGGTTTTGAAACAAATTGATAGACTAAACAGTAATACATCACCAGGACCAGATGGTATTCACCCAAGAGTTCTGAAGGAACTACTAACTGTTGTCTGTAACCTGTAGTCATTTAAATCAGGTTCTGTACCAAATGACTGGAGAATAGCTAATGTGATGCCAATTTTTAAAAAGGGCTCCAGAAGTATCCCCGGCAATTACAGGCCAGTAAGCCTAACTTCAGTACCGGGCAAACTGGTTGAAACTATAGTAAAGAACAAAATTGTGAGAGACATCGATGAACATAATTTGTTGGGGAATAGTTAACATGATTATTGTAAAGGGAAATCATGCCTCACCAATCTTCTAGAATTCTTTGAGGTGGTCAACAAGCATGTGGACAAGGGGGATCCAATGGATATAGTGTATTTAGATTTTCAGGAAGCCTTTGACAAGGTCCCTCACCAAAGGCTCTTAAGCAAAGTAAGCAGTCATGGGGTAAGAGGGAAGGTTCTCTCATGGATTGGTAACTAGTTAAAAGATAGGAAACAAAGGGTAAAATAAATGGTCAGTTTTCAGAATGGAGAGAGGTAAATAATGGTGTCCCCCAGGGGTCTGTACTGGGCCCAGTCCTATTCAACATATTCCTAAATGATCTGGAAAAAGGGGTAAAATGAGGTGGACATTTTGCAGATGATACAAAACTACTCAAGATAGTTAAGTCCCAAGCAAACTGCAAAGAGCTACAAAAGGATCTCTCAAAACTGGGTGACTGGACAACAAAATGGCAGATGAAATGCTGCTAAATGCAAAGTAATGCACATTGGAAAACATAATCCCAACTATACATATAAAATGATTCAGTCTAAATTAGCTGTTACCACTCAAGAAAGAAATCTTGGAGTCATTGTGGATCGTTCTCTGAAAACATTCACTCAATGTGCAGCAGCAGTTAAAAAAGCAAACAGAATGTTGGAAATCATTAAGAAAGAGATAGAAAATGAGGCAGAAAATATTGTACTGCCCCTATATTAATCCATGGTATGCCCACATCTTGAATATTGTGTGCAGATGTGGTCACTTCATCTCAATAAAGATATAGTGGACTTGGAAAAGGTACAGAAAAGGGCAACAAAAATGATTGGGGGTATGGATCAGCTTCCGTATGAGGAGAGCTTAATAAATCTGGGACTTTTCAACTTGGAAAAGAGACGACTAAGGGAGTGTATGATTGAGGTCTATAAAATCATGACTGGTGTGGAGAAAGTAAATAAAGAAGTGTTATTTACTCCATCTCATAACACAAAGAACTAGGGCCTGTGTTGGGGCAACTGCCCCACCTCCATGTGAGAGGGGGCTAGAGTAGGCTAGAGAGGCTGCACAGGCTGGCAGCCAATCAGGAAAGGGCTTACTGAGAGCCAATCAGGGACAAGATTGGAGACAGCCAATCAGGGCTTAGCTTGGCCATATATAAAGGCTGCCCAGAAGAGCAGCAGGGGGTCTATCCCAGACCTTCACAGGGGAAGGTCTGTCTCCTGAGTGAGGAGACCAGCACCTGGGACAGCGCAGTGCTGGAAAGGCTCAGGGGAGCAGAAGGGAACTCCAGCCCGCTACCTGCCAGGCTGCAGGCCCTGAGGGAAGGGCCTAGCTGGTGCAAAGGGGATGAAGGGGAAGCAGCCCAGGGAGAGAGGTGCACAAGGGGAGAGAAGGAGGGCAGGAAGGCTGCCACCAAAGGATCCCTGGGTTGGGACCCAGAGTAGTGGGCGGGCCTGGGTCGTCCCCCCCCGCCCCGCTCCCGCTTTCCTCCTTGTACTGCACCTGGCCATGCAGTAGGGTGGCTGGAACAAACTGCAATCAGCCCTTGAGACAAGGGGCTAGACTTTGGAGGTTGTGGCTGGCCACTGAGGCCAGTGCATGGACTATTGCTAAGGGAGTGAGGATGGACTAGGGGGCAGTGGCCTGAAGAGGACACCGCCGAGCGTGGAGCAACGTGGGTCCAGACACCAGCAAGGAACAGACGATGGACAGGACACCACTGGCAGAGGGCGCTCCCCATGAACTGAGCTAATTCCTGGGGGTAACCAGCGGGAGGCGCTGCGGAGGTGTGTCCCAACCCTGTCACAGGGCCACCAAATGAAAGTAATAGGCATCAGGTTTAAAACAAACAAAAGGAAGTATTTTTTTCACACAACGCACAGTCAACCTGTGGAACTCTTTGCCAGAGGATGTTGTGAAGGCCAAGACTAGAACAGGGTTCAAAAAAGAACTAGATAAATTCATGGAGCATAGGTCCATCAATGGCTATTAGCCAGGATGGGCAAGGATGGTGCCCCTAGCCTCTGTTTGCCAGAAGCTGGGAATGGGCAACAGGGGATGGATCACTTGATGGTTACCTGTTCTGTTCATTCCCTCTGGGGCACCTGGCACTGGCCACTGTTGGAAGACAGGATACTGGGCTAGATGGGCCTTTGGTCTGATCCAGCATGGTGATTCTTATGTTCTTTATCTGCACACCTGAGCTCTGGCTCATTAGTTTCATCTGATGTAGCTCTAAGTTTCACAGAGATATTATGATCTTTCATCTGATTTCCTTCAGAATCTCACAGAGATATTAGTTAGCTCTTTTGTCCACTACCGCAGTCATTCCAAACCAGCAATTAATTTGTGAACAGCGTGGTGGGTGAATTCTTATTGTCAACTATGATTTTTTTGCCGTGAATACTTACACGCACATGAGTGGTGCTCAAAAGCGCAAGCTGCAGCAGGTCTGTGAAAAAGAAGATCAGAGATATATGAGTGGTTTCTTGAAATATGCAAAGGTGAACAGTCCAAGGACGGGTCTACTACTTCCACTTATGAGCCTTCCTTAGCTACTGAAGATGTTGATTTGGGTTTGTCAGACTTGTTGGGTGCTGGAATCTCTGACTGCAGCACAGAGCTTGTCACTGAATTGTTGGGTCCTGGAGTCTCTGAGTCCAGGACAGAAAATGGCCCATTGCTTGCTAGTGCAGCTGTTATGGATGAGGATACTAAAAAGTATGGGGTTTTGACTTTGACAGGGCAGATCCAGCTAGTTGGCCACAAGTGACAGATTCTTGTAGGTGTTTTTTGGTAGAAAATGGTTCCACTGTTAATTTAGAGCAAGACATTTCACCTCGCAAACACAAGAAATATTAAAATCATCGTTCTTTGTCAAAACTCGTAATGGGGAGTTACACCAGTGATCTTGGTTGATATAGCCTTCGAATCTTGCCTCCTTGTTCTGTTTTGCTTGTTAGCTCTTTCAGACAAATTCCTCACCTTCCTTTGAAAACCATGAAACTGGATTCACAAACTTTTTCCACTTTAGCATGCAATTATGCCGACACAAAGGTTCAAAGGAGCACATGGAGGCAATCTGTGCTGGGTGGAAGTTGCAGAACATTTGGGAAAGGGTTGCACAACTAACAAAGGTATGCAAACCAGCCATCAGATGCAGAAAAACACATGGCACAATATTTTGGTATGTCTCCTGGATATTTTGTTGTACTTAGATGAAAGGTGTTTAGCTTTGAGAGGCTCAGATGAGAAATTAGACAGTCCTTATAATGGTAATTTTTGGGGTTTACTTGAATTGTTTGCTAGCTATGATAGTATGTTGCAAAATCACGTGAAATCTATTAAGGCCAGTACCACAAAGGTAATGTACTGATCAAACCAAATTCAAAATCAATGTATTGATAGGATCACAAGAAAAGTATGGCACACTATCTTAGACAAGGTTAAGAAAGTCAAATACTTCTTTATTATGTTTTATAGCACTCTAGACATCTCCCAAATGGAACAAATGGCTCAGGTGTTAAGGAAAGTTGAAGTTTCAAAAGATGGAATGAAGGCTGTTAAGAACTTTGTAGATTTCATTGATATCCATACCAAAACGGGAGCGGTATTATGGATGCTATGTTACAGAAGCTGAAAAAAAGATGGTTTAGCTATGGCTGTTTGCAGAAGACAAAGCTATAACAGCAGCAAAGAATCCTGTGGCACCTTATAGACTAACAGAAGTTTTGCAGCATGAGCTTTCGTGGGTGAATACCCACTTCTTCGGATGCAAGCAGTGGCAAGCTATAACAATGGAGCTAACATGGCTGCAGCATACAAAGGTGTTCAAACTCAAATTCAGTAGATAAATAAGCATATATGCGTCATTCCTTTTGCTGTCCAATCATTGTATCTTATTAGAGAAGCTGCTGAAATGGTTGTTTTCCTAGTTCTATTTTTCAGAATTGTTTGAAGACAGTATATCCTGTTTTTTGTTACTACTAGTCATTGTGATGTGTTGAAAAATCCCAAAGCACGACAAGATGGTCAGCAAGGGTAGAGGCAATCCATCCACTGCTAAATCAGGCTGAGAGTGTTCTTGATGCTTTAAATTAATTCAAGCCTTCACATAATCTCACACCAGAAATTAAGTTGGAAATTGATAGCTTGCAAACAAACCTTTCAGAGTTTTTGTTTCATGTTTTGACCGAAATGTGGTATACTATCTTATCGACAATTAACATTGTGAGCAAAAATTGCAGATCCAGATCATGACATTCAAATGGCTTGCAGCTTACTGGGTGGTCTTCAACATGCTTTATCGGAATTATGGTCCTCTGGGTTCATTGCATGTAAGGAAGCTGCTGCTTCACAATCTGAAACGTTAGGAAGATCCACACAGTTCAAAGAGAATTGATCTTGAGGGAGGAAAGTAACAGCAAGTGCACTTGCAAAGGATGAAAGGTCATCAGATCCCAAAAAAGTCTTTGAATGAGAGGTTTGCAACCTCATCTTAGACACAATATTAACACAGTTGGATGGTAGGATGTGTAAGTCTCAGGAATCCGGGCCTACAGCAGAGACACTCTCTGAGCAACTTAATGAGTGCAACTGGCCTGTAGTAGGCTGCCTGATAGGCTACACCATCTGATTGGTTGGAAGAGCCAGCAGATGAGTGCGTAAGCCCAGCAGCAGCAGCAGTGTGCTGGCTGCTCAAAGCATTCACCCATAGCTGCATTAGCTCCTGCATCTGCTTGTTCCCAGTCCTGCTTCTGCCCTGGACCCAGCAATGCCCCTGCCTTGCTTCACTCCACGTAACCAGGATCTGACCCTCAGTTCCAATTCCTGATTTCTGACTCCGGCTCTGATCTTGGATCCTAATCCTGACTCCTGACTCTTGCTCTAATCACTAGGCCTGATTGCCCATGTCCCCGTCTCTGACAGTAAATATGATGGAGTTGGAGAAAGGTTTGTTTTTTTGATGGGTGAGAACCTGAAAAGTCTCAGCAGCAAAAACCTAACGAGGCACATCTGACACTTAGCAAGCAGCTAAGGATTGAAACTCAGAGTTTTGAGAATGAGGTTGAGCTCTTTGACAGGTTTTGCAAGCTAATCTTTAAGGAGGACTCAGAAACGAAGTCACCCACTGATCTCCTTAACCACATTCACAAAAGATCTTTACATGCGAGTTTCCCTAACACAGGAAGACAGCAAAAAATTCACAGTACTGTTTCTATAGCTGTGGCTGCTAATGAAAGCAGTTTCAGCAAACTAGAATTAATCATGACCTAAGAATGGCCATGGGGCAAGAAAGGTTAAACAATCTGGCAGTTATTTCTATACAGAAATAGGAAGTGAGGCAGATAGACTGGGATGAGCTAATTAATGAGATTGCTTCGGAGAAGGCTAGGAAGGCCCCTTTGTGAAAGTACTTTGTGGTGATTGCATTTGTGGTAGTGGTGTTTTCTTGTTGTTGGGTGGCTTTTTGCAGCAGGGAGCAGGGTGGATATAAGTCTTTGAACTGGGCCTTCAACACCCTTGCCACGGACGGCTCAGAATCTGGAAGTGGGCCTGGGATTACTGAGTCTCAACATTCCTCTGTTGTCAGCAAATATCTGTTAAACTCACTGACAAAGTGTGTCTCATCGCTCTCTTATGGCTGGCCTACATAGACAATAACCTCTTACTGCTACTAACAGTTACGCCTTAGCTCATGAGGCAGAAATCTATGTTGTAGACCTAAATATTCCAACCCTGCTGATGACCCATGTGGGGTTGAATATGGTTCCACATAACTGAATTACTGAGGGAGATGGGAGAGAGGGTTCAGTTTGTTTGATTTTTAAACCCAGGAAATTACTTTTTTTTTAAATAACTACTGGTATGTTAAAAAAAAACCATTAAGGTTGTGAAGTCAAGTGCTCAAATGTTAGAAAAATGCCAAAGTTGTATTATTTATTCTTATTATTAAAACTGGGGAATTTTTTTTCAGCAAATAGTAAATTCTTCAAAAAAAGGATTTTTCAGGTCACCGAAACAGCTAATGAATTTGGGACAAATTCAGTGTGTAGTTTCAGCCCCAAAAAAAATGAAAACAAAAATTCTGGAAACATCAAAATGAACAGTTTCAAAATTGTCATTTCAAAAATGTTGTTTCAATTTGACATTTGAAATTTTTTATTTTACCTGAATTAATTTTTTGTAGTTTTTCATTTTGGTGAGAAAATTAAAAAAAAATCAATTCAAAACAATTTTTTCCAGATATTTTCAGCCACTGAACCAAAAAATCAGTTATTCGCTCAGTTCTGATTATGATACTGTGACACTGAGCCAAAGAGGGTTAAGCATCCAGCAGGCTGTGTGACCTGAAAACAACCCTTAATGACATATTAGAAAAGTAATGAAATGGTAAACAAGGCCATTCCTCATAGTTATCAAAGCCATGTTAAATAGACTAGAGCCCTTGAAATGTAGGCCTGTAATGATAGAGAATTAAAATAGATACTAACTGTATTTGTCTGTGTTTACCTAAATCTTGTTAGAAGTTTAACAATGGGATCTAATTAGCTTGTAGATGCTAAACTTCTGTTCCTGTTTATAATGTTTCATTACTATATTCTATTGATTCAGAGATCAAACGGGGATATTAACATGTAGATGGAACTTGTGGTGCAATAATATTGTTTTCATTTCTCTGCTCAGTTTGGTCAGGAGTGTGTAGTAAATGAGGCTGTTGTCTGTAGGACCTCTGCCTCCTATGTTGCAGAAGTTGGAAGGGTGTATAATGAAAGAGGCAGGGGATTGCAGGAAGAGAAAAGATGGCCTCATGGTTAAACAAATAGAACTCTGCCTTGGAGAACTGGATTCTATCCCTACCTCTGCCACAGAGTTCCTATGTGATGCTGGGCTAGTCACTTAAACCAAACTTGTCACAGGTGGTCGCTAATTGTGTTTTTCTTGTTTTCTGGATGCATACTTGAGACACCAGTTTGCAATTTGCAGAAGTGATGAGCGTTCACAGCTGCAAATGAAGCCAAAGGAGATGAGCTTTGAACATATGAAGTGCTACAAAAATGCTAAGTACTCTGAAAAATCTAGGTGTCTCAAGTTAGGCACCTAAATTGATTGGACACTTTTGACAATTTTGGCCTTAATCTGTTTGTGCTTCCATTTCCCAACTGTGAACTGGGGATAATACAATACTATCTTATCTCACAGTTGTGCTGTGAAGATAAATTCACAATATTTGTGAAGCACTCAGATACTATAGTGATAAGTTTCATAGAAAAGCCTATGGGGAAATTCATAATTCTGTAGTCAGTTCAGGGCGTGGATGATTTGCTGTAAATAAGACATAGGCCATACATTGACTTAAGAAATACTAAACAGCTTCCTATTCAGTGAGCAGCATCTATCCTGTGAACTGAATGAGACAAAGTCTTATGGGGAAAAAATAGTATTAAAAAGTATATGATCATGTAATTAAAGACACAATATCATAATGCATATTCACAAGGATGCCAAATCTTGCATCCGGAGTCACAAACTGTATAGGACCAAGCAAGTGAGTAAGTGGCAGGTCCTTACTCTCCCACATGGTAGAATAAAAGCTAGGACTGTTTACTCCTTTGAGATTTCTAGTGCTCACCAGAGAGTGAGCTGAGAAGGGCACTGCACAGAATTACCATTGTACACCTTCCACAGGACAGAACCTCACAAATGGTAGCTGGATTCTGAACACAGCATTCTTGGATATGAGCACGTAGCTCAGAGTGCAGTTGAACTCTTACAGGCTGATCACAGGCTTACACCATCTTATACATACTCAATTCGTTCTTGCTCCTTGTCTCCTTGGTTACATTGTGCATTCTAGCCATTAATTTAAGCACTAGGATTCATACTTCACCTCTATTATTAATTGTTGCAGTATGGTTTAAATACTATGGGCCACATCCTCAGCTACTGTAAATGGTTGCAGCCTTGATTTAAATGATTTTCCAAGCCTGTTTGGGCATTCATTCTGCAACGGAAACCAGAATTTTCCCCAGGAGGAGTAGAGAAACAAGGGCAAACATTCATAAGGGGATCAAACAGAACAGCGTGAACCATATCCTCAAAAATGTTTAGCCATCTCTCTGCCTCTTTAAACACCTACATCCACCATTTAGGCACCATTGACATTTTCAAAGCTGCTGCTCAACTATCATTTAACCCTGTAGTAGGCACCTAAGTCTCCTAGTGCCTACATTTCTGTTAGTCAGCATTCACAAAACCACCTACACCCTGGAGCTCCCCCCCCACACACACACACACAGTTAATGAGCAGGTTGTAGCTCAGCTCAAGGCAAAGCCTCAGAGGTCCCAAAGTAGGATTCTCAAACTAGGTGAGGAGATGCCTACTTGGGCGGTAGGGCCTGATCCCATAGGCATGCTCTGAGCACACCCAAGACCTGATATCCATCAGACCCCACAGCAAAAGGGCTAGATGCAGACCGCCAATAGGTGTGAAGGAGGGCAGAACAGCATCCACACAAAAGACTGTTGGAGACACAAAAACATAGGGCAAATGTGAGAGAGGTGTTTTACATGAGCAGAAGACAGCAAGGGCTTCGGAGCCTTCCCAAAAGTGGGGGCCTCTCCTCTCCCCCTGCCCCCCGAGGCCCCACTCCTTCTCCCCAAGGGCCTGCCCCCACCCTTCCTCTTTCCCCATGGCCCTGCCCCCAGTCCTGGGGATTACAGTGGACGAGAAGCTGGATATGAGTCAGCAGTGTGCCCTTGTTGCCAAGAAGGCTAATGGCATATTGGGCTGCATTAGTAGGAGCATTGCCAGCAGATCAAGGGAAATGATTATTCCCCTCTATTTGGCATTTGAGGCCACATCTGGAGTATTGCATCCAGTTTTCGGCCCCCTACTACAGAAAGGATGTGGACAAATTGGAGATGATAGTCCAGCGGAGGGCAACAAAAATGATTAGGGGCTGGAGCACATGACTTATGAGGAGAGGCTGAGGGAACTGGGCTTATTTAGTCTGCAGAAGAGAAGAGTGAGGGGGGATTTGATAGCAGCCTTCAACTATCTGAAGGGGGTTCCAAAGAGGATGGAGCTAGGCTGTTCTCAGTGGTGGCAGATGACAGAACAAGGAGCAATGGTCTCAAGTTGCAGTGGGGGAGGTCACTTTAGGAAAAACTATTTCACTAGGCAGGTGGTGAAGCACTGGAATGGGTTACCTAGGGAGGTGGTGGAATCTATATCCTTAAAGGTTTTTAAGGCCAGGCTTGACAAAGCCCTGGCTGGGATGATTTAGTTGGGGCTGGACCTTCTGAGGTCTCTTCCTTCCTAATCTTCTATGATTCTATGAGCTGAACTCACTTAAATGCCAGACTCCAGAGAGGATGCTTGGCAGAGGATTCCAAGTGGAAGGGTCTCTCTCTTGCCCATAAGCCAGGCACACCAGGTCAGCTGCTCAGGCATCTAAATCCCTCTCTCTTCTCTGCCTCGCTCCTCAGCATTTCACTCCTGGGTAGCTTAGGTGGCTCCCCATTCAGATTGCTGGCTTCTGAAGAGCCCTTTCTTAGACTCCTGATTCTCTCCTTGCATTGTATAGAGAGCCTGGGCTGTATAACTCAGACTGAGGATTCCACTAGGTGGCAGGCCACCTAGGAGTTAGACATTGCAACACTGAGCAGAGCAACACCTACATATCTTTGAAGATTTGGGCTCCTATCCCAGTAATTCTTATTGGCATTGGTGTATAGACACTCAGACCTTCTCTCTTGAAAGTGTCCAGAGCAGTGGTGTTGGAGTGACCCTTCCTAGCAAGCAAGTAACTTTCTATAGACTCCACATTCTAGCTGGTGTAAGACCATGGTGGAGCAGGTCCAAATGAGGAATTAATAGCAACCCTTCTTTGAGCATTAAGATGTGCTTCCTTGTGCCAGTGAGCAGTCAGAGGTAGGTGTTCTAAAATCAGTCACTTGAATACTCCTGCTGCCAGGGGCTTCTACACAATATAGTGAACAATGTCTGCCATGTACAGTACATGGCAATTCTTGCAGTTCATGCAGAATACATGTGCCCCATGTGAATGGCGGGAAAGACACTGACACTTTTGGACATGGTCAGTGAAGTTAAAATCTTGAGGTTAAATTGCATGACTACTTTTGAGCCCTCTTCAAACCAAGTGTGCCAAATGAGCCCCAGAGTAATTCCATGGAAGTCAGCAGAGTTACAGCAAGGATGAATTTGGCCCAGTAACTCTATGTTCAAGCACTTTTACTTAGAGTAAGGGCTCTAACCCAGTTATAAATCTGCAAACAGTTTCCCATTACTTTGCTTCAGCACCAGATCAGAAATGCCACAGTAACAAAACTGCTGATTACCAATCTAGACAGTAGCAATCAATCTTTATACACAGGAGTTTGCATAAAATTTTAAACCGCTTCCGATTGGGTAATGTGGTTAATATTAACGACAGACCCACTTCCTCTCCTGCAGAATGCAGGGCAGTGAGGAAGTTTGCCTCAGGGGTTGTGGGTTACAGATTCCCAGAAGGAAGCACATTGACTGAGAGGGAGCCATGCAGGCAAGATCCCCACAGAGCAGCAAAGAGTGAGTACAAGTCATAGTTTAACAGTGAGGAAAATGGAGGGCACACCTATCTCTGCCACTAGCTGTGACTCTTACAATGCTGTCATCTTAATGCTCCCTTTGTCTCTTATTCCAACTCTCAACTTTGTCCTTTCTATCATGCTCTCCCCTCCCTGTCCACACCTGCCAAGCATTCTCTCCCTCCTCTTTCAAAACCCTCCCTAAAATCCATCTCTTCAAACAATTCTTCCTCCCCGCCCCGTGCTCTTCATCAACTATTGCCACACATCCCCTCCTTAGACTGTTGTTTTGTGTAATTTTGATTGTCAGCTCTTTGGCACAGATAACATACTGAGCATCTCTCAGGATTTATGCCCTGTGTTTCAAAGCACTATGTACATTTATGATGTAGTATAAACGTTTATTAACAGAAAAAACAAATAATAATTTTGGTATAAACCAACGTCTAAATCTGCTCGAAAGCAAATACCTCAGGAAAACACTAGGTTTTAGATGGAATGAATTTATAACAAATGTTGGGATTCATCAGAGATTCAACTGCTACTTATCGCCAAAGTTATCCAGAAAAGAAGATGAAAATATCTGGGATATGTTAAGAATGAAGCCAAAGCGTCTGCCATGGCAGAGGTGCCACTGCGAGCTGGAGGAACACATAAAAGGGTCCAGCTGAAAGAATCTCTCTGCCAAACAGTACTGTGAGAGGGAAAACGCGTGGGACTTAACAACATAGAGGACATGTGAAGAGCAACCTAGGATACACAGGAATTGTGGGAGATTTTTGTGTACTAAGCAATGTCTGAGAGCATAAGAAAGATTCAGAATTAATTTGGCCTCAGTCCTCATCTCTGGGCAAGAACTGCTCTGCACAGCATAGGAATACTGACTGCAAAGGTGGCTTTAAGCCAATCTTTAGCAACCCTGATCCTAAGGCTGCAGTGGGCTAGGCCTGCTCTAATTTACATTGCCTCACTCGCAACAACCCCTCCTGGAAGGGACATGGCATAGGAACACCTCAGACACTGTGCACTTCCAGAGGATCCCCCTACACTGGGGTATTCCTCCCCTAGCCTTTTCACTTTACAGCTCCATCCCTTTCACCCTACAAAATGTAAAACCTGCTCTCTCTGGGAATGAGAGACAGATCCAAGCACAAGCAGAGACATAGCATGTTCGAGTAATTGCCTTTTTTAGCTTAAAGTTAAATCTAAGACAATACCTTTTCTGAACTAATTTGGTCTAATCAAGCTTTTTAACAATGCCATTCCTTATAATGACAGTCCAGGGTAAACTTGCAGGGTTCTGAATTAAATCAGGTGTGCAAAGAAATAACCAAGTCATTTCTAAGTAGATACAACTAAATACAGTTCAAAAATGGCAACTGGATTTCATTTTTTTTTTTAAATTGAGGTGACATTTTGAAGGCCATCCCTTGAAGACTTCATAGTCCTCCATTCTGTTCTGTTTTTCTTTTTCTTGTTCCTGGGACCTTACGAGGGCAGATAGAAAAGATGTTCCAAAGAACAGATATCAGCTCATTTACAGCTAATTATAATAGGCAAGTGGTGCAGTAAATGGAACACCTGATTTTCTGCCCTCTTTTTTTTTTCCCTTTGGTTGAAGCTTTTGTGATGTTCTCCAGGTGAATCCCATGCATAATGTAACACTGGCAATGCTGTTTGCATAATAAGCTATTTTCTACCACAGAAGCAGAAACATTTTATCACTATAGAGAAAGCTCAGCTTATGAATACATTTTCATATAAGTTGATTTATGTGAAAATTACTAATAAATGCAGTCTAGCCATAAGTAGAATGTTTGTTCCCAGTTTAAGGAGTGATGTTATTTGAAATTTAGGTGGGGGAGGGGACCACATCCCACTAAGAGATACATTTTGAAATGTGATTCAGCTTTCAGAGCTTGCTCCTGCCAGGTGTTAGGTAACTTCATGAGGTGCTAAATGCCCTCAATTCCCATTGCCATCTGTGAAAGTTATGGATACTCAGCGCCACACAATAGTGCTCAGCACCTTGACGCACTGCGCCCAAAGAACATTGTGCTTGGTCCAATCAAAAAAATCTGCACTTGCATCATGGAACTTTGTACAGTGTTATGGAAACTTGCAAACTAGTGTTCAGTGACTCCCACCGCCTTGCTTAAAACCAAGCTATTCTGTCACTTTACTTACTTGTCAGTTTATCTTTTTTTAAATTAAGCTATTTTAAAATTATTTAAATTGGAGCAACAGACTAAACAGCAGCAGGTTTCTTGGTGCCATGTACGCCTGGTGTCCACCAATAAAACAAGATATTAGTCTACAAAATATGGCAATAATAGCAACTACAAAAACCTGCAACTATGCACATACATAAGAAATTGTATGCATGTGAGTTGCCCCGTTTCTCTGCAGTGCTGATCCTGCAGTGATTAGGACATCAGTGGGGCCCCACATGGGCACAAGGCTCTGTCCATTCAGAGCCCAGTGCCAGGACCAGGGCTCATGTGTTTAATCACAAATTAATGTGACTGTGATGCGGTGTATACCCCACACATGCCCTGAAAGGGTTAATGTGAGCCTGTGAGGCCAACTGTTCTACCTGGCTGCACCTGGAGAGTTGGCCAGGTTTAGCTGATGCTGAAGCCCAGTTGGGACGGGGTGGGGGCAGGGGGGTGGTTAGTATAAAGAAAGGAAGTTGGGGTAGACAGTTTTACTGAGCAGAGCTGGAAATACAGGCTGAGAGGGAGAGGCTGAAAGTTATGTTGGAACAGGGGCGGCTCTAGAGCCCAGCGGGGCAAGCATCCGCCTGGGGCGGCCCTTTCCCAGGGGGGCGGCAGGCTGGGCCGGTGGACCTGCCGCAGTCATGCCTGCGGGAGGTCCACCGGAGCCCCGGGACGACCGCACCTGCCGCAGGCATGACTGCGGACGGTTTGCTGGTCCCGCAGGCGTCACTGCGGCAGCTCAACCGGAGCCGCCGGACCAGCGAACCGTCCGCAGCTGCGGGAGGTCCAGCTGAGCCGCGCGACCAGCGGACCCTCCGCAGTCATGCCCGCGGCAGGTCCGCTGCTCCCGCGGCTCGGGGGCGCCTCCCGGGCATGATTGCTTGGGGCGGCCAAATTTGCAGAGCCGCCCCTGTGTTGGAAGATAAGGGAGAAGGAGCAAGGAATGAGGAATGATTTCAGATTAGGAAGAAGAAAAAGTGAATAGAAATGCCTGTATCAGAAGAAGAGGGAGCAGCCAGGGATGGAAAAGAGAGAAAGGATAAAGATCAACATCTTATAATTGTCAAATCCCTAGCTGAAGATGTAAAGATAGGAAATGGTAATCCCTTGAAAACAGCAGAATGGACTAGGTAAAATATCAGGATACATTAAGAGCTAAAAGAATGGAGGGGGAAGATTTATTAACAGAATATACATGTAAAGGAACAGGCTGAGAAACTTCTTAAAACTACAGTTTTAGGGAAAAGAAAAGTAATTTGCCAGCTACCTAAATACAGAACAGAAGCAAAAGAGATAATGTATGGGGTCCACTTGGCAAGGCTGAAAATTAAATTAAAAGTGATATAGGTGAGGACCAAGTGCTGTTTGCTAAATCGCTGATTAGCAGGAGATGGGGAGAACACAAGCCATCCACAGCCATCCGAGTCCAAGTTTAAAGGTGCAACGCTATCTAATAGGGTTAAAATAGGATATCAACTCTTCTGGGTTAAACCATATACCGCAGCCCCTTTGAGATGCTGCAAATGTCAAAGATTTGGGCATGTGACAGCTGTCTGTATGGGGAAAACAAGGTGTGGAAAATGTGGAGGAGAACATCCATATGAGAACTGTATGGAAGGAACAGAACTCAAATGCAGTAATTGTGCAGATAAGCACAGTGCAGCATACAAAGAGTGTGTGGCAGCAGAACAAGCTAGAGAGATACAGAAAATTAAAATTATCCATAAAATATCCTATGCAGGAGCTACCAAAAGATATTCACCGTGGTAATTGGAGAAAGAGGAAAACACCAGTGAGAGAAAAGAGCTGCTGGTACAACAACATGCAGTTCAGGGCAGGAAAGATAATAAAAGAGAATAGAAGATATATTGCTTGTAAGCAAAGAGAAATTTATAGCATTTATGATAGACATGATTAATTGCACTTTACAAACAGAGAAGAAGACTGAAACAATAAATATTATAGCCAAAGCAGCAGAAGAGTATTTGCATATAGGCAATCTCTTAATAGACTGCATTCATGCGATTTTAAATGAAGTAATAATATAGATTAAACAACGTGGTTCTAATGATTTTTTGGTGGAATGCACATGGTTTAATAACACATGGCCAAGAATGAAAAATAACTGTTTTTAAAATGGAAAACAAACCTGATGTGATATCATAGAATCATAGAACTGGAAGGGACCTCGAGAGGTCACCTACTCCAGTCCCCTGCATTTATGTCAGGACTAAGTCTTCTACACCAGGGGTCCCCAACGCGGTGCCCGTGGGGGCCATAGTGCCCACCAGGGCGTCTAAGTGCGCCTGCGTACTGGCCAGTGGACGAGCATCCACCAAAATGCCGCCAAACAGCATCATCCAGAGGCGTCACCGCTGAAATTCAGTGGCATTTCGGCGGTGACGCCGCTTGTCAGAGGCATTTCAGCGGATGCTCATCCGCTGCCATGGTCCTCCGTGGCTCGTCGTCTGGCGCCCGCCAGATGAAAAAGTTTGGGGACTACTGTTCTAGACCATTCCTGACAGATGTTTGTCTAACCTGCTCTTTAAAATCTCCAATGATGGAGATTCCACAACCTTCCTAGGCAATTTATTCCAGTGCTTAACCACCCTGACAGTTAGGAATTTTTTCCTAATGTCCAACCTAAACCTCCCTTGCTGCAATTTAAGCCCATTGCATCTTTTCCTATCCTCAGAGGTTATGACAAACAATTTTTCTTCCTCCTCCTTGTAACAACCTTTTACATACTTGAAAACTGTTATCATGTCCCCCCTCTCAGTCTTCTCTTTTCCAAACTCAGTTTTTTCAATCTTCCCTCATGGGCCATGTTTTCCAGACCTTTAATCATTTTTGTCACTCTTCTCGGGACTCTCTCCAATTTGTCCACATCTTTCCTGAAATGTGGCACCCAGAACTGGACACAATACTTCAGTTGAGGCCTAATCAGCACGGAATAGAGTGGAAGAATTATTTTTTGTATATTGCTTACAACACTCCTACTAATACATCCCAGAAGGATGTTCGCTTTTTTTGCAACAGCGTTAAACTGTTGACTCATATTTAGCTTGTGAACCAGTTTGACACCGAGATCCCTTTCTACAGTACTCCTTCCTAGGCAGTCATTTCCCATTTTGTATACATGCAACTGTTTGTTCCTTCCTAGATGCAGTACTTTGCATTTGTCCTTATTGAATTTCATCCTCTTTACTTCAGACCATTTCTCCAATTTGTCCAGATCATTTTGAATTTTAATCCTATCCTCCAAAACACTTGCAACCCCTCCTAGCTTGCTATCATCTGCAAACTTTATAAGTGTAGTCTGTATGCCATTATCTAAATCATTGATAAAGATATTGAACAGAACCAGACCCAGAACTGATCCCTGCAGGACCCCACTCATTATGCCCTTCCAGCATGACTGCGAACCACTGATAACTACTCTCTGGGAATGATTTTCCAACCAGTTTTGCACCCACCTTATAGTAGCTCCATCTAGGTTGCATTTCCCTATAGTTTGTTTATGAGAAGATCATGAGAGACAGTATCAAAAGCTTTACTAAAGTCAAGATATACCATATCTACCGCTTCCCCCCCATGCCCAAGCATTGTTATCCTGTCAAAGAAAGCTATCAGGTTGGTTTGATATGATTTGTTTTTGACAAATCCATGCTGACTGTCACTTATCACCTTATTATCTTCCAGATGTTTGCAAATTGATTTCTTAATTATTTGCTCCATTATCTTTTCGGGCACAGAAGTTAAGCTGACTGGTTTGTAATTCCCTGGGTTGTCCTTATTTCCCTTTTTATAGATTGGCACTATATTTGCCATTGTCCAATCTTCTGGAATCTCTCCTGTCTTCAATGACTTTTCAAAGATAATCGCTAATGGCTCAGATATCTCCTCGGTCAGCTCCTTGAGTATTCTAGGATGCATTTCATCAGGCCCTGGTGACTAATTTGTCCAAGTAATTTTTAACTTGTTCTTTACCTATTTTAGCCTCTTCTGATCCTACCTCATTTTCACTGGCATTCACTATGTTAGATGTCTAATCAATATTCAAGTCATGCGTATTATCCCACCAGGTCTCTGTTGCGCCAACTATGTCATAGTTGTGTTTATTTACTAGCATTTCGAGTTCTTCCTGCTTATTCCCCATACTTCTCGCATAAGTATCATCATCATCATGTTCCTATTACGCCTCTGGCGTTTAGGGCAGTGACTAAGCTCCTCCACTCCTTTCTGTTTCTGGCAAGTCTTTCAATGGTTCCCCAGCTGTGCCCTAGGTTTTTCAGCTCGGCTTCCACAGCTCTTTCCCATGTTGTTTTGGGCAACCTTATTTTCGCTTGCCTTCAGGTGTCCATCTTATTGCTACTCTGGTGATGGAATCAGTTTCCATCCGAAGCACATGACCAATCCTCCTGGCAATGATGGTGCTCAGATTCTCTTGGCTGCACTGTGTCAATAGACCTTGGTTTGAGGTTATTCTGGGCCAAAAGATATGGAGGATTTTTCTGAGGCAGGTTGTATGGAATGAAAACAGTTTGGACATGTACTTTCTCATTCCCCAGCATTCTGCACTATAAAGTAGTGTTGAAAGTGTGCAGCTCTGATAAATCTTGAGTTTGGTTTTGGTGTTGTATTTTGATGATTTCTGTACTATATTTAAGCTCCTGAAGGTGTTCCTGGCTTTACTGATTTTGTTCTGGATTGATTCTGCATTAGTATATAGACATCTAATTGATACTGATTTGGATAAACTTCTGTCTTGTTGATCCTTTATCCTTGCTATAACAGCCCATGCTCCCCCCAAATTCCAAACCTTCTCCCAGGTCTCCATGTTCTTGACTTACCTATGGGCTTTGGTCACCTGCCCCCTTTGAACCTAGTTTAAAGCCCTCCTCACTCGGTTAGCCAGTCTGTATCAAATTATGCTCTTCCCCTTCCTTGATAGGTGGACCCCATCTCTGCTTAGCAGTCCTTCTTCTTGGAACAGCATCCTGTGGTCAATGAAGCTGATATGTTACAAGAAACACGGTTGGTAAGAAAACTCATGTTTAGACTTCCATGGTATGATGCAACCAAGATGTGGTAAGTGGGGTTTGTTTATTTATAATGGAAGGTCTGAGTTGCATCAAAATAGACATACAGAACCTAAGTTTTGAGCACAACACTGTTGAGATACTTATTGAGAATTCTCACACCTTTATATAAATGTATAATGTTTACAACCCATGTAAAAACACTAGACACTCTAGAATTGAAAGAGTAGTTAAGAGTGGCAAAGGCCCATACTTTATTTGTGGAGCTCTTAATAGCCATAATGAATTACGGGGAAGCTGGAAAACTGATTATAATGGCAAATGCCTGGAACAGTTTATTGACATGCACAATCTGGTATTGCTAAATACTGGAGCACTACTAGGTTTAATTTGGTGGATGGAACTTTTCATGTTTAGATTTGAGAATTGCAACAAGCAAGTAAATGCAGCTGGGAAATCTATAAAGAAGATGGCACGAGAAGCGATCACTTCCCTATGCTATATATCAAGGCCAAGGTAATGTTGTAAACATTGAAGGAATCCTTACCTGGACCCTTAGAAAAGCAAACTGGGGACTCTTTAAGAGAAAGTGTGTTGAGTATCTAAGTACCAACTGTAAAAGTGATAATTTTGAGGAATTTCATAATATAATAAAGGGAACTGTAGCAGCAGCCAACCTAGCTATATGTAAGATATTGAATTGCCACAAACTCAGAAATCCGGTTCCCTGGTGGACTGAAGATTGTAAAGCAGCAATTAAAGAAAGAAATAAGGCGTATAAACAAGCAAAAAAGTACAATGAATAGCAAGGACTTAATGAACGATAAAAGTTATAAAGCAATGGCTCAAAAGCTTATTAAAAAGGCAAAGAGAGTTGAAAGTATTGTGCAAAAAATGAAATTATAAACTATACAAAGTGGTTCTAAAGGACAATGCACAACTGATCATATTGTAAGATTAGAAACAAAACTACAAAACAGCATGAGGAACAGAAAGTTTATGATAGCTGTCCTTTTGGACATTGAAAAAGCATATAACATACTATGGAGGGAAGGCTTGCTGTATAAACTAGCCACAATCAGAATGAATGTTGTTGTGGATAAGAGACTTCTTAAGTGATAGAACCATACAAGTCAGGGTGGGGATGGCTTTGTTGAATATTTATCAACTTACTAATGGCATCTCCACAGGGCAGTGTTATCAGCCCTACCTTGTTTAACATCATGATTAATGATCTCCCAGAGTGTACATGGGCAGGAATAGGTATTCCCCCATTTGCAGGTGATTGAGCTACATTGACCAAACATGGAAGACTTAAAATAGCTGTGGAAAGAACCAATAGGAGATTTCAGAATGGGGAATGATCGTCACAAAGAGGAAGATTGGGGAGGAATGGAACCAATATATCTATGCAGAGAAAATTCAGGTAGTTCAAAATTTTACATTCTTAGGAGTTATGTTTGATAGCAAACTACCTTGGAAGGGTCATATAAATCAGTCTCTCTCAATCTATTTGATTCCAGGGACTGGCTTGCTGCCTTCCTAAACTGTGTCAGCGAGATCTTCGGGGTGTCCGTTGAGAAACACTGATATAGATAATATCAAGATTAAATGCAAAGATAAAATGCATCTCCTTTAAAGTATTACTGGGAACAATTGTGGTTAGATAAGAACATGTGATAATGATTTATGGACCACTAATAAGACCATTTTACAGATTATGGAAGCCAAGCCTTCAATTCAGATTTTAAATCAACACTTAAAAAACTGGAGCCAAGCCCAGCCCAAGCTCTGTGAATAACATGTAATGTGAGTATCATGCAACTGTTGTGTGTGATGCAGGTAGCTACCAGAGAAATGCCTATAAATGTAAGGATGAAATTGTTAGATTTAACCTTTTGGGTTAAAGTTAATGGAAATAGTGAAGATAAGAGTACTAAACAAATGTACAAAGACTGTTGGGAATTAAGTAGACAAGATGCAACCGGACACCACAAACTCCCAGATGCTAACGGGATCAAAGGTGGGTAAAAGATTTGAGTGAAAAGGAAGGACTGGAAGGGATTAAAATCTTTATTCATGGGAAATCAAACTATAACAGGACAGTTCTCTCCTGTTTGGATTTGGAATTATATGATAAAACAAAGGGAAGAGCAGGCCCATCAAATATGACAAATAAAATTTATGAATATATACATGGCAAATGGGGTCTGCATTGCCAAATCTCTATACTGATGGATCTAAAGATGATGACACAGATAGAGTGGGAACAGTCTTTTGCATAGGTGTCAACTCAGTGGGTGCTCCAGCTGGGCTGTCCACTGTATACACATGCCTGCCACTCGCCTCCTGAAGCAAGTACTCTTCTCTCAGGTAAGTCAGGGAAGAAGGGCTCATGGAGGGCAGTGGAGGCATTTCAAAGACATACTGAAAGTACATCTTAAAAAGGGAGGCATCAACCCAACAAACTGGGAGGTCTCGGCGCGGAACAGAACACAGTGGTGCCACACCATACACCAAGCCACAGCTCACTTTGAGGAGAACAGACGTGCTCATGAGACAGAGAAGCGACAAAGGTGGAAAGAAAGGGCAGAACACTCTAGCCAACAACTATGTCTCCTCCAAGATTACACCTGTCATTTCTGTGGGAAAATCTGCAGGGCAAGAATTGGTCTCCTCAGCCACTTAAAATCTCACCTTGGCAGACATCCTCACATCGAGGGATAGCCGAAGAAGCTCCAGGGCTGGAGCACCCTGTCGAGCCAACGGGGTGGGAGGCTCGGATACACTCAGTGAAGCCACGCCAGGTGCATAAGTATAACCGGTTTTATTGCCAAAGTATAATAGGCTTCCCAGCCTTCACACGTTACTAAATACGTGCTTTCCAGCAACCAAGCAAGCAAGAATCAATGCTTACGCCTCTTCTGCTACGGACAGTCATGGACCCTCCAGCCTTGTCCTTGAGGGCTCATAGCAGGCGCTGCTCCAGCGTGGGGAATTTTTGGGCACCCACAAGGCCAGGGTCTGCAGGTGAGACTGTTCGTCTAAAGCAATTCTCATAGCTGCTTTTATCACCACCTCCTTCTAAGGGGCGGGGAGGCGTATTCACCCACAAGCAGACTCTGGCAGGAGACACTGCTGCTCTCTATTCCCACAATTAACATACTCAGGCCTTCCTTATCTCTTCACTTGTTTATCCAGCCAAATGGCTGCAAGCCAGCCCGACTGCTCAAAGCCAGTTCACTACTAGCTCCCCCCAAACCATGCTGTACAACAGCCCAAGGTAAATTGCAGTCAGCCCCAAGACACCCACAGGAAAAAAAATGATGGGTGCTGAGCACCCACCGGCAGCCCCCCTACTAGAACCTCCCCCTCCCCCCCCAGTGCCTCCTGTCCGCCAGCAGGCCCACATATCAGTGCCTTCCCCTCCCTTCCAGTGCCTACCGTGGATCACCTGTTTTGCAGCATCAGGAGGCACTTGGGAGGAGGAGCAAGGGCACAGGGTGCTCAGGGGAGGGGGTGGAACTGGCAAAGCAGAGGTGGGAAGAAGCAGGGTGGGGCTTTGGAGGAAGGGGTGGAGTGGGGGTGGGGCATGGGCGGAGCCCAGGGAGAGCACCCCCCCGGCAGATTAGAAACAGCTGCCCCACTCCCTCAGAAAAGGAATTGAAAGCAGCCCTGGAGAGACGTGCAGCAGGGAAAGGGATTAAGAACAGCTTAGGGGAAGCTGATGGGGGTAGCTGACCACAGCTGTGGCCAGCTCAATCAGGGCTCAGCTGGCCCTTATAAGAGGGCTGGGGGGCCAGGAGCTGGGAAGAAACACTCTCTCTCTAGCTTCTGGAGAGAAAAGGACCGGGCTGCCTGAGAGCTGAGAAGGGTACCTGAGGTGGAGCAGTGCTGGGGAAGGGCAGAGGGAGCTGGGGAGCACCAGCCTAGTAAACCCCAGGCTGCAGGCCTTGCTTAAAGGGCCAAAAAGGTACTGGGGCTGCAGGGGGGCAGCCCAGAGACAGGCAAAGGGTTAGCAGGTCCTAACCCTCCTTGCCGCTGATGAGTGGTTCACAGTCTGCAGTCTGCCCCAGTGAGCGGCGGCTAAATGGAGACTGGCAGTAGCCACAGAGGCAAGGTGGGGATAGAGGGTTGGGAGTTCCCCTGGGTGGGGAGACCCAGATTGTGAGTTTCTGCTGGGGGCAGAACCCCAATGTAAAAGGGCACCGGGGTCCAGGAGGGACATGGGGGCCCGCAGCGGGTGAGACACCAGCCTGCAGAGGGCACTCCGGGCTGGAAGAGCTAATTCCCAGGATGACCAGAAGGCGGTGCCATGCCAGTGAGTCGTCACCCCGCTACACCCTGAATTTGGAATTAAGAGGTCTATGATACTATCCAGTTTGGGGGTTTATAATTATTGCTGAATTGGTGGGCATACTGTTGGCACTGAGCTGGATAAGGGATGTACATCCAACTACAGCGGCTATCCTTTCTGACTCTCTATCAGATATAATGGCAATCAGAAAGGAAACCTCGGAAAGTGGGTATAACTTAAACACTGAAATATTGTTTTTAACTACAGAGATAGTCCAACAAGGTATACTTATAGCAATAACATGGATCCTGGCCCATAGTGGGACACCTGGCAATGAAATGGCAGATAAAACAGCAAAAAATTCCTTTAAAAATGAGTTTTATATAACAATCACTGAGTTCACAGGACTTCAAAAGTTTGAGAGAGCTTAAGAAGGAATAACTAGAAATATAGACCAAGGAGTGGGGAAAAGGATTAAGGTTCTATGAAATGTCAGAGAGATGAGGATAATCTTATACTTTACAGCTAAGAGAGAAGAAGCAAAGTAACTAAGTCAGAGTGCTAACAGGTCACTGTGACCTGTATGGTAATTTATATCTACTAAACATGCACAAAGATGGGTTGTGTGAAACATGCTAAGTTAAAGAAACAGTTGAGCATCTGTTATGGCAATGCATGGAGAATAAATAAAGATTCTTTATGAAGAACTGAGACACCTTAAAGTGAAAGAATATAATCTGAAAAGGATTGGTCAGAGTACTGGGAAAGTGGAATAGCATTAAAAAGTCATTACTGCATATATTTTTTTAAGGATACAGAACAGGGTGAGATGATATAGCTTTTGATTATGCAAAACCCGTGGTAGTTGGCAGTCAGTGTCACATGCTGAGGTGGCTGTGCCATAGAATGACAGGAAAAGAAAGAAAGAAGGGGGCTGTAGAGAAAAAGAATCTACAGTCACTCTCTGGGAATAGAGAGAGGGTGGAGAGGAAGCCCAATGTGGGGGTTAGCCATGAGATCATTGTGTAACCATACCTCAGTGGGTCACAACTGAGGATGCGAAATTCAGGACGAACTGCTGAGAAATAGAGCAGATACACCCCAAGACTGGTGGCTAAGTCCCCATAGGATATACCAAACCAGCAACAAAAGTTAACTTCTGTTTCACCACACTGGCTAACAAGAAGTCATAAAAGCAGTTTCATCCAGCATTCCAGTCCTTGTATTACCACTGAAAACACTGGATTCAAAGGTGAGTGAGTGGTTCTTTACAACCAGTCTCATCAAGTAAAAGGTTCTTCTGATCCCAAAGGACCAGCTACACACCCAGGTCAATATATAACTTAGATCTTACCCCAAAATCACGCTGATGCCAATCCTTTGGTATCTAAAAATCTAAAGGTTTATTCATAAAAAAAAAAAGGTGAGAGTTAAAATTGGTTAAAGGAATCAATTACATACAGTAATTGCAAAGTTCTTGGTTCAGGCTTCTAGCAGTGATGGAATAAACTGCTGGCTTGATCTGTCTCCGGTTGCTTCCAAATCATTGGAAGGACCTCAGTCCCTTGGTTAGAATGCTCCCATTAGTATGAGTCCATAGTCCAGAGGCTTGGGCAGGAAAGAGGCAAAATGGAGGGGTTTCCAGGTCCTCTTATATCTTCTGCCACGTGGGGGGAACCCATTGTTTCAAACAAAAACCTCAGCACAGCTAGTGGAAAATTACAGGTAAAAGATAGAAGTTTGGAGTCACATGAGCAAGTCACATGTCCATGCCCAATTTTGCTCAGTCATTGCAGGAAACCATTACCTATCCTCCAGACAGCACGTTTACAGGACAGTCCACTCAGTGTAGATGGGCATCTCCCATGGTTCATTGTGAGTTAAGTGTCCTTTTGATGGGCCACTCATTTGAATAGTCCCTCCAAAATGTGCTGGCTAACTACCTCATGGGTGTTACCCCAGGAGCAAACATTTGAAATCCAGGTATAGAGCCAATATTCATAACTTCAAATACAAAAGTGATACATGCATACAGATAGCATAATCATAACTAGCAGATCATAATCTTTTCATAGACATCTTACATGCAACATTTTGTACAAGATTTGTTGCAACTATATAACAGTGGTTGCAGCAATGATCATACGTGGTCATATTTTAATCAGATAACGTCATACCTTGCTTGAGTGAAGAAGGCTGGTAAGCAGCCAAGAATGATGAAGCAACCACTGGGAGTGGAGCAGGCTCCAGTGGTAAGCCCTGATAAAAGGGCAGGATTTGGACATTGATTTGAATTTATACTTGAGTTTGGGATTCTTGTTAGGGGACTCTAGAGGAGGGCCCTGAGAGAAGGGTGAGCCTAAAGAGATTGTGGGGGTGAAGGCCTGAGAAAGGCCCTGGTATGAAGAAGCCCAGGGAAGCTGTAGCAAATAGTCTGAAGGAACATACTTTGGCTGCTGGTTATAGGGTCCCTGGGCTAAAACCTTGTGTAGTGGGAAGGCCTAGGTTCCTCTCCCAGCCAGCACCAAGTGACATTAGTCCCGAGGTGGGAACAAGGATGAGAAAGCCCCGGGAGAGGGTGTTCTAGCAGGGAGTCAACTCCTTCACAGTGACCTAGATTCATATAATGGTTAGCACTGAGTTTGAAACTAATACTCATGGAACTGATTGAGCGCCCTTTGAAGCCAATGAAACAACGGAGCTTTGGATCAGGCCCCATGTGTCTGAAGATCTAATAAAACCACCTACCTTGCCACTGCAAATACATTTTGATTGAACTGGGCCAATAATCATTCTTCAGAAGCTCTGGAATTACTCCCAGTTGGAATTCAATATGATGCCAATGCTGCAAGTTACCTCATGTGAGTGGAACTGCTGCCCCCTGATGAAGCCTCATTGATTTCAACAGATGTCTGTGCTGGCATAGGGGTCTGTCCATGCATAGCCAATTACAGAACTGGGGCTAAGTATGTAACCGTAAATTAAAGCACACACCAGTTATTCAGTAAAATAAAATAACTGGCTTAGCTCCACAGCTGTTATAATTCAGTGTAGTTTCATTGAAGTCAGTCAATGAAGATAAGCCAGTTTATACTACCTGAGAATTTCATAGAGTTTAAAGCCCAAAAGGACCACTCACTCATGTAGTCTGACTTCCTGTGTATTACAGGCATTACATTTCACCCAGGTATCCCTATATTGAGCCCAATTACTTCAATTAGACTAAAGCATTTCAGTCCTCAGGACTAAACTGGTGCATATGTCAGGTAGAGAACAGGAGAGACTAAGGGGTCATCAGTGATCAAGGCCCAGGCAATGGCAGAGATTTTATTAGCTGAGATATGCACAGGTTATCCCAGCTGGGGATCCATTCTGCAGACGAATGTGGGGAAAAACCTAAATTCCCTGCCAATTTGACCTGGGGAATTTCCTTTCTGACCCCCAAATCTGGCAATCCATTTGACCCTGGTGATGGAGAATGGGTTCAAGAAGCAATCTATCCACAGGTATATAACATTGTGTGGAGCTACAAGGTGGGACTCACAACTACCAGAATAGAAGGGGTCTCAGATCATCCATTGTTAGTTACACAGTTACTATATCTATAATAGCTCACTTCTCTATTTTAAACACCACTAAATGGAAACTAGTTAAATTCACTGCTGTAGTAATAAAGAAAAGGTCAACTCAATGTCTGTCTCGGCCATTAATCAATCTTTCCCGTACTCTCTCATTATCTTGATTGTCTGATTGAATGAAGCATGGGACACAGATCATCTATATATACGTTCACTCACTGTCTCTGCTCCTGACACCTTTTTGGAGATCAGTGAGCATATTTTCAAATGGCAACTTTTTTTCAAATGGGACCCCTACACGCCAATGATATCTCCTCTCTCACATCTTCCCTCCTTTTCAGTACTGATTTTTGCTACAGAGCTCTGAAGCATCTTGAATAATTTCTGGCAGCGATTTTGCTTTTTTCTATTCAGTAAACTGGGGTTTGAGACCTCATCCACTCTCTAATTTTGAATTTAAAATTCATATGTAAGAGGGTATAATTGGCAATACAACAATATGCAAACATAGGAACAAATTACAGAGATGGAAAGATCACATTTTTATATTGATAATTCTATTATCCTTTCACATATATAATATGGCCATAATGTGTCCCAGAAATTTCCAAACAATCTATGAGAGGCAGTCAAGTCTGGGATCTTGCTGGGTGGAAAGTGACCAGCTATCAAAAGAACTTTGAGAATGAAATCCTCTGTCTCTTATTAATGATCCAATCCTGCACAGAACTCACGGGGAATTTGGGGTGTACAAGGAATACAGAATTAGGCCAATAATCTTCTCCCTTCTAATTATCTCAACTGCCTGTTTGAATGAGTCATGGGATACAGCTCATTCCTATATCTATTAATGCTAGGCAAATAGTTCATAAGAAAATGTATTCAATTAGTTTATCTTTTTCTGTTTGCGAATTGTTTGTGAACAGATCACAGTTTTCTCAGATTTATTCATTGTCTGAAATCACTGGCCAAATAATTTCTGCAAATGATTTTTGTCTGTAGCGTTATTCAAGCAACTCATTGTAAGTAGTCAGGATTTGATGTTTATCCCTCTTTTCTCTATCTAGTCCACTTCAGATAGGTGTTGAGTTTTGTTAAGGCCTCTGCTGCCTTCTTCTCTTACGCCCTGTCTGCACTAGGAAGATTAGCATCCTCCTTACAGCTAATGCCACCAATGGTTAGTGTGGACATGGTTCCACTGTCTTTACCACCATATCACAAAAACTTTCTCTGAACAAATGTGTTTGACAAAACAGTAAAAATGTCTGAGACCCCTCTGTTATGGTGGCTTAGAAATGCTCCTGCTTCACCATTGCAGACAACAGCTAGCAATGGGCACTACCCTTTTAGTGCAATGATTTATCAGCGCAGACATTGAGGGTGGGATTTACAAGGGGGACTCAGCATTCCAGGACATAATGCTGGAGAAAGGCGTGGCCTAAACCCTGCAAAGAGAGTTAGGTGCCCAAATTGGGCCACAAGGAGGCACCTCCCTCAATCTGGGATTCACAGCTGTGAACCCTCAGCTGGAGTTAGGTTTCCAAGCAGGTCAGCCCTTTCTCAAGAAAAACTAAAGGTATGTCTACACTGGAAACTTCAAAGTGTTTCTCCGTGGACCAGCACCAGTCCCTGAGATTTCCCTGACACAGTTTAGGAAGGCAGCAAGCCAGTCCCTGATATCTAAAAGGTTGAGAAACACTGACCTAGGGTTTATTTTGCTAGCAAAAACGTAGGTATCTAGGGAATTTAGGTGTCAACGGAGTTAGGTGGCAGCTGAGCAGGGCTTTTGAGAACTAATTTTTGGATGTAGGGATCTAAAGTGGCAATTAGGCACCTAAGTCTCCCTGGTGACTACTCTGAGTGTTCAGTTCTCCGTTCTCTGCACAATGCCATCCTCAGGGCAGATGTTACTGGTTCTTTCACAATGCAGGGAACTGAAGCTTAGGGATTCTAAGACACCATGATTAGAAATCTAAGCACCTAAAATATAGTGGATGCTACTGTAAATAAGTAATTATATCAGGTCAACAGGTGGTTAAGGGAGATGTATTAGATGCAAAATTACAAACTTTGATTTTAGTAAATACATTATTACAAGCAACATTTACATGACAAATGAGAATAACCCCTGACAGAAGGATACTTCATGCACTTCAACTTGCCTGCTTTTATCATTTTGCTTACAGTTCTATCTTGCATTTGATCATTGTAACCTTCACCTGCCATCCAGTAGCCAAGTACTTATATGGCCTTAATCTCTTTGTATAACATTACACTGTGATTCTATGATTTTGCAAAATTTCCTGTTAAGTACTATAGATCCTGAATGTATAAAATATGTGCCCAAAACACAAAATACAAAGAATATGACTATAAATACTAAAAACATCCTAAAAGTGAAGATAAAGTAATGTAGAAAAAACAGAATGGGTGATAGGTAAAGTATCATTAATAAGCCATAAGTCCTACTGAAAAAAAAATTAGTTCATATAATAAAGATAACTGAGAAACAAGCCCCGTTAGAAGTTAGCTCAGGTGAATTATACTGGAGATGGTTTTCATGTTCCCCTAAGAGCTTATAACAAAGGACTCCTTAACATCTACAGAGGCTAATATAACCATGAAAAACACACCATTTAACAGTCTTTTAATGCTTAGGCCTGTATTTTTAGGCCAGTATAAAAAATACATCACTGGCAAACAATAGCTATGAATAGTATTTATTTATTTGGTGATTGATGCCTCATGGGCATCGGGTATTGGCATTTGGTCCTACCTGCTGTTAGGTCCTTAGTGGATGTGACTGTTATCTTACCTGTGCAGAATTGGCCACCTTCTCCCTGGTTATGATTTACAGGTGAAAATTACCATAAGTATGAATTACTAATTGTTATTATTTAAGCCCCCTCTTGGGTGAGGAGCTACTATGTTAAGAGCAGGAAGTGGATATTATGGAGCTGTCAGGAATGACTGTATCTTGGGTCAAATATATTGCAGATAACTGCAAATGTATTAGTTACACATTCTGTTTATCTGTGCAGGTTTCTGTATATTTTAAGATCTCTGCTTTTAAGTATCTATAATACCCCTGTTGTTTCAATTACTTGTCATTGTGGTTTGAGGTGTCATTACCATGCTGATGATAATCAGCCGCTCTTTCTATTTCTGTTACTAAAGCTGAGACTGTCTCAGTGCTATTGGAAGGCAGGAGTCTAAAGGAGTGAGTACCGTATCAGGAGTCAGCTGATCCTAAATTGCAATCCTGTCTCTGCCACTACTTTGCTGTGTGGTCTTGCACAAATCATGTAAGTCCTGATTTTTCAGAAGTGCTGAGCACCCTCAAAGCCCATTGCAGTAAAAGGGCACTGCAAGATACCCAGTACTTTTGAAAAGCAAGCAATTAATGTGTTTGCCTCTGTTTCCCCATCTCTAAAAGGAGGATAATGCCTGCCTTGCATGCATGATGTAAAGAATCATTAATGTTTGGAAAGTCGACCAAACAACAGAAAATGCTGTATATAAGTGCTCAGTAACAGAAGCATTTCTTTCCTACTACAGGCCGTAACTGGATATCAGATAATATTCTAAAAGGTGAGTATTTCTAAGACAGAATTTATGGGGTTGACTTCTCAGATATGAAGTATTACAGCCTTTCTGGATATCAGTTTTGACATCTGTTCCATAACTCTTACTGATGCCATCAGTGCGTGATCATTGTCCTTTTTCTGGTTCTTTCTTTGAATGTCATATTAACGCCCTTACAAAAACTTCCTTTTATTTTCTTAGAAGTAGCACTAGCATTTGGCCCATCTTCTCGCTTTTTGATGTGGTACCTTTCAGTTGCATTACTGCAACTGCATTACTATAGCCATCCTCTCCCAATCTCTTCCTTTTTCAAATAAAAATCCTAATCTACAAAATGCATGCTAGCCCCCAACAATACCAATTCGCGAGGTTCAGTGTTGCATCTCAGCTTTTCCTGTATATTGTCTAGCCCAGTGGTCCCCAACCTTTTTGTGGCCAGTAGCACATTCATCAAAGAATCCTGTGGCACCTTATAGACTAACAGACGTTTTGCAGCATGAACTTTCGTGGGTGAATACCCACTTCTTCGGATGCAAGCTTGCAAAACGTCTGTTAGTCTATAAGGTGCCACAGGATTCTTTGCTGCTTCTACAGAACCAGACTAACACGGCTACCCCTCTGATACTAGCACATTCATGTTTTCAGAAGAGTGTGGCGGGCGCCAACAATTACTCACATACAGGGCCGGTTCCAGGCACCAGTGGAGCAAGCACGTGCCTGGGGCAGCACATGCTATGGGACGGCATTCCGTCCATTCTGCAGAGTCGGAGTGGTTCGTTTTGTTTTGTTTTTGGGTTTGGGTTTTTTTTGGCGCCAGTTCTGGGCAGTGCAGAGAGAAGCCGGAGAGAAGCCGGGAGGACAGAGAACACTGGAGCCCGCAGCCTCAGAGTTCTCTGTCCCCAGCAGGTGCAGTGCCATGGCTTCTCTCCCCTGCTGGGCACTAGGCGGGCACACATAAATGCCCTGGCGGGTGCCATGGTGCCCACGGGCACTACATTGGGGACCACTGGTCTAGCCTAAGGTTGCTCCATAAGGCAAGAACCATGTCTTCTTATATTTGCTAAATGTATACATCTGATGCTATAGAAATGATAAATTAATACCTTTTTGCTGCATGGAATTGCAGATTTTGTAGTTTTCAGTTCATGCAAAATCCTGCTGTTAGGGTTTTTACAATCAGGTCTTTCAACTGATTTCTTCCAATAAAATTTAATGTTACAGGGGAAAACTGCTTTGTAAACATTTTAATGGTTTTTATCAGTCTGTACAAATGTATATCAATGAACTTCTGCCTCCTTAAATACCAGTTCAGTTTCTAAGATCTAGCAATGCAAGTTATCCTAGATACAGGCTCAAGGTTTTGGGGTCTCTCTCTCTCTCCTTTATAGGAAGCCAGCCATCCATACTTTATAGATACTGAAATACAGTATCTATATAGAAATAAGAGGCAGAAGATTCAAACAAAAATAGGCTTCATTCATCTTCTTGGAATTCAGTTTTGGGTCCCTTGGATTGGGAACTTCTTTTCTTCTTTGATCCAAGAGTTAGATACAATTTTTCTTCTTACAGCTAAGCTTAAGAGATATTGGCTTTCTACAAGCTATCTAGTTCAGTAGAGAGTTTGGTTATTTATTTATTTACTTATGGATTGAAGTGAAAGGAGCTTTAGAAGAGTATTGAGTATATCTCATATTTAGAATTGAGTATTTTAAACTTGCATTTTACTCTTCGTGTTTATGAGCAGGCCACGGAATCTGATTCAGAATTTCACTAATGAGTGCATTAGTGGATCACAGTTCAGAATCTTGGGGTAGCTGCTAGTTAGTATTAGATCTACTTAGTTTCAGTAAAAGTCCAAATTGACTGACAGCATGTTTCAAACGTATCCAACTATATTTGTATCTCTGATACTAGTGAATACATTTCCTTGTGTCAGAAAAATACTAAACATAATAAATACTTTAAGTAAAAAGTAGTAGAATTTATGTATAGATATGTTTTATAAATAATATTTGTGTGCATGAGTGAGAAGGAGAGAGAGCGCATGTACATTGTAAGGCCCAGCCTAAAGTCTGAAAATGCCTTTGTAAGCTAATCAAAAACAGATGATCTGCAGAATTAACCTTAATTTATTAATAATTATATTACTATTAGTATCACAGTAGTACTGTTGTATTAATTTAGATGGAAAATGGGGGCCAAAAACTGTTAACATAACCCAGTCGCTGTCCAATATTAAACAGTGTTAAATAAGGTTTGGAGATTGGTGTACAGAGACCTCAGTCTGCTTAGCACCATGGCAAACACACCATCAAAAATCCTTTTAACCTTTTTAAAGATAAAGAAAAGAAGGGAAAATGGTTAAAGATTTTGAAATGTAAAGTATTAAATACAGCTTTCATATTAACAACATCCTTTGTTCCCTTTCCCTTTAGCTGGAGAGAGTTTTCAGAGGAAAACCCCCGTATTTGACCATCTCTTACGTGGTATCAACCAGGGGCGGCTCTAGACACCAGCGCGCCAAGCAGGCGCTTGGGGCGGCCGTTTCCCGGGGGGGCGGCATTTGGCTCCGGTGGAGCTCCCGCCGGCATGCCTGCGGCAGGTCCACCGGAGCCCGGGACGAGCGGACCTGCCGCAGGCATGACTGCGGCGGGTCCCGTCTTCCCACGGCTCCGGTTGAGCTCCCGCAGGCATGACTGCGGCAGGTCCGCTCGTCCCGGGCTCCGGTGGACCTGCCGCAGGCATGCCGGCAGGAGCTCAACCGGAGCCGCGGGAAGAGGGGACCCGCCGCGGGACCGGGGAAGGGCGGCGCAGCGCTCCGCGCTGCTTGGGGCAGCCCGATTTCTAGAGCCGCCCCTGGTATCAACGATGGTAATAACTGTCCTTTTGGGTAAAAGAGACATTAATTGAGATGGGCTGAAGGAATTGCTGCTGCTGTTAAAGTCAGCTGCTGTTTCATCTCAGGTGGTGTTTGGGATTCAGCTGGGACTGGTAAGGGTGACAATGTCATCTGGATCCCTCTCTCTGGCCCAGCCAAGATCAGGGTCTCCTTGTACTATGCAACATACAGTCCCTGTCCAAAAGAGCTTACAATCTAAATAAACCAGACAGGCAGAGGGTGGGAGAAAGGAACTATTAGTCCCACTTTACCGGTGGGGAACTGAGATGCACTGAGCCTATTTTTCCAGTGCTGCACACATGGTCTAGTTCTTTACACCAGTGCAAAGTGTGGGTCAAACACTGCCACAGCAGAAAGCTAGAGTTTTACACTTTCCCAGTGTCACACAGCAAGTCTGTGTCAAGACTGAACCCTGGTCTCCTGATTCCCAGGCATGTCTCCTAATCACAAGATTGTCCCTCCTCTTTCATTTTCCCTTTTCTTCCTGTATTAAATGTCACTGGAAACCTCATATATGGACAACTAAAACTTGGAGGTTGCAAACAGGTACTGGGAAAGAGGGTCTTCTTCCCAAATCTGAAAAAATAATGTGGCATTACTCTTTAGGTGATAAAAACAAATTTACTTCAATATGGTACCTTACCCAGTTGTGATCTTTAGATATTACAGACAGATAGAACAGATATAGACAGTGCAAAAATATAGAATAAATGCTGGTATAAAGATTTTAGGAGTTTGATTTGGCCACAGTTCTGATGGGTGGTGAAATCTCAAGAGAATTATGTAGGGCATCCCAAAGGAGTGCCAATCAAACATTTATACAACCGCAACCCATCACATATTCTGCATGCACTACATATTTTACAGAAAATTGTTTCTAAAGTTATTTTAGAGATTTATTTAATAAAAGATTGGTGCTGTTTTTGTGTCCTGCTATCTATAAAGCCAAACACCATTACTACCAAGAGTCCAGCTATACAGGCCTCAAAGTCATATAAAAATTATCAGTACTATATTTTATACAATTTACCTAAAGTACCTTTTTTTGTACATAACATCTTAATTATAAGGGTCCGTTATCTAGCTATCTGACAAGGCTTTCAACAAATCCTTATGCTATGGGAAAGAGATTTTTTGATGTCTAACAGTATAAAACAGTGGTTTCTAGCCCTGATGAATAATGAAATATCAGACCTTAAAACTATCACTGGAACAGCACTGGACACTGTCTGTCCTAGACTTCGGGCCACTGTAATTTGGAAGGCATATTCCAGATTTTGGAGAAAGGAACAACATTCCTCTAACAGTTTAGTTAGTTTTAGTGGCAATTCTTTGAAGTTCCTCATTAGTATGAGATAAAAGGTATCCCACCTAAAATGAATTAGCAGGCAGAGTGCAGGTGAGGCAGTAAAAAAATATGTGCAAGGTAAATTAAATTTATTAGGATTGAAATGTATCACATGGTTATCACCATCACATATTTTTACCCACTGTGAACAAACTATTATCTACATTAAAAATTCTGTACAAAAGCTATGCTAAGAAAATGTTAATTTTGTCCTCTGTACTCAAAAATCCAGAAACAATGACATTAAGGTTGCATTTAGACCCTTACCTTTGCCTCCTTGCATGTATGTTGTATGATACAATCGTTAACTACTTAATCACATGCTGTTTCCCAAATTATCTTCTCATAAAAGTTTGTCTATAAAACCTGCACTAGGGCTCTGCCTGGGCACAGACATCTCTATATGGAGCAATTTACAGGGGCTTTAGGGGGCAATCCTGCAAATTATTAAGAGCTCACTATCATTGGGATTGCTTATGTGCATAAAGATTACTCTTGTAAGTAAAGGTTTTCTGTATGATATCTCAATTAGGTGGGTGCAAGCAGATTCCACATGATCACAAACACATTCTCTTTCTTTATGGCTAGATGGTGTATGGGGGAGTGGAAGGGTGAATAATCCTGAAATGTTTTCTTGTTGTTTTAGTGTGGGGTCATTGTATGGAAAATATTGACATTAATTTACAGGATTTTCTCCTACTGGGTATGCAGGACAGAGTTCATGAAAGTTGTTTGTACAAACAATGTGTATATATAATTATTAATCCTCCTAGGACCTGCCTAATTAATTGTACACCTTGCAAGATGAATCTTACCAAACTATATAAAAAACCCTATGTATTGTACTGTATAGTCTGAAAATGTATATTTGATAATGTAATTATAGGCTTTATCATAAGGCATATGCAAGAGGGGACAGAATTAATGTTGCATGTACAGCCTTAATTTTGTTATTTCCTGACTTTTAAATGCTTAACTAGCTAATTTTAATGTTTTCTTAATATATTTTCTGTACAGAACATCATATTGTCTATTACATATGCATATAGGATAGATATGCAAGATATATATTTAAATAGGGAATCAATTACACTGTAGTACAAAGGTTTTACTGTAGCATGAACTGCCTTACTATTGAATGGTGAAGGCACAAGTTAGTTACTCATGAGTTCCAGTGAAACCTTTATACAACATCATCCCATTGTATATTCTCAATATGCTATATATTTTACAGAGAAGGTATTTAAGAAATATTTGAAAGGGTTTTGAAAACCTTTATTGGTACTGATTTTTGCAACCCTCTGCTTATAAATCCAGGCAACCTTGGTTACTGCAAATTCAACCTTTCAGGCCCCAACAGCAGAGAAATTATTTCTAAAAATGACCTAAAATTACTTCCAAACATAAGCTTTCCAGCATGTAAAAAAAAGTACAACTTGTTACATTTTCAAACAAGCATCTTTGTATTTTCTGCCATGCTGCTCCTCATGTTTGGAGATACTCCCCAAAAACATCCATAAAACTAATTTCTTATCCTCTTGCAAAACCCTTCTCAAAACTCTCCTTTGTCATGATCCTGACACAAACACTTAACTGAAACTGCTGCCTGTTGTGCTGACCAATATTGTCTCATTGATTCCTTGTACACCAACCCCATATGTCTGTGTGTATCCATCTGTTGTCTTTCTCTTATTGTTAAAGTGTAGGTTATTTAGGGTGGGGACTGTCTTTATTGTTCTGTATTAGTACAGTACCTAGTACAATGAGGTCCTGGCCAATGAGTAGGGCTCCTAGGCACTATGATAATATGACTAATAATAAGCGGAAAACAGGAGTCTCCATTTTCCAGTGGTATATTTCTTGAATCCCTTTTCTGGCTGTGAGGAGCTATGAGAGAATTTACCTCAATGCTGGCTTGTGTAGAACTGAATATTGTCCACTCTGTGCCTCAGCCTAATGTAAAGTGGGGGTCATTTTGCAGTTGCTTAGAGCTTTGAAGTGTTAGAAGTGCTCCTCGCAAAGTTGGGTTAGGTGCAGGAGAGAGAGTCAGAGGTGCCAGTATGTGGGATAAGTGCTTCTCTTAATTAATCTAAACAAATCAATAAATAATAAGTAAATAGTGAATGCAATGTATTATGAGTATTGTTATTAAGGTGTGACACAACAGAGTGCTGGTAAGAGACTAGTCTTTATTTCCTGGTCAAAGCCACCTGACATGAGTTAGGATTATAATATCCCTGATACATAACAGAAGTCAGTATCCACTAACTTCAGTGGCTACCATTACAGATATCATCTCTATCTGGTACACAATAGCTGATCAAATCCCCCCAAAATGTATTCTTATAAGAAATTATTTGACAATAAAATGGCAAAAAGAATCAAATAGTGTAGTTGGCTAATAGTAGCTAAAGATCTGACTGAATACTAGAAAAATGTGATCTGATGAATAAATTATTCAATGAAAAATGGAAAAATTAAGAAAATAAATTTGTGGAATAGTATTTGGACACTCTAATATATATATATAAACATATTCTAGCCACATATTCATAGATTCTAGGACTGGAAGGGACCTCGAGAGGTCATCGAATCCAGTCCCCTGCCCTCATGGCAGGACCAAATACTGTCTAGACCATTCCTGATAGACATTTATCTAACCTACTCTTAAATATCTCCAGAGATGGAGATTCCACAACCTCCCTAGGCAATTTATTCCAGTGTTTAGCTCAGTGGTTTGAGCATTAGCCTGCTAAACCCAGGGTTGTGAATTCAATCCTTGAGGAGGCCATTTGGGGATTGGTCCTGCTTTGAGCAGGGGCTTGGACTAGATGATCTCCTGAGGTCCCTTCCAACCCTAATAATCTATGATTCTATGTTTAACCACCCTGACAGTTAGGAACTTTTTCCTAATGTCCAACCTAAATCTCCCTTGCTGCAGTTTAAGCCCATTGCTTCTTGTTCTATCATTAGAGGCTAAGGTGAACAAGATTTCTCCCTCCTCCTGATGACACCTTTTTAGATACCTGAAAACTGCTATCATATCCACTCTCGGTCTTCTCTTTTCCAAACTAAACAAATTCAATTCTTTCAGCCTTCCTTCATAGGTCATGTTCTCTAGACTGTTAATCATTCTTGCTGCTCTTCTCTGGACCCTCTCCAATTTCTCCACATCTTTCTTGAAATGCGGTGCCCAGAACTGGCATAATACTCCAGTTGAGGCCTAACCAGCACAGAGTAGAGCAGAAGAATGACTTCTCGTGTCTTGCTCACAACACACCTGTTAAGGCATCCCAGAATCACGTTTGCTTTTTTTGCAACAGCATCACACTGACTCATATTTAGCTTGAGGTCCACTATAACCCGTAGAACTCTTTCTGCCGTACTCCTTCCTAGACAGTCTCTTCCCATTTTGTATGTGTGAAACTGACTTTTCCTTTTTAAGTGGAGCACTTTGCATTTGTCTTTGTTAAACTTCATCCTGTTTACCTCAGACCATTTCTCCAATTTGTCCAGATCATTTTGAATTATGACCCTGTCCTCCAAAGCAGTTGCAATCCCTCCCAGTTTGGTATCATCTGCAAACTTAATAAGCGTACTTTCTATGCCAATATCTAAGTCGTTGATGAAAATATTGAACAGAGCCGGTCCCAACACAGACCCCTGCGGAACCCCACTTGTTATATTCACTAACACTTCTTACCCATTTACTAACATTTACTATTTTTTCTAGGTTAAAGATTCTCAAACTGGGAGAAGGGATTCAAACATTTGTCATGAAATATCTCATCATAATTCGCCCATCATCTTAAAGATTTTAGAATCTGTTAAATGGGTATAAATCAAGAATGATTCCACTGAAATCATTGTTAGTAGATCTGATCCCACAACAAAATTATGATGAAAAATTATTTTTGTCAGAATTTTGGAATTTTCTATCAAAAAAAGGAAAATTCATCTTAAACAATTTTTTATGAAAATTAATTTTTAGGGGGGTGATTAAAGTTTACTTGAAAAGACATTTGTTTCAAAAAATGTTTTGATGGACCACCTTTAAATATTACTCCTGATTTACACCCATATAAGTGACCCAGATTCTGATACCTTTTGCTCTGAATAAGGGTTGCAGACACTGGACCAAGGATAGCAGATTTCCTCTGTCATTTTATAGGTGAAAAATAATGTATGGTTTCCTTTTAAAATTAAAGATTCTCTGTGGCAAAGAAATTGTCAGCTCCACTGAGTTCAGTGAACAAGGACCTGTCCCTCCATTTTAAAGCTTAAACCAACTGCCATCTAGCAAAGAAACAGAAGATACTAGAAAAGTAATTAAGATGCTGATTAATTCCAGAGACATCGAGGCTCTAATGATAGTATAGTAACCACAAGAGTGAAGCCTGAATGTTTATGATATTGTTAGAATCCTGAGACAGCCAAAATATTACAGTTTTTCTGTCATGTTGTTTATATTTAATTGATTAGTAAAATTATAATAAAATGCATAGTATATAATAATAGTATTGTTTCATTGTAATAGTTGTATTTCCCCTGGATTAAATTCACCCCTGTCGAGAGGGCTCAGATTCATTTGCGAGAAGACTATCTATGTGCTCACCAATGAACAAACAAGATTTTACAACTTTTTCTAATCTTGTGAAACTTGTGAAGGCCTCAATTTGCAGGGTGTCAATATTTGCGGGTGACGGCATTTGTTCCTCATTTGGACCCACAGTAGTCTTCTTGCCCTAGTCCCATGTGGTTTCACATTTTTGTACTGTCAGTTTATGTTTTTTTATTTTAATGTGTTGTTCAGTTCTCTTGTGTGCTAGCGATTTTTAGCACCTCTCCTGACTGGGTCATTTTGTGCTGTACTTCTGAGTGTACAACTAAGGGCTTCAGAGATTTAACTGTTTTTTGTCTATTGCATTTTCTTTTCTGAAGTGAAGGCAATTATTATGTCCCTGAGGATAGTTTTAGGTTTCCTACAGGATTGCCTATGTTACTTCTATGAGGTTATTAATATACAGTAAGTCTTTTATTTCATCTCTGAAATGTACATCTAAGAATAAGCTGTTAAATTGTCATGATTTAGTGTATGGTTCAAGGGTTGCTTGCAGTGACAGGAAAATGGAAGACTGATCTATGGGAAACAAAGGCAAGATATTACATTCTTGAATTTCTAGTTGGTCTCATTTAAGGCTGAGAAAGAGATCTATTCCGGAGTAAAGTGCATCTAAAATAAAGAAGCAGGTATCATTCCTGTGCTTTTGGCATTGGTGTCTCTCCAGGCATGTATACCTAGTTCTTTCATTCCATTGTTAATTATCATTGAGGTTTCATTTTCTGAATGCGGAGTGGATGATCATCTATCTATTGTAGAGTTTGAGGCACAATTCAAATTCCTCACCTAAATGAGTTTAGGGAAGCAATTTTTTTCTCTCCCTTCCTCCTGGGTCTTAACTGCAATTAGCTTACACAGTTTGCTTGATGAAATCTGACTATTTCTGCACATGTACTATTATGTATAGGATCTAAGTTTAATATAACACTTCACTGCAAAATATCAAAACATCTATATATTTTTAAACTTTTGTTCTCTACTCTTTAGCAAGTTTTAATTCACCATGACCATTTTTCCTATTCCAGAACTGAACTCCTTTTATTCATCTCTGATAATGAAGGTAATAACTTTGGTTTTCATGACCAAACCTGTGGTCTAATCAACAGGCGAACCTAAGCTTCCACAGATAAAGCCAGAGTATTAACTCACAGAGCCACTTAAACCCTGATAGTGATACTTTTTAAATGCTTGCTGAAGATCTGAGTATATTATCCTACTTGTATCCCTGTTATTTTTCTATGATACAACCCATCAAAAATTCCAAGAGCTGAGCATGAGATACTATTTTCTCCTTTTTCAACCTGCTTTATGTTAGCTGTCTTTAATTAAAATGAGCTTTTCCATGTGTTCGCAATTTGATTCCTTAAAATATTAATATTTTCCCTACATCTGGTGTCAAAGCCATTACTTTTTCCTGTATCTCACTTGACTATTTTTAAATAATTCATTTATCCATTTTCCAGTCCTCAGGGAGCACTGTACTTTTCATTTTACACAATATGATCCTTTTTAATATATATGATACTTCCCCTCCATTATTCTTCCCTCCATTTATTTACTCAACCCAAGTATTCAGTGAGTTACCGTTTTGTTAAGGCATACAGATAGCATGGAAATATTTATTTATTGATGCCTCCAGTCGCCTCAGCAATCTTACACTAATTAGAAACAAATACAATATTTTGAAGCAATAGGTCTCTGTAACACTGAGCCAACGAGGGTTAAGCAACTAGCAGGCTGAGTGACCTGGAAGCAACCCTTAAGGACATATTAGAAGAGTATTGAAATGAGCCATTCCTCATAGATAGTTATCAAAGTCATGTTAAGTAGACTAGAAATTTTACTATGTATGCCTGCATTGTTAGAGAATCAAAGGGTAGATACTAAATATATTTTGTCTGTGTTTACCTATATCTTGTTAGAAGTTTAACAGTGTGATCTAATTAGTTTGTAGATGATAAACTTCTGTTCCTGTCTTATAATGCTTCATTATTATATTCTGTTGATTCAGAGATCAAAAGAGGATATTATCATTTAGATGGAACTTGTGGTGTTATATTATTTGTCCTCATTTCTCTTTGAACCTCGTAATTCTACATAGTGAACTGTTTTAGTAATTTGGATGGCTTGAATGTATTGTCTGAGAAAGGACTCATTGAATAGAGATCAAACTGTCCGCTTGCTTTCATCAAAGCCCTCGTGGTGGAATTTCCTGTCAGCACCCACCTTGCTTCAGCTGTAAAGGAAGCCCTGGACCTGATTCTTTTTTTAATCTCAGATCTGCTTAAACTTTGACAGGGAAAGTCTAAGTCTCAAGACTGAGGTCTCCAGGTGTACTCTGGATCCATCCTGGAATTCTCATGGAAGAATCTGAACAAACTCTACACATGGACTGCCTATTGGACTATATGCTTTGAAATTGACTCTAGAAGGACTTTTTACAGATCAGCAGCCTCACTGTCTCTGCTATGAAACTGACCTAAGAACTTTACTCATATCTGTATGTATATTGATCTTTTAATCATAGCAACTCCCTTCTTTCTTTTGATTAATAAATCTTAGATTTAGTTAATAAGGATTGGCTGTAATCATGTATTTGGGTGAGATCTGAAATATGCATTGATCTGGTGGGCAATGTGTCAGTCCCTTGGGATTGGTAGAACTTTATACATGGCAAATAAGGTTTTTAGTAATATCTCACTATATTCAGCTTGGCTGTCTGGACTGCTTAAAGGGGACTGCATTTTGACTTTTTGGTAACCAGTGCGGTATTACAGAAGCTGTTTGCTAAGTGGTTTGGTGAATCTAATTATAGAATAAACCACCAGTTTGGGGGTTTGTCTGCCTTATTCCTTGCATTCTCAGTGGGGGCCCCCAAGGTACCACGGTCACAGTCTCAAAATAAAATATAACCAAGATAATATATTTCCATTACTTCCTAACATTTCCAGGTGGAACGCAGGAAAAGTAGACTGACAACACTTAGTTTGGCTGATGGGTCTTTGACACAGGATGCGGATCAAGGTTTAACTGAGAACAGCAGTTCATGTTCTCCCTCAAAAAGCTCCTGAGTCACCTGATCAGAGTGTAACCTTGACAAATATGCACAGTGTAGTCTCTCACAGTTTGAATCACCAAAGAAGCTAAAAACAGAACCATGTACTGCATAATCTCTAACCTCAGGGGACAACAAAAACAGAGAATTGCTGTGTCAATCTCATTTCCTTGTTAGGCTCATTTTCATAAACACAGGCCTTTGGTTTTGAATGCCCACACTTCAAATAGCATTTACCTATCAACAGCTGCTTAAATATTGAATCCCTCAGTCATCTTTTCCTTTTGATCTTCACTATTTTGTTTCTTTATTCATAAACATGAGCAACTGAGCTGAACTTAAATTAACTAGCTGTGGTTAAATATGTAGTGAAGCAAATTGTGGATACTCTGCTTGCAGAGTGGTTTAGATTACAAGGGAGAGTTGCCAATCTCTGCTCATCAGGGGCTCCAAACGTGTGGAGTAGCATTGGCATTTGGGACCCAAATCTTGCTTAGCATTAGAATGGCTCCTATGAATAGGAGGACAAAGATTTAGTCCTGGCTTCAGAAGATGGAGATGAATCACACTTGCTCTTTGAGTACTGTACTTTTAAACACTTTTTGAAGAGGGTCTAGTTGATTGATAGAAAAATACCCACTTTAGACATGGGCTATCTATTGACAAATATGCTCCTCAAAGTCTTTTTGAGGAGGAAAGTATACATTGCAGTGTTGTTGTTTTTTCCTGGAATCTTTCTTTCCATCTTTTCTCTTTTTGTTAATTAGAAGCTGTTGTAATGAGGGCCTCCAAACACCCACATTCAAAATACCAGTCCTGTTACCTATTCCAGATTGTCACAGTCAGTAAGCAGTGGAAAGCATGCTTCAGTGATTTGGTAATGGAATACATAACCTTTCACTTCTGGGTCTGCTTCAAATGACAGTGACAGAAAGTCATTATTGTATGAAGGCTGCTTGAAGGCTTATGTGAAATTAGTTGGTTGTGTCCGTTCTGTTTCTCCTAAAAAGCACTCATCATTTCTTATGTTGTAAGAGCATCAGGGCAAGAACCATAGCTTCAAATGTATTCATATAGTGTCTTGGAAAATGGGGCTGTAATGCAGATATATAACATAAATATTAAATAATAATAATAATCCAAAGACTACATGATCTGCAACTGCTAGCAGCAAATATCTCCAATAGCCAGTGATGGGACACTAGATGGGGAGAGCTCTGAGTTACTACAGAGAATTCTTTCCCAGGTCCTGGTGGGTCTTACTCACATGCTCAGGGTCTAACTGATCACCATATTTGGAGTTGGAAAGGAATTTTCCCCCAGGTCAGTCTGGCAGCGACCCTGGGGGGTTTCGCCTTCCTCTGCAGCATGGGGCATGGATCACTTGCAGGTTTAAACTAGTGTAAATGGTGGATTCTCTGTAACCTAAAGTCTTTAAATCATGATTTGAAGACTTCAGTAACTCAACCAGAGGTTAAGGGTTTATTACAAGAGTGGGTGGGTGAGGTTCTATGGCCGCTGATGTGCAGGTCAAACTAGATGATCATGATGGTCCTTTCTGACCTTAAAGTGTATGAGTCTATGATGCTATAGCATGAGACCACTCAAACTGAAGCTGGTGGAGCAATGGTGAGGCTGCAGCATTAGCCTGCATAGAATGCAGCAACCCACATCCTCGATGGACTGGTACAAGCGCATCACCCTTGTACTCTGATCCCACCAGTGACTCCCAACCTGCTTCTGTTGTCAGTTCAGCTCTTTGGTCCTGAACTTCAAAGTCAGGTCAGTGCAGCTATATCAATGACCATATCTCCTATATGACCTACCAAGTTAACTGTGTTCCTCTGGATCCATGCAGTTCACAAAGCTCTGGGCAAAGATTGTGATAGCTAGAGGTCACTCCAGGGGCTTCAGCTGTGGAAGGAGCTTTGTGAGGTTAGATTAATCCAAAGTAAACCACACTTACATCCTGTATCCATCCTCCTCTTTGAGAAGCTTTTGTACCATAACCAGAGGGAAAGGGATAAAATAATGGCAACAAAACATACAGACGTATACCCCAAGAAGAATAACCTATATGAAGGAAGGGATAAAAAACAGAAGGGTCTGTGAAGACCATGAAGGGCCTCAGCATGCATTTCTGATGTACAGAGTACACACTTTGATCCTACCATGATGGGCACTATAGGAAACCCAAAGGTAGATAAATACAGCACATAACACTACAGTTCCATCATCTCTGTTGGCTGCCTGTATTTATTTGAACCTAGCTATTGAGTTCATATGATATTTTAATTATTGTAATGGCCTTATAAGGGTGCAAATTAGTATTAATTTACAAAACGAGATAAATAGAATCACAACTGGCACTAATTGTCACCCCTCTTTATTAAATTTAACAGAAAAGCCGAAACTCAGCTGGGCTCTGAAGATGAACACGGAAAATTCTTCCACCTAGAGGTGCTCTCTCCAGATTAGAGCTGAGGCATGTTCATGAACGTGGGGAAACTTGAACTGACGTTACTAGTACTATACCTGTTCTGGGCTAAAGAGAGCAAGCACTTCATTCCCAAAGGTTCACAGTCCAGCACATTTCACCAACACTACATCAACTGGAAAAAAATCCAGTTGGTAAAGTTAAGGTCATAATAATTAATAATAATAAACCCATGAACTAAACAAGCATATCTTGGGAAGAAAAGGAACTGTAAATTAAAAAGTTCACATGAGAGTTTGTTATCACTGTGTACCAGTAGGCAACACCAGACCAGTTCAGTGGCCCTGTAATTTCACACAGCAGTCTGTGCAAGAAAGACCATGAGGGGCAAAAGGGGAGCACGAAAATACCTGTTGGACATTGAAATACTCCTTAAATATTAGAAGCTCCAGACATGGAAAGGGAGATGTGTAAAGAGAAGAGACAGTGGTTGGGCATCCAGGAAAATGGTGGTGACTCAAACCTTCCTGGTGATGGGGGAGGAGAGGTTGGCAGCATTCCTAGATTCCAAGGCCAGAAGGGACCATTGTGATCATCTAATCTGACCTACTGAATAACACAGGCATTAGAACTTCCCCCAAAAAAATCCCTACAGCAGATCTTCTAGAAAAACATCCAATCTTGATTTTAAAATTGCCAGTGATAGAGAATCCACCATGACTGTTGGTAAATTATTCCAACAGTTAACTACCTTCGCTGTTAAAAAGTTACGCCTTGTTTCCAGACTGAATTTGTCTAGCTTCAACTGCCAGCCATTGGACTGGTTATACCTTTTTCTGCTACATTGAAGAGCCCATTATCAAATATTTGTTCCCAATGTAGATATTTATAGACTAGAATCAAGTCACCCCTTCCGTTTGTCTTTGTTAAACTAAACAGATTGAGCTCTTTGAGTCTCTCACTATAAGGCATGTTTTCTAATCTTTTAATCATTCTCATGGCTCTTCTCTGAACTGTCTCCAATGTATCAACATCCTTCTTGAAGGTCTGTGGCTCAGCAGATCAAGGGCTGAGCCATCTCCCATGAAAGTCAATAGAAGGCCCAACTAACTTCAATTAGCGTTGGATCAAGGCCCAAATACACTAGACTTTCAGCTCTCAAGATCTGTGTTTAAATCATGGCTGCGTTTTAGGCCAGTCAGAAGGGACAAGGGAAAGGGGAGGAGGGAGGATGCTAACCACACAGATTATAGATTTTCTATCAAATGATCATGTTCACGCCCCTCATTTAACATTGCTTCAACACTGAAATGGTGCAGTTTGATATCAAAGCATTTCATTTCCAAGTGGAAGATCAGTATCCTTACAAAACTTTATTCCTGTTGCCTTATTTCTATTATACTAAAATGAATTAAATAGGGAAAAAAATTAAAAAACACTTGGCCAAAAAACAGACTATCAGAAAACAACAAAATATGATTGACTTTGATGCACTAAAAAAGCAACAACTGTAACTGCAGCCTTATTTAGACATTTCTGGCTGCCCCAAAGAATGCTAGTCAAAAAAGCTATCATCTCTATAAAAAGTCCAGCTTTAAGAAGTTTACTCTACTTTTAGAGATGAGATTGGCTGAAGATTTTAGGCTTTAATTACTTCAGTAAGGAGGATTACTTGTTATTTCACTGAGTACGATTTTAATAAATAAACAAGGCTGAAATGGGTGAGCGATTACCACAATAAGCAGCAGCAAACGGGCACCTGATGACAGGGAACGGATGCCTCCCTTAAATCTAAGTAAGGTGCTCTATAATTTTACTCTAAAAAACCAGAGGGTTTTTTTTTTGTAATCCTGATAAATTGGAGCAGCAGAAGCGGGAGAGGAGTGGGGCAGAAGAAGGGACACGTTAATGCAAAAGATGAAATTGCCTCGCGTGAAATGAGCGGTTTGTTAGCGTTCATTTTCTCCAACATATCATTCAATTTCAGCTGCCTCTCCTCTCACCCAGATCCCCACCATTTCTCAGAAACGTCTATCTATGGCATCTCATTCTCTTCCTGTCTTCCACTAGTATATCATTCTTTCTTAACTGTCCCTCTAACGGTTTGGGGCTGAGAGGAGATGGTAGTGATCCACGTGTCCGGCTCCTTTGAGCAGTTTGCAAAAAACAGACACAGAGAGATGTTGCAAATAATGTTAAACGTGATTAATCTCTCGGATTCCTAGAAATCTGACATGCATGAGTTACAGTGAAACCGGTTTTATTTCGCTATGAAATGCTTTTGCATAATAAGAAAGAAAATGTCCTCTGTGCCCTAATCAGCTCTGACAGTCCCTGAACTCCCCAATACTTTTATTTATGGCGTTATTTCATCTCTAATAAATGGAAACACGGGCTGCGATCGCAGCCTGCGCGAGGGAGGGAGCCACCCAGGGATGGGGGGTGAATGGCAATTAGACACTGAGCTAGCCTGCAAGGTGCCTGTGCGTGCAAACCTGAGCCACACGCCGCCAGGGGCACGGAGAGGAGCTCAGCCTGGGGAGAGGCAGCGGGAGCCGGGCAGCAGCCACAATCACAACCGCTGCCGAGCTTTGCCAAACTTGCGGGGCCCCCGCCCTTCGGATCCCCTCAAAGTTCCGTTTACACGGCAGGGGAGCCTGAGGCGGGGCGTGCAGCAGCATCCTCCCCGCGGCACAGCAGAATCGGTGACCCCCTCCCCGGGGCGCTTCTCCTTCCTGCTCTGCGGCTCGCCTCGCCGCACAGCCAGAGGCGCTGCAGCCCGCCCCGCGCAGGGCCGTGCCAGGGGCCGGGCTGGGAAGCGGCTGGTCCGGCGCGGCGGAGGCGCCTCCCGAGCTCGGCCCTTGTCCACCTGCCTGGGCGCAGCCCGCCCCGCGGCTGGGCAGGGGCAGGGGGCGGCCGCCGGCTCCGCCGCCGCGCCAAGTCCCGCCTTCCCCACCCCATTATCACTAGCAGCGATTACCCTAAACACTTGCTCTTTGCCTCCCGTCTCCCTCCAGGCATTGGCGCGGCCGCCTGTCAATCACCCCGGCACCCGGGCGCACCGGGCTCCGCCGTGCCACAGAGACAGGCGGCGGCGGCGGCGGCAGACGCAGCCCCGGCGGGAAGGGGGCCGGGGAGCCGCCGCCGCAGCGGCGGGATGCTGATGATGATGGAGGAGGAGATGCAGGCGGCAGAGGAGGGGCCCAGCCTCCCCAGGCTCTACCGGCAGCGGAGCCCCTACAGCGTCCTCAAGACCTTCCCCAGCAAGAGACCAGCCCTGCCCAAGCGCTACGAGAGACCCACCATGGTGGAGCTCCCGCACCTCCGGCCGGCGGGGCAGCCCTTCCCGCCCGCCGCCTCCAGCAGCAGCGAGCCGCACCACTACCCGGCGGCGCCCGGCTCCTACCCCAGCGGGCCCGCCCGAGCCGCCTCGCAGGGCCACCCCAGGACTCCCGCCACGCCGCTGGGGCCCCAGGCAGCCTCCTCCTCCTCGGCCCGCTACAGCCACAGCCAGCCGGGGGCCGCGGCCAGCGGCGAGGGCGGCATCAGCAGCAGCCTGGAGCTGAGCGCAGGTACCAACTCTTCTCGGCAACTTCGCGCAGCACTTTCCGAGGGGCGGGCGGGCTGCCGAGCGCCTGGGATGGGGGGGTTCCCCGACGGAGGGGGGGCAGTCACCCTCCAGCGTGGGGCTACACGGGGGCCGCCCCCATCTAGCTGGGGGGGCACCCAGTAACGGGGGGAGACCTGCAAAATGAGGCTTTACCCCCAACACTTGGGGCGGCTGCTCCCCTATGGGGAAAGGGGCTCAGCCCCTGTGCGCATCCCCCTTCCTTTCCCAGGGCTGCTGCTCCCCAGCAAGCGGAGGGGACGTGCTACCAGCACTGGGAGGATGCGGTGCCAGGGGCTCCCTCCGCCCTCAGTGACTTGTACAGGCATAATTATCTCACGCTTAATAACTAAAGTTCCTGCACACCCTTTGGTAAGTTAATGGTGGTACCTAACACATATGAAACCTGCCCAGAAAGGACAGAGAGCCCTCGATCTCTGCTAGGAAACCAGGGGCGGTTCCCTCTTTCCCCTTGTTGATTTCAGACAGCGAAGCAAACCTTTCACGCCTTGCCTGAACCTTTTGCCATCACAAAGATTAGTTTTTGGGAGGAAACCCACTCAGAAAAAGCTGCATCAAAGATTGTTGATGCCTTTTCTGTTAGGGCTCTCTTGAAAGCTAAGCTTGCTGTCTCAGAAAAGTGCTCACCTCCGATTTCTACTTCTGCACATCATAATGTACAGAGACACGACAAGACAAATCTTCCAGATGCCCAGGACATCAGTGACTTGATTCAATGAAATTTGCAAATCAGGAAAGGAGAATGGTCTTGGGCTTTTTATCATAGAAAGCAAATGATAATGGAGAGATTGTTTAAGAGGTTGTAATTAAGAAAAATAAAAATAGCTTGCTTCTTTGCAGTATCTTCACACACTGTAGAGAGGAACAGGCGATCAAAATAATTTTTTTCTAAAGGTGTAACATACTAAGATGTTAAATGCATATCTTTCTTCTAGTGATGGTGTGGAGTTAAAGCCCACATAGATCTTGATATGCAACCTAAATTTGGCATCAGGAAATGGGAAATTGCATCTTTAAGCAGAGTACAATCAAAAATGAATTACAATAAATCCTATATAATTGCATAGGTCATTCTCTTTAATGAGATTTTATTAACCTGACTGTCAGGCTTCTGAGTCAGGCAGATATTTTATCTTCTTCAACTGATAAAAGTGTCAGCTATAAACCACCATATAAATATTCATAAATCTACACATCTGTGGCAGCCTATCAGCATCATTCTTTTGGACATTAAAAGCATTCTAATTACTTTCTGTCTAGCAGAGCTGAAATGCTGCCTGTTATAGTATGTGCTTGGCAGGCATGATTGCTTTTGTTTGGCATCACAAATAGCAGCATCCTGTTTTATATACTGATGGTCCAGAAAATATTCAGGGTTTGACTGAACAGGATGAATATTAGGAAGCACCATCTGGTTTTGATAACATCGGGTATATTAACTCATCTGTTAATTTTTGACACATCATTGATTTATTTATTTAGAAAAATTGGATCCTGTTTTGGTATGTTGATGTTGCCTTTGTAAGAAATGTGATGACATTTCTTTACTAAACAGCATGATAGTCTAGTTAATAGAATATATGGCTATGTTTTAATGCATATTTTCTCTCCAGTTTATCTAATACATTGCTACTTCCATAAAATCCCTACAAATTTTAGTATATTACCAAACAAGTTTAATCCTCCATATATAGTCTGAAAATCAACTACTTTGATGAACAAACTCCATAACCCATGCCAGTAGATCATACTTCTTCCTCTATAAAACTGTTGAATTTAAATAATTTAACATTATTATTTCACTGTTTTATGGTACACAGTCAAGCACCTACTGATAAACATGATACCCATGATTTCTTTACAAAAGTGGAATACTCTTTAGAAGGTATGTATAACTGTCTGGTAAATAAATGTACAAGGCCTTATTTACAACAGACTGTTCTGTGCAGAAGTCCTGTCCTTTGAGGAGCAGGAGTTTGGACTTTCTGCTATATTATTGAATCATACAAGTAGTTAGGGCCTGTTCCTAAATTTTGCCATTGACTTCAATTCCACACACCCCACCCCACCCGCACAATAAGAATATTGGTTGCAGAGTTTAGCACTATTGAGCTCTTGTCTCATTGCCTACCCATCCACACCATATTTTCCATACAGCTAGCCACACAGGCATGCACAACACAGCCTCCATAGCTGTACACTTTATGAGCTAAGCAAGAAGAACCCAGTGCAAAGGGAGAGTAGGTCACAAGTGGGGCCAGATTAAGGCACATGCCTAGGACCCTGCCTCCTGGAGTGATATTAGAATTATTTTTTTTTAAATGAAAGTTGAAGTCTATAGTTCTTATGGCTCTGAAGAAAATCTTGAAAATGTGAACAGAGTATAACCAATGCAGTGATGTCTGCCTGAGTTTGCAGACAGCCTGAAACAATAGCTCCAAGAAGCTGGTCCACACATATCTATGTAGTATTAAGTCCAAGCCCTACAGCTGAGCGTGGGGACTGCCAACACCACCCTGGCAGACAACTGTGTGTAGCTATGGCTACACTAGAAAAAAAGGTGTGTGTTTACAAAGAAGTAGCTGATATGTAAATACAACACTTTTTTCCTGGTAGACTTGACCTGTACGTCAGGAGAAGGTGCAGTGGGCCTGGTTTATACACACAAAGCAGATACACACTGGATGCTGGATGAGTACTGGGGAGGCCCAGCTGCAGCTTCCAAGGGGAGAGGGTTCCACACTCACCTCTACTGCCCTCAAGGGGAGGGAAAGCCCTGCTGCTGCTCCCAGGTTAAGAGAATGGCCCTTTGCTGCCATTCTTGTCTCTCTTGGGAAGTAGAGGATCCCTTCCACCCCCAGTCACACCAGACCACTGCACAGGGGTTGGGCCCTGTATTGGGGTATATCTAGAGCCTTGGATTGCCTTTATCCAGTCTTAGTCACAACTCTGTCACATTCAAGCCAAAAATGTGTATTAATAATCCTTGAGCACACTTACTCTACTAAGAACAACATCATAGCCACCCCACTTACTCAGGAAAGGCCTGAGTGAATAGATAGACCTTGCAGTGTGCCCTGAATTTCAGTAAAAGGGCTTTGCTGGACCAATAGATGAAGTGAATTGCAGAGTCAAGGGTTGTCACTGCGAATATTATACTGTCAGTAACCTAGTGTTCAAAATTTAGGATTATTACCTAGAACATCCCAGTTAGTCAAAAGCCAGGATGATGCAGCTGTAGAGAGGAGGTTTGTAAGATGATAAGAACATAAGAACGGCCGTACCGGGTCAAACCAAAGGTCCATCTAGCCCAGTATCTGTCTACCGACAGTGGCCAATACCAGGTGCCCCAGAGGGAGTGAACCTAACAGGCAATGATCAAGTGATCTCTCTCCTGCCATCCATCTCCATCCTCTGACAAACAGAGGCTAGGGACACCATTCTTACCCATCCTAGCTAATAGCCATTTATGGACTTAGCCACCATGAATTTATCCAGTCCCCTTTTAAACATTGTTATAGTCCTAGCCTTCACAACCTCCTCAGGTAAGGAGTTCCACAAGTTGACTGTGCGCTGCGTGAAGAAGAACTTCCTTTTATTTGTTTTAAACCTGCTGCCTATTAATTTCATTTGGTGACCCCTAGTTCTTGTATTATGGGAATAAGTAAATAACTTTTCCTTATCCACTTTCTCCACATCACTCATGATTTTATATACCTCTATCATATGCCCCCTTAGTCTTCTCTTTTCCAAGCTGAAGAGTCCTAGCCTCTTTAATCTTTCCTCATATGGGACTCTCTCTAAACCCCTAATAATTTTAGTTGCCCTTTTCTGAACCTTTTCTAGTGCTAGAATATCTTTTTTGAGGTGAGGAGACCACATCTGTACACAGTATTCGAGATGTGGGCGTACCATGGTTTTATATAAGGGCAATAATATATTCTCAGTCTTATTCTCTATCCCCTTTTTAATGATTCCTAACATCCTGTTTGCTTTTTTGACCGCCTCTGCACACTGCGTGAACATGATCAGAAACCAAGTCATGTAGGGATATAGGGATTAAGGTCATCACTTTGAACTTCACCTAGAAACCAACTCAAATGTTCTATGCTCAATACATGGACCACTATTATGCAAGCAGAATGCTACGCTCTTTACTAGCTGTGTTTTAATAAATGCTTTGTAAGTCATTTTGGACAAATCCAACTGAGAGGTAACAAAGGCCCTGGATCAGACAGACAGGAATAGATAACCGTGGCAAGGTCCCTATTTGAGAAGACAGTGAACTCCTGGCCAGATATAGGTGGGAGGAGGAGGGGAGGTCACATTGCTGCTACCTGAGAATCTAAGAATAGCTTAGTATTTATTAGAAACCCAATCTCCATTATTTCCTTATTGTGCTAAACACTGTACAAACACATTGCAAGCGACCGTCCCTGTCCCAGGGATCTTACAATCTAAGTACCCAACAAAGACAAAAATATTCATTATCCCCATTTTATATATGAGAGAACCAAAGCACAGAGACACTAAGGTTGGCAATTTCAAAATCACTATGGGATTTGGCCCCCAAAACCATTAGAAATTAATAGGAACTGAATGGGAATCCAAATCTCAAGTGACTTTGAAAATCTTGCCCTAAGCAACTTGGCCACGGTCACATAGGACGTATGTGGGAGAGCTAGGAACTAAATCCAGATCTGTTTAGTCACAGTCCAATATTTTGATCCTAAGACCATACATCCTCTACACTGAAGAAAAACCCCAGAAGTTACCACTAGGGGTAAACATACCACAATTTGGGATGTGATGACAGTGACATTACATCAACTCACTTCACAAGAAATTTTAAGGTGGTATGTGAACCAATGAAGTTTGGGAACTTCTGGTGTAGAGGAAGCAGATATTATACCCACTATCTCATCTAGATAGTTCCTCAGACACATAAGCATAACTACTGTCTGGTCTTGTTGAGTTTCAGAAACCTCATTCTTATTGAAGCCCCTGTATTGGTCAGGCACTGGGAAAGTTGAGAAACCACACAGTTTTGGTCCAGTGAAAACAAGATGTAGCGATGAGAGACACACTTGGGAATTGTAGCAGACCTGACATGGTATTATTCACTATTAGCCTGCACTCATAAGTGAAATAGTTCAACTAGGAACTGTCATTCTTTTAATGGTCTGATCATGATCTATTAGTATTTTATGGGTCTGTTCTGGCAAATCCTCACCTCGGGGAAAAAAACTCCTGTTGAAGTCAAAGGGAGCTTTGCAAGAGTAAAGACTGGGAGAATCTGGTGTAATAGAATTACATGGTTAGTGAACATTAAAGTGGAGCTAAAGTAATGCTAGAATAACACCTATATAAACTATCCAATTTTAATTTTATGCAATCATTTCAGCAGAACACTTCTTGGGAAATACATATATATTTCACATTAAATCAATTAAGAATCATGGATCAGTGTTATTCAATAGCATTCATATAAAAAAACAAAACTTATCAATTTCTAAGTGACAAACTTTGCATAGTGCTTTCATTTCTAACTGCAGTCTGCAAAAGCTAAAATACTGATTGCTACAATATATGCTAAATGGGCAGACCTGTTTGTTTTTAATAATAAATAATGAATTTTCATTCTAGTATTTTAAGTCTCATCTGTTAACTTTCATTTTTATAATATTAAGAATGGATTAAAATTTTAAATATTTTTCCATATTTTCTGTTATTGAGTTGTACTAGATCCAATACTAAATTCAAAATTAAGCCAATACTCTTATTTCCTTTACACTTTGAACTATTGTCATATTGAGTATGGCAAATGCACTCTAATTTTATTTAAAAAATTAAGTTATTTTTGAGTATATTATAGACTTGATCTTTACTGATTATAATGTACAATATGGTATTCCCCAACATTTATATTTGAAATGTCAAAATATGTATTTTTTTCTATCTTTTAGGAAAAAAATTGTACAGTGTTTAATCCCATTTCAGTTGTTTCATTCATATTTTGTCTCCTTGCAACAAGGAAACATAAAGAGTAAGTAACTGCTTTGTCAGTTGGGACCATGATGATTAAAATGCAAACAGTAAATACAACTTCAGGTCTGGAATCGGATTATAGGATTAAAATGAATGAAAAATTGCTGTGTATTAGGATTTCAAAATTCCAATCAATATTATCCTTTGATTTTTTTTTTCTTTTTTGCTAAGGGAAGTGAAGAAATGAGAGAGATACCACATCTTGAGACTGTTAGTGCTTAAATTTTTTGATTTTATGTCAATCAGAATGTTACATTTAGAAAGCTCCAGAATCACTAGGTTTCCATTTCTGGAATTTATCTAGGTATTTATGTTTACATTGTATCTGGTGGGCTATACCATATTGTTTCTGGTTCATCATTCTAAGGGTTAAAGATAGCAGTACTTACATAAGGTTTTAGTAGAGAGTAAATAACATTGAATCTGAGATTACATTGAAGTATATAGGTATTGTGTAGTGTTGCTACTGGGGTACAAGGCTGAGTGCCCGGTGCCTTCCATTACTTGAGAAGAGGGCAGGTGTTCCTGTATGTAGTAGCACTTTTGTAATGTTGGTTTTATTAACTACTGGGGGTGGGAGGTTTTGCTACATTTTTAAAATAAAGAAAGAGTGGTAGGAGAAAGCTACTCTATATGTTTTAGTTTAGCCCTGCCTCTGGCACATGGCCTGTACAGGAGCTTGTTTGTGGGTCCTCAGAAGCCAGCATGGGGCTGTCATCCTCGGTTCCTGTGCCAGGAGATTTCTCCCCCAGCTGGATCCAGGAATTTTAAATATTAAATTTTAAATATTAAAATATTTAAACCTTTATGCTGGTTTGGCCCTTTTACCTAGTGTAAAGGGGCCAGAATGGTGGAGACAATCCTAACCCATGTCATTTCAAATGCTCTTCAGGGAGAGTTGTACTAACCTCACTAGGAGCAAGTAGATTTTTCCACAAATAGACAGCCTTGTGGAGCCAAGAGAAGCACCATCTCTTGAAAGCATGCAGGGGAGTCTGCTGTTTTTTCATGTCAACTGTGTGGTGTTGGGCTGGGTCACCTTCTTTAAAAATTATGACCAAGATTTTCAAAAGCAACTAAGGATTTTGGGTGCCTACCTTGAGACACCTTAAAGGTGCTTGCTTTTCAAGGGGCCTGCTGTGTTCATCACTTTCTGAAAATCAGGCCCCTTTCAGGGTGTCAAGCTGGACTCCCAAAAAACACAGACACACACACAGCAGCATTTAAGGGAGGCTCACATATCTTCCTCTAGATTCAGGAATGATTCAAGTGCTTACTCTTGAATCAGTGGAATCTGCACATATTCAGAGTCCAGAGTGGAAGGAGGAGTTGCCAGGTCTAAGCACAAGACTCAGATTCATAAATTTTAAGGTCAGAAGGGACCATTATGATCATCTAGTCTGACCTCCTGCACAATGCAGGCCACAGAATCTCACTCACCCACTCCTGTAACAAACCCCTAACCTATGTCTGAGTTATGGAAGTCCTCAAATCATGGTTTGAAGACCTCAAGCTGCAGAGAATCCTCCAGCAAGTGACCCGTGCCCCATGCTGCAGAGGAAGGTGAAAAACCTCCAGGGCCTAAGTACAGCAAGGAAAAACTCATGCTTGGAAGATTTGGTGGGAAGGGGGGAGCATGGAGTACAAAAATAAAATATCTGTATCTAACAGCAGAGGTGAAAGTGGGCTAGTAGGGACTGGTATGGCGTACCAGTAAGGAGTGGCTGCCGGTACCGGCCCGTACACAGCTGACGTTAAAGTGCTGCCATGGCAGTGCTTTAATGTCACTTCCCCTTCTCCACGCCACCCCCTTTCCAGGGCTGCCGATGGGGAGGGGTGCAAAAGGTGCAGCTGCCTCGGGGCCTGGCAATTTAAAAGGGTCTGGGGCTCCTGGTCACTGCCGCTGCCACAGCAGTGACTGGAGCCCCGGGTCCTTTAAATCACTGCTGGAGCCCCAGACAGCGCGGGCTGGACAGCATGGAAGGGCTGGCTGGGGGAGACTGACCCCCCCAGCCCTGCCCCTTCTGGGGGGCCAGAGCCAGGCCCCCGTACCGGTAAGTCTTATCTTACTTTCATCCCCGTCTCACAGCTTATGTTTTGCTACAAGACAAATATTTATTTGGCCTTGCACCTGTAACAAATTGTATCAAATTTGTGTTTTCTTCCCCATTTTCTTGTCTTAGTCACTGCTTAGCGCAGTACTCTTTCAGAGGGATTATCATCCCAGTGCACTCCTGATTAACAGCCAGGTCACAAGGGTACTCTCAAAATAGAAGCAAAGTAAGAATGATTTTAATTCTCAATGTTACTGAAGTATTAGAGCGGGAAACAATTTTAATATGTTAAAAAATACAGTGTAAACTGCTCTAAATCATTAGACTAGCTGTGTGTGTGTTAGACTAGCTAGTACAGTCTGACATATCTTTTGCTTTAGTTTGTTGTGATTCATCTTTTCTTCTGTTTCAGAGAGTCGTATGATTCTGGATGCCTTTGCCCAACAATGCAGCCGGGTTCTTAATCTTTTAAATTGTGGTGGAAAACTACTGGACAACAATCATTCTCAGTCCATGATTTCTTGTGTAAAGCAGGAAAGCACAAGTTATAGTGAAAGACAAGAGCAGTGTCAGCTGGGGAAAATGGTCCATAGTCAGACGTCAGACAATTTAGACATAGAGATGCAGTATATTCAAAAGAAACAACAAACCTCAGCCTTTCTGAGGGTTTTTACTGATTCCCTTCAAAACTATTTGCTTTCTGGGAGCTTTGCATCTCAGAACACCTCATCAGTAAATGATTTTGGCCATTTGGCAGATGTGGATCCACTTTCAACCTCTCCAGTACACACTTTAGGTGGATGGACATCCCCGGCAACCTCTGAATCCCATGGTCACCCATCATCATCTACACTTCCAGAGGAGGAAGAGGAGGAGGAGGAGGGATACTGTCCCCGATGTCAAGAGCTAGAGCAGGAGGTAATTTCACTACAACAAGAAAATGAGGAACTCCGGAGAAAACTAGAAAGCATTCCAGGTAAATATTCCCAGGCCACGTAATATTTTATTTATGTTAACATCAAATTTACTTTATGTAATATAGTGTACCTAGATTATAGTATTAAAACTAGTTTTTAAAGGTTATATTGGGGGTTTCATTAGCATTTTCCAAAACAGAGGAACTCATGTTAAGGCTCCAACCGTAACTTGCACAGTTGTGCCAGCTATTACACTTAATTTTGCATCATATACTCTATTATCTGCTGATAATGTCCATATGAACTTCCAGATTTAGACACTGCTAGACTTAGACACAGGTTGTGAATTCTGGATAGAATGTAATTATAACTCCGAATTTGCTTGGTTTGGGGGCATTTAAGTCATTGTAAGTAGGTTGTCATGATACTTTAAAATACATGCTTTCATATTGATTGCCTCTGCTGTTATTTAAATGGCGATTATAATTCTCAAACCTATTTATTTCCTCTTTTCTTAAAAAAGCACCTATTCAAAGGTCACGTGTCCATCTTTTTAACAAAGTGGATACAAAATTTAAATTGAACTTTATCCTCCTAAAAAAACACACCCAAGCCATCAAACTTAAAAGCATTCCTCCCAACTCTTCCCACACATCTCCAGGAAGAGCAGGGAAAAGAGAGTGTTTTGCAATATGCCCTGAAAGTTGAACTCTGTCAGACCGAAGCAGGGAGAAAGAGGCCAATATATGTTCCACAGTAGAAAATTCCTCACTGAAAACGCTCTCCACCCTTTTTTATGCCGGCGGGCTATTAGCACTTGAGGTCAGCTGAGGTGTTTGAGCTGTGGTATGGCATAAGAACAAAGTATCTTGAATCCAAGCCCTTTAGACCTTAAATATACGTAAAAACCAAAACCTTGAGTAGTACCAGAAACAAATGGGAAGCTAGTGAAGACTAAAGCACACATGTAACATGCTCCTTTTTGGACACACACAAACTAGTGGATTGCAACCTTTGGCATTTGCTAAAGGTTTTGAAAGTTTTTCAGGTGTAGTTCCATATAGAGCACATAACAGTAATCCACCATACACATGACAAAGGCATGGATAACTATAGAGGGCTATGCCTGAAGAAAAATATCACAACCTGCTAGCCAAGCACAAATGAAAAAAAAAAAAGTACCCTCAGCCCCAGTTGTTTGAGCATCCAGATGAAGATCCCAAAAGACCCCAAGTTACAAATCTGAACAAAAAGTGATTAAAGCAGTTTACATAGCTTTCATGCTTTCTCTTGGTCTTCCCCTCAGCTGCTAATGTTGTGTCTTACTTATCTGGCCCGATCCTCAGTCAATGAGCTCTCAGCTAGTGTGACCATAACGCTTGGAAGGGCAACACCCAGAATGCCTACTCAAGGAATAGGGCAGACAATTCCGAAAACTGGTGGTCTATTCTATAATTAGATTCACCAACCCAGCAACAAAACAGCTTCTGTAATACCACACTGGTTATCAAGAAGCCAAAATACAGTTCCCTTTACGCAGGGGCGGCTCTACAAATTTGGCCGCCCCAAGCAATCATGCCCGGGAGGCGCCCCCGAGCCGCGGGAGCAGCGGAGCTGCCGCGGGCATGACTGCGGAGGGTCCGCTGGTCGCGCGGCTCAGCTGGACCTCCCGCAGCTGCGGACGGTTCGCTGGTCCGGCGGCTCCGGTTGAGCTGCCGCAGTCATGCCTGCGGGAGGTCCAGCCGAGCCGCGGGACCAGTGAACCGTCCGCAGTCATGCCTGCGGCAGGTCCGGTCGTCCCGGGGCTCCGGTGGACCTCCCGCAGGCATGACTGCGGCAGGTCCACCGGCCCAGCCTGCCGCCCCCCTGGGAAAGGGCCGCCCCAGGCGGGTGCTTGCCCCGCTGGGCTCTAGAGCCGCCCCTGCCTTTACGCAATACAGCCTTTATTTCCCATTAAGACAGCCAAGTCTAATATGATGAGAGATGATTAACAATCTTATTCACCATACTTAAAATTCTACCAATCCCAAGGGACCAGACACTTTGCCCACCAGGTCAATGAATATTTCAGCTCTCACCCAAATACATGATTACAGCAAATCCTTATTAACTAAATCTAAGATTTATTAATCAAAAGAAAGAAGAGAGTTGCTATGGTTAAAAGATCAATATACATGCAGATATGAGTAAAGTTCTTAGATCAGTTTCATAGCAGAGATGATGAGGCTGCTGCTTTGTAAAAAGTCCTTCTAGCGTTAATTTAAAAGCGTATAGTCCAATAGGCAGTCCATGTGTAGAGTTTGTTCAAATTCTTCCATGAGAATTCCAGGATGGATTCAGAGTAAACCTGGAGGCCTCAGGCTTGAGACTTGGACTTTCCCTGTCAAAGTTTAACCAAATCTGAGATTAAAAGGATCAGGCCCAAAGCTTCTTTTATACTTGAAGGCCAGTGAATAAGCCTCTCGACAGCAATGGTCACAGCAGGCCTTTCTTAGATGAAGGATAGATAACGTATATTGTTGCTTTGAAGCTAATCTCTGTTTCCTAGGCATACACTGGTAACTAGTTGTATTCTTTAGTATAAAAGACAATTAACCAAACAGTTTACAGGAGGTTTACTGTGTGGAATTACAAGGTTCAAAGATAAGTGAGGACAATAATATTATTAACACCTAAGTCCCATCTAAATGATATCCCCTTTTGATTTCTGAATCAATAGAATACAGTAATCAAGCATTGTGAGACAGGAACAGAACTTTAGCACCTACAAGGTAATTAGGTCACATGATCTGTGTTCACCTATATCTTGTTAGAATTTTAACAAAATATACTTAGTATCTACCCTTTGATTCTCTAACAATACAGGCATACATATTAAGGATCCTAGTCTATTTAACATGATTTTGATAACTATCTGCAAGGAATGGCCCCCTTTATCATTTCAGTATTCTTCTAATATATCCATAAGGGTTGCTTCCAGGTCACCCAGCCTGCTGGTTGCTTAACCCTCACTGGCTCAGCATTACAGCTAGTTACTGGCAAATCTGATCAGCTATACCACATTTCTGGTTCATCCAACCTGGAGAGTGTAGATCAGGGGTAGGCACGGGTGCCGAAGGCGGCACACAAGCTGGTTTTCAGTGGCACTCGCATTGCCCAGGTCCTGGCCACCAGTCCAGTTGGCTCTGCATTTTAATTTAATTTTAAATTAAGCTTCTTAAATATTTTAAAAACCTTATTTACTTTACATACAACAATAGTTTAGTTATATATTATAGACGTATAGAAAGAGACCTTCTAAAAACGTTAAAATGTATTACTGGCACACGAAACCTTAAATTAGAGTGAATAAATGAAGACTTGGCACACCGCTTCTGAAAGGTTGCTGACCCCTGGTGTAGATAGTACAGGAGACATTCCAAAGGAACTGCAGCTTACACTGCTTCTCTGTATTCACTAACAGCTTCATATGCCACATTGGGCAGGAGGGGTGACAAGGTTGAACCCTGGTGTACATAACATGAGAGAATCCTCACTGCAGAGCTCATAATACTACCTGTGAGGTCATAGATTCATAGAGTTTAAGGCTAGAAAAAGACCATCAGATCATCTAGTCTGACCTCCTGTGTATCACAGAGGCTACTACATCTCATCCAGCTACCTCCATGTTGAGCCTAATAATTTCTTGTCTTTGACTAAAGCATAACTTGCATTTGGCTAAAGCATATCTTACAGATAGGCATCTAGTCCTGATCTGAAGACATCAAGAGAAGGAATCTACCATCTCCCTTGATAGTTTCTTCTAGTGCAGGGGTGGGCAAACTATGGCCCGCGGGCCACATCCAGCCCGCGGGACTGTCCTGCCCGGCTCCTGGACCGGGAGGTTTGCCCCCAGCCCCTCCCCCACAGCCTCAGCTCGCTCGCTCCGCCGCCAGTGCAGGGATCTGGGCAGCAGGGCTGTGAGCTCCTGGGGCAGCACAGCTACAGAGCCCGGCTTGACCCATGCTCTGTGCTGCGCGGTGGTAGCAGCGGCTGTGGCAGCGTGGCTGCCAGCCACTGGTGCTCCAGGCAGCGTGGTAAGGGGGCAGGGGGGATTGGATAGAGGGCAGGGGAGTTTGGGGTGGTGGTCAGGGGGCAGGGGTGTGGATGGTGGTTGGGGGAAAACGGGGTTGCAGGGGGGTAGGAGTCCCGGGGGGAAGTCAGGAAGGCGGGGGGAGTTGGGGCAGAGGGGGCAGTCAGGGGCAGGGGTTCTGGGGGCAGTCAGGGGACAGGGAGAAGGGGTGGTTGGATGGGGTAGGGGTTTCGGGGGGGGGCCATCAGGAAAGAGAGGAGGGGTTGGATGGGGCGGCGGTTAGGGGACAGGGAGCGGGGTGTGTGTGGATGGGGTAGGGGTCCCAGAGGGGCCATCAGGAAACAGGGTGGATTGAATGGGGCAGGAGTCCGGGGGGGGGGCGCGCACGTAGGAGGTGGGGGCCAGGCCACGACCCCCTCCCCTAAGCGGCCCGCCATACAATTCACGAAACCCGATGTGGCCCTCAGGCCAAAAAGTTTGCCCGCCCCGTTCTAGTGGTTAGTCACCCTCACTGTTAAAAAAATTGTGGCCACTTTAATTGAATTTGTCTGGCAGCTGAAGCCACACATTAGTTCTTGCTACGCCCTTCTTCATTAAAGAGCCCTTTAGTACCCAGTATTTTCTCCCCCTGAAGGTACTTATATCCTATAATCAAACTCTCCTCTCCATCTTCTTTTTTAGAAGCTAAACAGATGGATCACTTTTAAATCTCTCACTGAAAGACAGTTTCTTCAGCCCTCAAAATATTTCTGTGGCTCTTGTCTTCACCCTCTCCATTTTCAACCTCCTTTTTAAAATGCTGATACCAGAACTGGAGGCAGTATTCTAGTGTCAGTCTATACATCCAAGAATTGCAACCTTTTTGCCACAGCATTGCACTGGGAGCTCATGTTGAGTTGCTTGTCCACTATCACCCCTAAATCCTTTTGAGTCATTGCTTTCCAAAATACAGCCCCCCCATTCTGCAGATGTGAGTGGCATTCCTTGTTCCTAGATGTATAACTTTGCATTTGACTGTATTAAAACACATTTTGTTTGAATGGGACTAAGTTATTAAGTTATCCAGATCACCCTGTGTGACTGCCCGGTCCTCACAAAAATTTGGCAGAGTGGTAAATAATAATGTCATCAGCCATGGTTTTATATTTACTTCCAAATCATTGAAGAAAATGTTGAATAGTATCAGGCCTTGTATTGATTCCTGCAGAAGTCATTAGAAACACACCCTTCGATGATGATTCCCAACTGATACCTACTTTTTGAGATCTGTCACTTATCAGTTCTTAATCCATTTCTTGTGTGCTCAGATATTTTACAAAGCCTATTTTTTAATTGGAATGTTGTATGGTACTAAGTCAAATTTTCTACAAATACCCAAGTATATTACAATGACAAAGTTACCTTTATTAACCAAACTTGTAATCTAATCAAAGGTTGAAATCAGATTTGTTTTGACAAGACCTATTTTCCATAAAAACCATGTTGACTGGCTTTAATTATATTCCTATCCTTAATTCTTAATCAATTAAATCCCATTTTTTTGTCCTGGATTGATGTCAGGCTAACTTGCTTATAGTTACCTGAGTCATTTGGCTTGCTCTTCTTATTTTAAAAAGTAAGTAGAGTCACTCAAATGTAGTTCTTTATAGTCCTACCAGGGATGGTAGGCATATCAGAAACACCTTATCTATGATTTATCAAAGGCTACTGAAAAAAAATCTAGAGTAAGTGTGCATGGATAGATTAGCATTTAATCAGCAGAAGATCAACAAATAAAACCAGCATTGTCTGCATAACATACATAGGTGTAAAATCAAAATGACAAGACTCAGGGAAATCTAAGGACTCCAGATACTGCCACAGTTGCTTTGCTGCCAAGGAGGACATGAGTTCACATTGTAGTCCAAAGCGCCCCAAAAGTTACAAGAGTGCCAAGGAGTGAGTCTGCTTAAAAATCAAATAGAGAGGATGTCTTATTTGTTGTCCCACATTCTGACTTCACTCCAGTGTGGTTCTGCCAGCACAGAGGCTGACTATCTAGTGTGAATCAGTGTGATATTATCCACAGACTAGTTAGCAAATTCGCAGCATGAGACACACTCCTCTGTAGCTGAGCAGATAACTGATCAGCAGACGTGTTTTGGATGGTGAATCAAGACTTTGCAGGGTTTATGAGGGAGCCAAATAAACTTTATCAGAAGATTCAATAATTCTTTGTGACAGTATCATACTGTAATAACCCTCTGTCCCCACCAGTGCTCTACATTTTTTCTTTACTGTTTCATCTGTTGCAGGCAGTCTGTATACCATGGTGACCTGTTAGAGTAATGCAGGAGAAAAGATGGTTTAAGGGGGCAGTATGTCAGGACAGAGGCCATTATAATGTCCTATCAGATCACTAAAAGAGTGTTTTACTGACTTCGTAGTTGTTTTTAGGGGGGAGGGATAGCTCAGTGGTTTGAGCATTGGCCTGCTAAACCCAGGGTTGTGAGTTCAATCCTTAAGGAGGCCACTTAGGAATCTGGGGCAAAAATTGGTCCTGCTAGTGAAGGCAGGGGGCTGGACTCAATGACCTTTCAAGGTCCCTTCCAGTTCTAGGAGTTTGGTATATCTCCAATTATTACCTTTTCCTTCAATGCTGTATGGAACTGAACTGGTTCTGTTAGCCTCCCAAGAAAGACCAATACAATAAATATTTTTTTAAAAGTAGGCTTGAATTGGAAATGTATGGTCTGTCCTCAAAATGGAATATGACACTCCTGATGGCAACATTATAAATAAAAGATAAATGCAACAGTCTGTTCCTTCTCCTCTTCTATAGAAGTCTCAGAACAATTCTCTCCCTTTCTTTCAGATAGTGAGCATTTTCTACTTTTTGGTATGCAACCACCACACTACCCCCTTGGAGTTTTAAGGAGTTTGCATTCTAAAAATAGATGTGGCAGCACATTTCTAATGGGAACTATGCAAAACACCATTTGCATTGCTGACAAAAAACAGGGGTGGGGGGAAGGGTTTTCTGGAGATATACAAAAGCGATGAAGTTGTTACTTTGGTAGAATTTTTACTGAGGAAAAACTATACCTGGACCATTTAGATACAGATGGGAAAAAAAATAAGACTTTCTGCCACCAACTTCTCTCCTCCACCCACTAAGGTCCTACATTGAGAGGCCTCAGTCTAGTGGCATCCTTTGAGCTTGTAGTGTGCCCAAGAGAGTCAGTCGTAGGTAGACTGCCTGAAAGGATGCTATGAAACGTGCTATTTGTTCACCAAGGAGTTGAGGGCATAGAGAATGAGGCAAGGTACTACCTGTAGGTAATATTTACTCATGTATATTGCTAAAACTGAGACCGTTACAATGGTAAAATGGGCAATTTATTTGTGAAGCTCTAAGTACCTACATGGGAACAAATATTTGATAATAGGCTCTTCAATCTAGCAAAGGCATAACCCAATCCAATGGGTGGAAGTTGAAGCTAGGCAAATTCAGACTGAAAATGAGACATAACAGAGAGAGTAATAAACCACAAGAACAATGTACCAAGAGTCATGATGGATCATTGGCAAGTTTTAAAGCAAGATTGGATGTTTTATCTAAAAAATGTGCTCTAGTCCAACCACAGCTACTGGACTTGAGTCGGGAATTAATTCAGGGAAGTCCTATGGCCTGTGTTCTGCAGGAGGTCAGACTAGAACAGATGATCACAATAGTTCCTTCTGCCCTTGGAATCCACATACAACTTGGATCTGAGGCACAATATATATTAAGTGCCCCAGGGATTCAGTTCTTACATAGAGTCTCACAAATTATGAATACCTCACAGCTTTAATAATAATCCACATACTGTTTCCATTCTCGCTCTGACCAAAAGGGAGGCAGTATTGCGGAGTGGTTAAAGAAGAGGTCTGGGAGTCAAGAGATCAGGGTTCTCTTGCTGCCTTGGACAAACCACTCAGCGTTCACACATGCATGTGTGAAAGAGTGATACTAGGCAATTTATGGGCAGAGAGTTTTCAGGAGGCAACACAGTGATAGCCATCTTCTTTTGCCCAGCCACAGAAAATACTCCAGTTATTTCTTCATGGGGGAGTGGATGAAGAAATTTTAAAAGGTGGGGGACTAACAAGAGACGGTGTGCGCAGTAGCCAGAGGGTGAGCAGGGTAGATTGGGCAGCCACAGAAGATATGAAAAATAAGTTTTTCATTGCTTTTTTTTAAAAGCCTTGATGTTCACTTTGAACCACTGTCTCAGTTTCTGTTGATGCTTTGAACATTTTAATCTGATCTCTCCACTCCTGATCAGCTTTCCAGCTTCAAAGTGTGAAGTCATCTTACTAAGCAAACCTTGAATTAAATTAATGAATGTTTTGCAAGGACTAGTGTGTCAGAATACCCTTTGAATTTGTGTGGTATACTGCTCTCTCGGCTTTGCTTTGCAACTTCATGGTTCTAGTTTAGTTTACTAAAACAGTCTGTTCCAAATACACATATTCTTACACCATACACTCCTATTACTATACATGCTACAGTATCTTCTGCTTCTATGGGCCTTATTAACCTTATTTTTTCCTATGCTTCACATTGTTTGCATAGTAAATTCTATGGAAAGTTGCTGTGGGAGAGTTTTTGTTGCAAGCCATGGAAATCAGAGGAAAATTTGTAAAAAGTTATGGATCAACCTTGCTAGAATAAAATCCCTTTGGAGAATTGTGCCTCAGATTTAGTTTTTGTGGGGGCAACTCCTAATCTTCTAGTTAAACTTATAGTAGCTACTGCCCCTCTCTACCTAGTCATCTTTATTGGCTCAAGGTTCTTTATTATTCATTAGCAATATAAATGTGTAAAGAGGTTTATAGAGAGTGCCCCTGCCCTGAAGAGCTTACAGTCTAAACTGAGATGTAAAGGCTGAGGGGAGGGGACAACCAGTCAGTAGGGAGAAAGAAGAAGAAAGGACAAGAGTGACAAGAAGAGCAAGAAGGGGTTTTAAGATACAGGGGCAACCTAGAAAGCAACAGTAGGATATGGATGTTTCAAGTTGGGGATGCTTTACCACCAGTTCTCTTGTGTGTCTCTGGTAGCATAGGGCTTTTGACTGCCACTATAGGTCAATTAGCCTGATCTTCTATGCCCCTCCCCAGTTGATGTTGATTCCCCTGCTCCGTATTAACTTTCTACATGCTGTTCTCAGTATTCATTCATTCATGTATCTTATTCATTCAGCCATCAAATTGCAAAAATACCAAATTGTCAGCAGTTTTGAAAACAAACATGAAAACCATGAATTCCTGGCAGATATACAGCCTTTTTCCTATACTGCTGTAACCTCTGGGTCCTCTCATCACCTTTTCTCCACCTCACTGCACCCCATCACTTTTCTTCACAAGCAGCTCCAGTCATCTTTCAGCTTCTCACCACTTCATGGGTTCTTTCCTGTCTACCCCAGGCCCCTTTGAATCTCAGCTCCAAGATCTACATTATTCTGTGAATGCAAGTTGTTAGTGAAATACGTTTTTGGACAAAAATAATACAGTCCATGTTATTCAGAGCACTTGTCCAAATATATCAGGGTGAAAAGCAACTCAGTTTACATGACCAAAAATCTGTACTACCATGTACTTTCTAAATGGGGGGTTATAAACATTGTTCATTACATCTTTTTGACAGTCAAGTCCCAGTTCAGACATACCCTAAAATGAACTTAACATGTCTTAAAATGAAGACTCTCTCAAGGTCCAGCAAACAAGGACATCAGTCACTTGCAAAATGCATTCAAATCCAAAGACGGAATAGAGAAATCTCCTTTAGGGATAAGACCTAAATGAAGGTACTGTTGATTTTTTTGTCTGGAGTATTTAAAGATCGATGGTACCATATGAAGGGAGGCATAAAATGGCACTAATGCCAGACATCATTTCAACCTGAATGGCAGAGGAACGCCAGTTAAATGTTTCAGCTACCATGAATATTACAGTGCTGAACACGTTTTTACCAATAGGCATCAATGATGTGTATATGTGCATGTGTGCACCAAGTCCTTTTAGAGTAGATTTTTTTCCCAATTACTCTCATCCTGTGGTCAATGGCCCAGCCAACTACTCTTTTAAAAATGTGAAAACAACATAGTCAACACCATCACAAGCAGTGCCCCCAAACATATTTTGTGCAACACAAGAAAGCAAACTGTAATACAGGTAATTCCTTAGAGTAGTTGCAAAGTCTTATTACTTTGATCAATAAACAGTGAAGTTCCAACATCACCTTATGCATGTCCTGTTTCCACAGAGCTTGTCTACTTGTCAGTCATCCTGTGAGTTTTGCTGAATATTCTAAAATTTATGTATGACCCAGTTCTCTCAATTTACATTTAGTTTCTTCAAAAATCCTTCTGCTTTTTTACTAGCTCTGGGCCATAGGAAGAAGTCTGATATTTACCTGAGAGTTTATTTCTCCGGGTTGCCTTGCCACCTTTAGGACTTCCTCCATATCACTGACATTGTACATTAAATCAAGCTAGTGAATAAAGACAGTTGATCTTTCATCTTCCTAATGAGCAAGAAAATTAGAATTACAACATTGCAGAAGCTAGCAGACTCCCAGTGACTCCTTTAAATGGGAATTCATCCCAGCCTAGATATTTACTGCAGATGTTAAATCATGGCAACCAACTGTTGCTTCTATGGTAGCTTCTCTCCCACTGGGTATAGTAAGCAGGGATCCCTGCTGTTAATCCATCATTCATAGTGGATAGTTTCTTAAGCCTGAAAACCTAGAGATGTGACCTTTATGACCTTGTTAACTCCCAGAGATCTAATTATTTTTAATTAGACCGATTTAAATGACTCTCTACACTCACAAACGCAAAGCCTTTGTAAAGTAACTCTTGGTGTGGAGAGTTTAGAGAAAATGGCTCTACTTTCAGCAAAGGGGGTGTTTATTCTTAAAGTCATACCATTAGAGTCATTAAAGAATGCCCAGATAACTTAAAATTGAACTGTGGATGCAAAACTAGAGCTTTGAATGTTGGTGTTTCCACTGCCCTATTTGTGCTTTTTAGAGCTTTGTTAACATGTGGGACTTTAGTTATGCTGGTTCAGAAGGCAAACAAGGAACCTTGGCTTTGGGAATACCATCTGGCAGTTGAGAAGTCAGGGAAGCAAAAGGCTGTTTGTCCCACAATACCAGCAAGATATATGGTGTTTTTTGTAGTTATAATATGCCCCAACCATTTTAACAATATTAACATCCAATTTGGGACCAAAAGCAGTTCCACCTTTATGAAAAATGAAGAATTTATGTGTGTTTATAAACATGAGCTTCAGCCACTTGCTTTCATATTTCTAGCAGGTAATGGGAAAGCACCAGCATAACATCAGCTGAGTTTGATTAAAAAGCTATAGAGCTGCATATTATCAGCCTACTGATGACACCACAGTCCAAATGGGTTCATTGGCTGCCCCCATAGCCTTACATATATATTAAATAACGGGCATAAATGCAACCCTGAATAACTTCAGCAGAGATCCCTCAGAAGAGATGTTCAATCATCCAGCACTGCACATGCATGCACACTCCCTCCCTCCAATCAATAGAAATGGAAACTCAAATGAGATCCCATCCACCTTGCTGGGGTCCCACACTGGTTCTACATAAATTCACTCAATGGTATCAAATGCTGCTAACAGCTCTAAGAGATTCAACAGGACCACCTGATCCTTGCTGTTTGCCAGCAGGGGATAATAAGCCAAAGAAATAAATTCAGTCTCCATTCTTCACCCAATCCTGAATCCTAATTTATAAGGATCAAGGAATTCCATGGCTTCCAAATGCCACAATGGCTTTGTCAACACCGCCTCCTCAGTAAGCTTGCAAAATAAGATTGGGCAATATTTACCAAGATCTTCAGTAGCAAGAGATGGTCATTTGAGTAGGGGCTCGAACAGTTATTCATCTGAATTCAGATAGCATCTACCTTCTCCTTTAGAAAATACTAGTAATCAGCAGTAACTGACCTCTTCCTGCTTGCTTTCACCTTCTGTGAGAATCATGGGCCCAATGGACAAGTCACATGAAATTTCCAGTAAATGGTGAAGAGTTCTATCTAGATATTTACACTGACCCCCTCACCATAGCATCCGAGTGCCAGAGAGTCATCTTCATGGATATTAAAGTTGCCCAGGACAGTTATTCTCAGTGATTTCAGCATCAGTCTAGATAATTTATTAATCTTGTCTGGGAACTCAGCAGGGCAGCTCTGCACAGCTGTTCCCAATTTAACCCTGTCCTGAGAATCTCATGAAATGAACAGATACAAAATAAATATCTTCAGAGTGAGGCACATCTTCTGCTTGCAGTCAGATGGAAGTAGCACAGATACAGCATCTCCCTTATCCACTCAACTCATGCTAAACCAAAATGTCCATCTGGAGAGCACTTTTTTTAAACCATCCAGGCCTTGCTACGTTGTCCGGCCAGGATTTCCTTATACAGGATTACATCATGGATGATGCTGGCTTTATTAGCCACTAAGCTTGCATGGAACAACAAGAGCTGAAGGAGTAAGTCCCCATCAACCGAAGCCTGCCCTTCTAAGATGAGACCCCAAACAAGGCCAGTGGGATAGATAAATGTAATCCACTCTGCCATTGTCTAAAATAGGGGTTCTCAGGACACATGTTTGGTGGCCTCAGAGTGCGGGGGCTGCTCTCACTTGTTCCTAAAATACTTAATTAGCTTTAGGGAAAACAAGTAAATACATACTAGCTAGCAATAAATAAATTACAATGATTTGGATGGGTGTGAGTCTGTTGTGACAAGTGATATTAAGAAACAGACAAATATCACTTGTCACAGCAGACTTATTCAGCCCTGGCAAGCCTAGGGACAAATTAAGCCCCGGATAGGGGGTTTGGGGAGGCAGGGAAGCAGCAGGGGGCTGGAGCCTGAAGCCTCATGGCCAGGGGATGGGGCCTGGGGATGGAGTCTGCGGCCCCCACGGCCAGAGCCTGCCACCCTGCCACCCCAGGGTTGAAGTCCAAAGCCTGAGCCCCACCACCCCTGGGAAGATGGGGAAATCACAGATTGCCTGCTTCTCCAGTGTTGTGCCCCTGGTGTCTCCAGAGGGGGGCAGGGCCCAACCCCTGCTGGTGGCCCCGGCAACCAACACCAAAGTGGTGCATCCAGGAGCAACAGGGAGGGGGAGGTGCCGCTACTTTACCCCCCTCAATCACAGTCCAGGAGGCTGGGGCCACAAGAAAAGCCCCTGGTGGCCCCACGGTGGCCACATTTGAGAAACACTGGTCTAAAAAAGGATTCCTCCTGTCTGAGGTTCTCAGGCCCATCCCACAGGGATTGGAGAACATGAGTCCTCCCTTTTTCCTTACCCAACCTATGGCAGCAATGCATAGCCATGTCAACCACCTGATCAGCTATTAAAGGGGTGTAGGAACTCCACGAGCAGAGTGCAAATGCTCCATAAATCACCATCTCTCTTCCGCCCTCCTTCCCTAAAAGAAACACCAGACCTCTTCTAACAATACAAACAAATCAGTCCCAAAAGATCCCCACATTAAACTTGGAAGCCTCACCTAAGTAAAAATAAAAATAAAATCCCATAGAAAGGGCTTCCCTTACAGTGCCCATCAAACCCATACCCAAACAATGTCTCCAACTCACACATCTCCAATTCCCCTAGAGTCAGTGCTTCGTCTCAATCAGATAGGGAGGTTCAGCAACCTCCCTTTCCCCTTGCAAAGCAGGTTGTGTTTGGAATTGACAAGTGATGTAAGGAGAGATCCCCAGAAACATGACCTCATCCCTCAAAGCATCCCAACCACCTTTTAAAAAAATAGTCACGCTAGATCGTTTTCCCTTCCCTCCCAAATAACCTTCCCATACACAAAAATAAACCTTCTCTACCACTTTCTCCTCCAGATATCCAGTGCCTCATAATTCTCTCAAGTTACCATCAGACTTCTTTGTTCAGTTCTGAGGTGATGAGTAGAATATTTAGAGTGCATTTAAAAATGAACTACACATTTTTGTAACAATTTTTTCTCAGCTTCATCAATACATTACATTCCAGTAGCTAGGCTGAGAAGGTCATTCAGCACATTTGATAAAATTAATATTCTCAACAGCCCTTTGGAGCCTAGCTACAGTGGGGGCATTCAGCATATTACCAAAGTTGAAGGAATTTCATAAAATTATTTGCATGTCAACTAAGTGTCATGTAGTTACTTTAATTTCTTACAAACATCTTGGTAACTAGCAAGAATGGACAAGTAGAAATTTCCTCATAAATAATCATCCACCTCCTCTTGTTCAGTTATTTCAACAATATTGCTCTGTAGTCACCACACTCCCTTCTGAGGTACTACACTGGTGTGCTAACAGCGAGTAGTGAAGTCACCAGAGAAATTGAGGTGATAGAAAGCTAGCTTTCTAAGTTGCCACTATCTCACATAACTTTGTAAGAAAATATGGGGAAAGTAAGACAAATTGAAGCTTGAGTAAGTTTACAAGGGGCTTCAGAAGGTCAAAGCCCGCAGAGACAACAAACTGGCACCAAGATTTTCAGGAATGAACAATGACATCAGAGCTTCAGTTCTGGAGTGTCTCATTTGCGACAACTTGAAAGGACCTGATTTTAAGAAAGTGCTGAGCACATTTTTAGGTTTCTCAGGTTGGACAACCAAAAATAGAGCCATACAAAATCACTAGTAACTTCTGAAAATCTTGCCCTGGACCGTTAGCCAAAGCTATTAAGACCTTTAAGTATTTTACCACTGTTATAAGAACAACCCCTACAAAACTGATACATACAAAATGGTATGTATTTATTTAGTGTTACAAAAGTCAAGCATAATGCTATTAGTTTAATTCTCCTACAATGATTCAGGCTCAGGAATAAAGCATTGTATCTCAAAAATACTTCAGAGTTAATCAGGGATGTGGCAGAATCTGCTTAAGAGAGACCCATAATTGAATCAGACCTAATTAACCCATCACCTCACAAGAAGAGAATAGGATGGTGATACCACAACTGAAATGAATGAGAGTGTTTGGTGGGGGAGGGAAGGGAGGAAAGAGCGATCAGACTGTTTCCATAATGCCTGGTTTTGTGACAAATTTAGGAAAGAAAATAAACCAATGTTTATGTATTATTAAATGTGCATACTGTAATCAGTTTGCAGTTTCAGACACATTCCAGCATGTTTACATGTTAATACTGAATGTATGATTTAAGTCCAAGAAATGTTTTCTCCCTTATGTGGTTTGAGCTGTTTACAGGGTGCAGAGATTTTTTTTCATTGTCATTGCTGCTGACTTAATTCAGACTTGTAAGCATTATATTATTTAAATGGAAAACCTTTGAAAAGTAGTGGGCAGAAAATAGAAGAATCCTCAGATACCTCAACACACACACACACACACACATCAGCTGTTGTATATTTGTTGAATTAAATGACTGCACAAACCAAAAGGATGGGCATTTCCAATTGTAAATAAATCTTATAGGCATTCACAACAGATATCAGAAACCACTGCTTGACTTAAGCTTAATGTGTTATTTTGTGCTAGACAACTAATTTATAGTAATTCCAATTTGTTTCATGCAGTGCCCTGCCAGACTGTTTTAGATTATTTGAAGACTGTACTTCAGCATCACAACCAACTTATGATACCTCAGCCAACAGACCATCCAACAGAGGTAGTATATGATGAACATGAGCTATATATATATATATATATACTTACATTTGAAATTTCATTCAAAAGAAATGTATAGGTCAATAAATCAGTAGGTACTGAAGACTATATTTACTAGTAAAAATATATATAAAAATCTAGCATTAAACTCATTTCCAACATGCAACAAGTTATTGGATTTACATAACACTAAGAATAATGGAATAGTGCCACTACTAATTTAATCAAAAATTGCTCCATCCAGCCATGTTCCCTTCCTCCCATACACACTATACTTTTAACATAATGGACTGTTTTTCTCTGATCTTTCCTCAGGCAGAGGCATCTCCATTAAAGTCAGACTTAAGATGGTTGAAATTGAAATGTGGTTATAAGACTTCCTTCATATCTCAAACAATCCCACATTACATGTTCTCTAGAGTGTCTAACGTTTCTGATAGATTCAAAACAAAAGGATGGACATTATAAATGCTTGTCACTGAGTTGGGGGTGGAGGGAGAAAGTTTTTTTGTTGCTGAAACATACTGTATTGAAAGCTCTGGAGACAAAAACCTCCACTTTATCCAAAGAATAAATATGGCTTGTGTATCAGCTCTAGAGCAATTTTCCCTAATATTGCCCCCTCCAAAATGCTTTAACCCAGACGTAGAAAGAACACATCTGGGGAAGATGGCTTTTGGTGTGTAATCCTTTTTAGAATGCCCAGATCTGAAGTTGACAGCTCTCTCTTCCTGTAAATATTTTCAAACACCTCCACCAACAGTCCACCACACATGCAACTTAGAGGGAAGATGTGTAGTTATTCTGAGCTTCTGCCGTTCAGACTTTGCTTTCTCCCATATACATGGAAGATACAGTGCAAAGAGTGGATGCTCAGCTGGTCCAAACTGACTTAAGTGAAGCTATAGCAGTTTTCACTATCTGAGGATCTGCCCCCAAGAGTGTGTGTCATTTTGCTTCTCACCTTATTTTATTCCAAGTGGTTTGATTTTATTGAGACCTGCATTTATCAGAGATCGTTCACAGTAAGAATTCCAAGCTCTCATTTTCCTTTCTCTCTCCCTTTTTTTGCGTAACCAGAGTTTTGAAGCCACTCTAAAAACTAGTTGTTCTGTAACTATCCATTGGGGATAACTTGTTATGATGGGAGAGGATTTTTGATTGAATTAAAAAAAAATATGAAGAGTTTAATCTTTTATTCATGTTTACTCATGTATAGGCATAAGCATGAACTCATTTGTACTCTGAATCTTTCCTCCAGTATATGTTTGTTATACTATATTTCTTTAGGCACTGAAGAAAAATACCCTAACACACTGTAGTTTCAGGAGGGAGGGGATATAGCTGGAATTAAGTCAAGTTTAACACAGTTTCTCAAGTATAGTGTCATGAGGTCTTAGATGACCACATGCAGTCAGGGCCTTTTTACATTGCATTGAAAAGTCTGCACTTCTGTCAGCACAATGCTTTCCACTCCACGCTAATTTTTTAGGGCAATTTTCTACCTAATGAGGCCCCAATTCAGCAAAGCGTTTCATCCACAATGAATGTAGTGGGACCACATCCAATTACTAACCAGGCCAGATCTTGCTTAGCTTGAGAGAGATGACAAGACCACAGTCCCCATTGGCACTGCTCTGGTTCAGAGGTCATACTTGGAGTTTGTATGTTTTGCTAGTATAAACACCTAATGTTTATTTTCTTCCCAGTTCATCAGAATTTTTTTTTATATACACCTAATAGTTTAACAAGTAAATTCCAATAGCCTAGAAATGGAGGATAACTTGCTTTATACATGAAGGATTATGAGCAAGTTACTGATAAAAACTGTGGGTCAGATACTCCTGTGGCCATTCAGTGGTGAAACTGGCCCAGGAAGGATCATCTCAGCATAAGGGTGATCCTCTAGTTACACAGAGTTAGCACACGGAATCTTAGACCATTCCCCCTCCCTACTGCCAACATAGCAGAGGAAAGGGAGTGAGGCTTGGGAAGAGAGGTTGTGGCCAGGATGCCCTTGCACCACAGTGCTCCTTGACTATGATATCAGCGCCTCGGAGCAATTTGCAGATGGCATAAGTTAATACAGGATGCTGCAACATGATGCAGAGGGCCCTGACCAGAGGTAGTGTAACAGGGTGGCACCCACCTCCCGAGAGCAGCCCCTGGCTGAGTGCATGTGCCTGCACTCTTTTTCTCTCTGATTGTGGTAGGTCTAAAGTAACTCAGCCCTTTAGCGGAGTCACACACAGTCTGTCTGTGAAAACAAAAACAAACCCCATAGGGCTGAAGTCTTGTACTCAGTCCCAGCAGCCACTCAAGAGTTCCTTCTTGCTCTCATAGTCACTCCCAGCAACTGCTCTATCAGAGGTCCTGTAGTTTCTTCAGCCGGCTAGGAATACCATCCACACTCTTTCAGCTCTAGGTAGCAACTAAACTTACTCTGGCCCCACAGCTCTTTTTATACTAGCCTGCTGGGCCCTGATTGGCTGCTTCCCTGCAGCCTCTCTGATTGGCTGCTTCCCCCATAGTCACTCTAGGCAGACTGGAGGACTTCTCTACAGTTCCTTTCTGGAATGGGATGTGGTAGGACCCTGAGGCCTCCAGCAGGGGGCATCTGGGCCCAGTCCACCCCATAACATGTAGCAATAGGATTAATAAAATGCAAGGTTGGTTTTCAACTACCTTTACACACTCACCCCGAGCTATGATTTGTGCAGATGAGCCATACACCAGGACCACTCTGAGCTTTTGCTGAGTTTTCACAGATTTACCAAACTTATAAAAAATAAAAAGTAATGGGTATCTGAGGCACAACCCACCAAACCATCTTCCAGTAGGCCTTATAAATATGTGGGTAATGCTAGGAAGAGGGGAGGGAATTTTATACTATTTTTTCTTAACTTCACATTGTGCACTAGCTGTTTGTAAACAAATAGTGTTGCATTAGGAGAGGGGGCCACAAGTGACACCTGCAGTAGAGTGCCCCAGATTCCACTAATTCAAAAGAGAGTAGTATTTCAGTGAACACATTTTCTTAATGAACTCCCATTGAAAGTGTTTACTGTAACAATGCTTTTATGAAGCAGGCCTAATTTGGTGAAACAGTGCTAGATTTATAAGTTGCAATAAATGTATGTAGCGGTAAAAGTGAATGAGTCTCTAGGAAATTGTTCTTTAAATACCTTAATTACTTTTGAACAAGTAAATTAAAACTGAGATTTGGGTTAATTAATTTGTCCCATGCTGTAGAATTTTACAGGCAACAAGAACTAAAGTAAATTTGTTTAGGTGCAATTGACCAAAGTTGGCTTATAAATATTGTATGGATTACAGAAATTCCCATAATTAGTCCCTCTGCATCTATTTAGAATTGGAATGTTAAAGCACACATAAATTATGAAGGCTAAAAGTAAGATTTTTTTCCTGTTGACATAGTGGCATTTGTCTAAAGCTATAATTTCAGTTAATGTGGCATTCATTAATAGTAATGAAGCTTTTAGTTTTTTTACAGTTCAGGTTTATTTATTTTCTTTATATTTTTCACAGTAACACAACTGCTGTCAGGTTTTAGGTGTGTTCAACAAAAAGTAATACATTTATTATAAAAATAGACTGTAAAAAGTCACTTCTGATGTAGTGAACTGTCGACTGCCATAAAGAGACCTGTTTGATCACACTCTTCAAAGACTTTTTTTGCACATTTTAATAGATTAACAAGGAAAGGTTATATTTAAATATATCCCCAATCGGTGGATCTTCACACTTTTTAGCTTACCTTTTAAAGTTCAAGATATAAATAGCACTCTCTCAAAAAGCATTTATCATACCTCACTGGGTTTTGTTATAGAAAATGCAAATGTAATTTTAAAAGTCTCCATTCTCAGTATGAGCAATTGTTCACTTCTGTAGGTATCTCATTGTCAGCATCTGAGCTAGTTAAAAACATTTTTCTTTGCAACTGACATAGTCTTTACTTATTTGCCTTGTAAAATAAATAATAGAAATATTTAACTTTTCCAGGGAAGCAAGCAGTTGCTGAACAACTATCCTGTCTACATCACTAGTAAACAGTGGGATGAGGCTGTAAATTCTTCAAAGAAAGATGGAAGGCGGCTACTTCGATATCTCATCAGATTTGTTTTCACAACTGATGAGCTTAAGTACTCATGCGGCCTTGGAAAAAGGAAAAGGTCAGTGCAGTCAGGAGAGACAGGTCCTGAAAGACGTCCTCTGGATCCAGTAAAAGTAACATGTCTCAGAGGTACTGCATCTTTTCGCTCAGTGTCCACCATATGTGATCTCATTTCACCACATTGGCTCTGGCTCAATATAAGCTTTCAGCTTACTGCAGCAGAAATAGAGAGTGTTTTCGAGACAGATGACAAAAGTGGTTAGAGACATGGAAAAACTTCCAGGAGAGGGGAAATTGAAGAGACTGGGGTTGTTTAATTTAGAGAGGGGTCAAATAAGAGGCTACATGATAAGGTGTAGAGAAGGTAAATCAAATAATCCTATTTATCCTCTTATAATAGAAGAGCAGAGGGACGTTCACAATACATAATTAACCATGAAACTCAATGCCTCAGTATAACATTTAAGCCAAGAGCTTAGTAGCAGGACTGGACATTTTATATGGATAAAGAGATCATCCACATGTAAATTAGATAGAATTTTTATACAATATATATCTATACATTTTATAAGGGATATAAACCTCATTCTTGAGGATGTAAGCCAACATTAACTCAGAGGCAGGTTATTTCATCATTGTTCACTATGGGGTTTCTTGCTAACAAGTTGGACCACTGCTCTGATCTGCTATGGCAATTCCTATTTTGTTTTTTTGATATTTTATTAAGGCTTGTTGTCAGCATTTATAGTGGTCCACATAAAACATTTTAACTAGCTTGGTTTAAAAAAAGCCCTTGGCATTAGTCTTAGTGTCCACTTCATAAATATAATATCTATTTCATTCTTTTAAATTAACCTAATTTTCATAGCACTACATGTGCAAAAAGTCATTCAGAAGCAATTGATAACATAAAATCTATGAAGTTATTAGTAAGCAATGAAAAGGAAAATACAGGGAAAACACCAGCAGCAGAATGGTTGCATTTGAGACTGAACTTCTATCCAGTTAGATTAGAAGTAACTAACAAGGCCTGGCAGAGCAGACTTTTAATTGTGATATACTTACGTAATCACATAATACATTTAAAGCATTATTTTTACATAAGCTCAGACAGAGGCATGGTGTTTTCTGCTACACAAAAGATTCACCAGATGTTAAAGCAACATAAAATGAATTATCAGAGCTTAAAAGAAGTGGGGCAAATGCATTTCAGTGTATGCAGCATGCTGTAGAGAGGTCTGGAGCTGGACTCAGGGTGTCAAGTTCCCTGGAAGCTAAGGACTTAAAAGTTGAACAGAAGTGCATCAGGCTTTACTAAGATTTCTTAAATTTCAATCGGTAATTTATACAGGAGCAGAAATGTAATACCAACCCTACCACCACTATAGCCTTCCTCAGTTGTCAAGACAGATTTTGAGCAGGGACAGAGAGACAATGGGGCATTGGTGGTGCCACCTTCAGTTATACCTATTTGCTTGAACAGGCATCTCACATATACCTATCGGCCACCCCTTCTGTCACTGCACTCCCTCCAATCCCAAGGCAGCCAATGGGCAAGACTTCACCCTCCGGAACTTTTATCATTTTTGAGCCACTAGACATGTACTATCGATGTGTGTACCCTGTAGTGCTCTGTGGAAAAAATGGCATTTCCATAAATAATTAAGAATCTTGCACAGGAGGTCAAAATGTCTGGAGTCCATTGTGCATGTTAAACTGCTCGGTAGATATTTATAAATTAGTATACCTTGGGTTGGCCAGGCAGTGTACGGGCAGTGCAACATTCTGCAGTGCCAAGGATCCAAATGAGCCTCTCTAGCCCTACCCATTTAAAAGCAAGGTAGTATGAGTGATCCATGTGATCCATGGCATTGCATAATGTTGGACTGGCCCCAGGGTTCATGGCAAGAAGTGAGAACTACTTATCTGTCTGCAGCCAGAGAGACTGATTTCAGAGAGCCATTTCTAACCTGCCTTACTGAAAACACAAGGGTGTACCTGTGAGAGCTAGGAAGAGTGCTTGAGGAATTAAAGGGTTTCCTTTTGGTGGGGGGTAAAGAAATGATTATTCCTAAACAAAAGTGGTAGTATTCTATAACTATTACTTGTTTGTCATTGTTCTCCACTCACCAAAAGAAAAAAGATATATTTTCAGTCAGTCTGAGCCCATAATTCTGTATCATTGGGGAGTGTAGCCTTCTGAAATTACACGGCACGCCCTAGATTGGACTTCTGCAGAAGAGACTATGAAGATGCTGCTTCTTGAAAGAGATTAATAAGGGTTTTGGAGGAAGCAAATGGACAGATCTGCTTCTAGCCCTAGTGAAATAGATTAGATGAACATTTTGGAGAGCAAGAGTGGGGGAAAAATAACATTTTTCCTTAAAAAGGTTGTCCCTATTGAAAGTGGCAACTACTGAAAGCTTACATTAACATCTATAAACGTTTTAAAGATTTATTTCTTCTATTGAAAGATCTCTGGAACCATCTTTAAGTTTTAAAAAAGCCCAGCAGGCCTAAACTGTAGCACTGTTTCTACACAAGTAACCATTATCTTGAGCAACATCCCAGTTTATGAAACCTCATGCAAGCATAACTAGACCGCAGGGACAGTATTGCTTGCACAGATTTACAGGAAGAGGAATTTAAAACATAAATAGATTCCACTTTTGAAGGCACATTGCTGGAGTAGCTATACAAAAATCATACGTCCCAATTTTCCAAAAGATCAGCTTGCAACTCAGGATAACAGCATTCCCTGGTCTCAGGATGTTGTGACAGTAATGAACTTAACTTATACCACCTGTTGTATCAATAGCTTGTCACTGTTAGAAAGTAAAATGAGAAATACCCTGCTGCATAGGCGAAAAAATAATTGTGGAGAATAAATAAAAGTCTACTGCTGACTAAGACGTAGTGCAGCCAATAAATAAAGAGAAGTGCTGCCACTTTTAAAATTATATTTTGTCATTTTAAAGTCTGTGTGCCTCTGGTTTTGAGGTCTGACTAGCATTAAGAGTTAAAAACCTGTCAAAACTACTTCTGTAATTCTAATGATCAAATACTTCACATATACAAAAAAGTGGAAGAATAGTAGTTTTGACAATAAGAATGTGACACAAACATAGCCATTTGACATAAGCATTACCCATTTAAATAGCCAGCTTAAACATGGCACAACTTGAGCTTACTTGGTTTCTCATGCAGGGATAAACCCAGTGCTAGGCTGTGAAAGGGCAAGTTAGTCCCTGCTGTCTCATTTAGCTATTTCAATGGCCAATATAGTCTCTAGAACACCGACATCATATCCAGAAACACACAAAAGTTTAGAACTTAAAGTGAAGACAGCCCAAAAAGGAAAAAAGGTGCCAATCTGAAATACTATTTGAAACATGGTTATAAACTGCTGAAATCTGCAGATATTAAACTAGGCAGCAGAGGAAGACCATAAAGACCCATGAATACAAGCACAATAAAATTAAAGTGTGTAAGGATTACAGGTTTCAAATAAAATGCATTTCCTATTTCATACCAAACTATACATGCATTGCACGTTCAATATCATAAAAATCTCTGAAATTGATTGTTTTATTTCAGCAAGGAGAAATTTCTCTGTAACTACACACACACACACATATACACACACTATTTCATATAGTGAAATAAGTGTGCCTAGAAATAAAATAGGTTCAATTAGCATTATCATGGCATTTCCCATAAGGTTTTAGTCGTGTTTAAGTAGTCACAATAACGCTCTATTTATTACTTGCTATAAGCGCTTGCTAGTTGGGCAATAACAATGTATGCTACAAAGATAAGCTGTTTCTTATCACTGTCTGTTTTCCACAGAGTTCATTAGGATGCATTGTACTTCCAACCCTGATTGGTGGATGCCATCTGAAGAACAGATAAACAAGGTTTTCAGTGATGCAGTAGGACATGCTCGTCAAGGACGTGCAGTGGGGACTTTCCTTCATAATGGTAACTCGTATTATGAAGGGATAGACCATCAAGGTTCACAAGAAGAACTCTTCAATAGGGGTATCCAAGATGGCTCTGGAGATTGATGTCAATGGAGGAAATCCATACTACAATAGCAACCAGTTAATTAGAAGATACTTTACTAGAAATACTTTCCTTGAAGTCATTTAAGAATCCAAAGCATGTTTGAACTCATACTGCAAACATTCCAGCTTTTCCATCCTGTCCTAGGGCTCCAGGTAACAGAGAGTGATTCATTTCAAGGCCTGCCTATGGGATTCCTTGGTACCTATAAATTGCAAGCCTTTCACAGAATCTTCAAAGGAAAACTGCAATTTCATTCATCTAGTTCTAAAGAAAAGTTAATTTTTAAAAAAGGTATCAAATGATTAAAGAAACAAAAATTCACTGTCTTGTCTGCTGGCTGATACTGGGCCCAGTTCTGAGTTCCTGGGCAGAACTGAACCCTACCAAAATTCCTGACTACTATTCGTTTTGCCTGAGTATGGGGTTTGGAATCAAACCAAGAGGCTTGTGACAAAGGAAGTAGTCTTCTATTTTTTACTAGAAAGTAGTGTAGAAAAATTGTAAAAGTTACCTTAAAATGTGGAATATTCCATCTCATGTTATGTACTCAAGTCCTGAACAATACTTCCTTTGTCCAGCAATACCAGGAAATTAAACTTCCCTGCTAAAATGGCAGTGCTCCTTGGCAACAGAATCCTTCAGTTAAGAGGTATCAAAACAGTAACCGGTATTTCTAAACCATTAAAAATTTCTCTATATAATTGATAGATACACCTCTACCCTGATATAACATGAATTCTAATATAACGCGGTAAAGCAGCGCTCAGGAGGGGGTGAGGGGAGCCTGCGCTCTCCAGCAGATCAAAGCAAGTTGATATAATGCAGTTTCATCTATAACATGGTAAGATTTTTTTGGCTCTCAAGGACAGTGTTATCTCGGGGTAGAGGTGTACTATGTTTATCTAAAGTATTGAGCTAATCACTGCAGTTTTCCTAAAAATGAGATTGCTATACCATGAATTTCCATTTCAGGAGACAGTTTATTTTGCAGCAATATTTTATGGCTTTAAAGGATTACATTTACATTTGTTTGTGCTATTGTTTGTGTTTCGTGCTCATTGCCTGATCTGTTTCAAGGAATGAGCTGGTCTTAATACTCAGATACTCAATGGTGCATGGAGGGAGGGATTCTATAATAAAAGTCCAATTTATCCTTTTGGCTATTGGGTACTTAAGCATGGGCTCCAGGACTGATTGAGAGTTGTAAACAGATATTTGTGCTAGAAATGAAGCTGATTCACAATGGAATACAATATTGGAAGCAGATACCAAGGTTAAAAAAAACAAACTCGATTTACTGGAGATTTTCAATATCAGGATTAGGGTACAGTGTCACTGTAGAAAAGTTTTGAAAAACTGATGCACTCTAGAAACATTTAACGCCAAAGAAACAACACCCTCCCCTCTCATTTTCAGCATTTTTTCAGTCCTCTTGCTTTAGATGAGTCAGGCCTTCCCCATCACTCTTGGATTCTTGAATCAGCTTTTTCCTGAGACAGCACTTCCTGTTTGACAAACATATTGAACTCTTTCTAGGAAGGTGAATCTTCTCCATCTTTGATCGCCTTTATCTCTACCTCATCTTTGCCTGTTTTCCTAAGTATTTTCCACCCCATCCCTCACCAAGGGATGTGGGCCTACAGAGGATCTACCAACTAATCTCTCCACTTCTCCCCACCATACGGGTGACTACTGGATGGGGAAAGCTAGACACAACACTCTCCATAACAACCACCAGGGGTCCCTCTGAACCAAGGTGCTCCTATATAACTCCTGCTGGACCAAGGGTGAAGTACTGAGGCACCCTCTCAAATACTAATTCCCCATGCGATAATTTCCACATCTTATCTGTCTCCTCTTTGTCTGCCATTGTGAATGGTTTCTGTTGTATGTTATGCCCCTCCTGTCGGTCAGTGAGAAGAAGCACATCAGCAGCATAGTGCATCTATAGAGCAAGATCATGCGTCCTTGCAGCTACTAATGGGCTATACCTGGATGGTGTTTCAGGAAACAGTCTTCTGTACATACCTTTGTAGATACAGTCTAATACAATATAGGCTTTAGGCCCATCAACATCCAATACCTCTTACTTTTATTTTTTCTAATGTCTTTAAAGAGGTTTTTAAAATCTTCATTTGACTTAGAATAAATTTAATTTCTAAAAACTAAGTAGTAATTTAATCACATTGGGCATGACTGTGCCATTAGTTTTTAAGCAGAATCCCCTACTCTAGTCAAGAGAAGGTTCTGCTTATAGATCAATGGCACAAGAGGTCCCCTTGGGAAGAAGCTCAGCATGTATGTCCTTCCACAGTACAAATATTCCATTGTAGCTTTTCACTATTGAACTTGTACTTTAAAAAAAATTAGTAGAAGATAGTACGTTGGTCAGACAGTGCAAGTCTTGCAGGTATGTCTTTAATGTGGTGTCACTTGCCAGAACTACTTGGTAAAACATGTAGCATTATACTGTAAATGACTATTTACAGCCTGAGTCAGCATTATACTGTAAATTTGTTGACATTATGTATCATGATGTATTTTTGTAAACATTGTGATGGCTTCTTTCAAATGTTTAATTGTATGAAATTAAAAATGAAAATATTTCACTTTGAATAAGAGAAAAATATCACTTCATTAACCGGCTTCTCTCAAATAATAATGTAGGGATTTTGTTAAAGCAGCCAGTAAGCCTAGCTTTATTTTTAGTGTAAAGGGTAGTCAGTCTTCTGCCCTAAAATGCTGGTATAACTTTACAGTACTGCCCTCTCCTATTGTGCAAAATAACCAAACTTGTGGCCTGATTTATGTATGTAAAGAGTATTTATCTATGTAAATGAGTTTTCAGGATCAGACCTATATATCCCAAAATTCTGCCCTCAGCTGCATGTGTGCACCTACCACTGAAGCAAATGGGAGTCACAGATGTGCAGAGGACAGAATTTAGATGTGTTTGTTTTATTTTTTAAAAGTTTTAGATTACAAAAATCTGTCCTGGGTTTATGATGAACTATGGTCCCCATAGCCAAACTCACTTCATTTATAACCTTTCACAGCTACTTATTCTAACCAGTCCAAGACATATATTCTCATTGCATTGTAAATCCACGTGTATTACTGAGAACACATCTGCAAGAAACTAGGAATAAATTCTAGGGAATACTAGGGACCAGAAGTAACAGCATATAAGCCATTGCACAAATATATATTCATGTTAAACCACTGTGTTTTGAAAAGTATTGTATTAATTTACAGTGCTATACGTACATGGAAAATTTGGAACAGAAGGAAGTTATGTCGCCTCACTCAGAAAATAGTCCTAAAATTGTTCTGGAAGATAGATCCTTGTTTTATATATTCTTTACTGTCGCTGTCCTTCATGTATCTACCCTCTCTGAAACTGTGTAGCAGTACTGCATACCCATTAGTGCCAATCTGCCTTTGCTCTATTTTCTATGACAAATAATTGTGGAGAAACTGTGATTAAAAACCCATTAATCCTAATATTTTTATTGTTAAGGTGTAGTTAATTCTATGAATACTTTCTATTGATGATTGTACTGCGTAGAGTAAATACAAGCTAGGGGTAGCCTAATACCAGATACTGTATAACAAAGTGCATAGTGTAATATAGACTAGTAAGTTTTTGTGACAATTTCTATAGGATGTGTGAATTGTTTTCTATGTGGCAACACACATTTCTTTTAAAAATGTTAGACAATTTTTTAAAGTCAATATTTTTTAATTATAAAAAACATTTGTTACTAGAGTTTGCTATTTCAGGTGTTATCCCTAATTTGAATATTGGTTTTATTATTATGTACTTCTAGTTCCATTTGTTCTGTTGCATAACAATGCACAATAAAAGTTTGTCTCTAATTAATTGCTCAATTTTCTGAACATGTCATTGTGTCAAAACGATATTCACTATTTGGACTAAATATTAATATATTAGTAGATGAAGGGCTGTGTTGCTGTCTTTTTGATTAAATGTTTTTATAGTTTGAAGCAGGGTGGGAGAGCACAAATAAATATAATTAAATAAGAAAACAATACAAAGGTAAGTACAATATACAATACAACGGTAAGTACAAGCCAAAATTCACCATGACATAAAATGTTTTATATTTATTCCCTGCTGTATGTTGGAAGAAAATGTAGAGAGAGAACCTGACTGCAAACTGGTTCTTCGATTAAGGCTGCGTTTTTCATAAGAAGGATCCCAAATTCCATTTATGTTCTGTGGAAGTTGGGTGTGTCACTCCTTATGTGTCTTTGAAAATCACAGCCTAATTTACTTTCTGTAAGGGAGTTACAGCCTTGATGACAACAAATGGTCACATCTCCAAACATTTCTATTGAACTGGGGATGGGAAGGGGAACAGGCCTGCGCCGTTATAGACAAGGCTGGGAACACTGCTTATTATTCGGATTGCCAAACAACTTCCCATTGTAGCACCACATTTTTAGTTTCTTATAACTTTGCCAACCTTTAACAGCTTGGGCTGAAATTTTCCATGCCAAGTGCCTACTTAAGGCTGAATTTGGAAATTTTCAGCTAATACAGTTCAGCCATTTCAGAGAATGACATTAGGGGGAAATACATTATTTTGCCCATGTTAAAAAAAATCTGGCAACCTTTTCTTTGAACAGCTCTTGCAGCCCTGTGCTTTGGAGCAAGCACTTGAAATCTGGCAGGGGATTTGTATCAGAGATGTATTTTTTGCTGTTCCCATGAAAGTCTGCCCAAATTTGGCTGTTATAAGGCTTTTGGCCAAGTTATAAGCCAGTTCAGACATGCTCAGTAGAGACATCTTCAGTGTTTAGCAGCTAAATCTCCAGATTTTGCCCTCCCTTGCCATGCTCAAGCCTCTGTGATTTCCTAATGCTGACCAGACTCCACATACACACATCATCCCCTCAGAGCTCCTAAGAGTGACTGGACTATGCATATGCCATCCACATAAAGTGATTGGGCATACGCCATCTGCTCACAGATTCTACCTGCACTATCACCACTGAGTGACTGAGCATGCTCCTTCCAGACCAGAGCAAGAGGGGCTCAAAGATTTTCTCTGGAATTATAGCTACAGGCTGGGGTGAGGCTGGCCCCTGGAACAGGGAGCATGTCCCTTCCTGTGCTCTCGGTGACCCCCTGCATCCAGGCAGTGTGTGGAGGAGGAAGCCTTGTGAGTTGAATACAGGGAGGACAAGCTGGATGGAGAGAGAGAAAAGAGTAGATTGGGACAAGGAGTCTGGGAGGAGTGAGACTGGGGGCGGGGGAGAGAAAATGGGACTGGAAGCTATTTGGCTGGGGAGGAAACAGATTGGATGAGGAGCTTTGCACTGCAGACTGGAACTGGTGGACAAGGAGACTGCACTACACCAATGCACACTGGGGAATTTGTAGCATGTGCTAGCAGGGTCGACATGAGCCAATTAGTGTGCAACACATTGGTGTGCTTTAGAAATCATACCCCTCTAGCGCCCATTGCCACGCTGTGTAGACAAGCCCTTAGGCTAGGAATCAGTGAGGGAGAGGTGGAAGACAAAGAACTGAGAAGGAGCTGGGGTGCAGGGGAAGAAGTAGGACTGGCTAGGCAGAGAGACTGGAATAAGGAGCCAGAGATGGGATTAGGGTAGGATTGAGATAGGACGAGGAGCTCAGAGAGGGAGCCAAGAACGGGGAGCCAGTAAGGGGGACAATGAGAGAGAGATCAGATGAGGAATTGTGAGTAGGGCACTGGGATTGGCTGGGCACTTGGACAAGGAGATGAAACTTGTGCGGGGAGGAGGAGAAACTGGGTATGGGGTGGGAGATTGGGACTCAGATAAAGAGCAAAGAGGGGGAGACTAGGATTGGCTAAATAAAGAGATTGGGACTTGGAAGAGAACAGCAGCAGTCTGGGACCAGGCAGACAAGGAGCATGGGACTGGTTGATGAGTCAGGGTTGAGGAAGAGGCAGAACTAGGACAGTGATAGGTTGGAGGTGATGGGGAAGAAGGGAGAAAAGGCTTAGGAAAAATCAGCAGAAAAGTCTGTTCCCACTAGGTCACATTCCCCTCCAAAGCCTGGAATGGAATCCACGATTCCAGAGTCTCATCATTCCCCCTCTGCTTTCAACAAATATCTGTGCAGCCCACTGCTAGAGTCTGTCTCATTTGCCTCTAGTGCTGGTCCACATAGAGGATGACAACCTACTACTGCTGTGAGTTACTCCATTGGCTCAAGTGAAAGAGTCTGTGCAGTGGAGCTAAAGGTTCCAGCCCTGCTGATGACCCACGTGGGTGTCAATACAACGCTACATAAGGGAATTTCTGTCTTCACTTTTCTTTTTCTACACACCAAAAAACTCAACATTATCAATGTTGCAAAGTCAAGGACTCACAAGTTAGGTAACCTTAAGCTTGACATTTCCTAACTTGTGAGTGCTTGACTTTGCACCATTAATAATTCTCTTTTAATATGGGTGTGTGTGTGTGTGTGTGTGTGTGTGTGTGTGTTTTTTTACTTTATATAGCTGTGAAACCATTTGCTGAAGTAACATGAGGCCATTACAGTGTCCACAGAATTGAAAGGGGAAAGCAGAAACATACATCTCCACTTTATGCTGATGAGATTCTGCTGCTGGTATCCAAGCCAAGCCCTTAGTCCCTAGATCATAGAACCATAAAGTTAGAAGGAACTGCAAGGATCATCCAGTCTAACCCCCAGCCAAGATGCAGAATTTGTTGAATTTCTAAACCATCAAAGACAGATGGCTATCCACCCTCCTTTTTTAAACCTCCAGCAAAGGAGCTTCTATGACCACCCTAGGCAGTCTGTAATAATCTTCCAACAGATATCATGGAAGTTATAATCCCCCATTAATACTAGCTCAAGTGTGTTAGCTAATATTGTTACCTGTTTGTAGAATGCCTCACCCACTTCCTCTTCTTGTTTGGTTATCTATAATAGACCCCCACCCTAACATTGCTACTATTCTGTGCCCTTATTATCCTCACCCAGAGACTCTCAGTAGGTCTGCTGCTCACTTCCTCTTGGAACTTCTGAGTAAGTGTATACGTTTTTGACATACAGCACAACACATCCTACTTTTTTCCCATACCTATCCTTCCGGAACAAGCTATATCCCTCAATGCTGGTACTCCAATCATGGGAGTTGTCCCACCAAGGCTCTGTAATGCTAATTAAGTCATGATTTTTTTTCATGTACCATGACTTCCAGTTCATCCTTCTTGTTCCCCATACTCCTTGCATTGGTATACAGGCATTGTTTTACCCGTCTTCATCTAAACGTTTGAGCTGTTATCTAGAAAGAACAAAATATGGACAATCACAAATCCTTCTATTTTCAGCAGATGGATATTATTTGTATTATGGTAGCACCTAAGACCTTATTGTAGCAGACACTGTACAAACACCTATTGGAAAGACAGTCCATGCCCCAAAGAGCAAACAATTTAGCTTATAACGGAATAGAGGAGGTAGGGGAAAAAAACCCACAAATGGGGAATGAGTTAACTGTTAAATGAGGCAATCTAAGCCCACTGGTCAGAGACACCCCCCCCACACACACACACACACACGCCTACCCTTGGTTAGCTGGAAGTATAGACTGTTTCCTTTTGCCTCTTGGGACTTTAAATGGGTAGACAGGTCTTCAAATGCATTCACACGATAATGGTTTTGAAATGACTGATACGGTCAAAAGATACTGTGTGAAGCAGGAGATTGTTCAGTTCTCCAGATACTTCAAACAGGCAGATTTATCATTGACCCTTGGTAAAATATTTAAGTGTAATTTTTATCTCCACTTCCTTTATGTACATACCCCCTTTCCTCTCTCTAGCCATATTCCTTATTTTTGAAGTTAGAGCTTGGATAAAGTTTCCATGAGTGCCTACGTGGAAATGTGATGCCTCATGTTTAAAAATTTTTAGTGGAGGGGAAGTGAAGAGAGTTCATGTCTACAGAGAAACTACACCTGCCTATAGAGAAGAGGAATTTCTGTTTCCCAGTATTAGAATACATTGAATGCCTTCCTCCCAGAACGGACTCTCAGTGGTGCCCAGACATATCACAATGCCCTAATATAGCTCCATCTAAGGCCTGGCCTACAATAAAAAGTTGGGTCGAAGGAAGCTGCCTTAAGTAGACCTGTTAATGTATGTTCTACACTACCGGGTCCTTTACGCCGACCTAAGTCACCTCAAATATTGACTTCTGTAATCCACCTCTGGGAGAGGCATAGCCCTTAATTCAATTTTGATGGGGCGACTGCAAGGTAGTGCAGCTGCAGCGTTGTGTAATTTGACTTAATTGGCCTCCCGGCCGTGTCCCACAATGGTCATCTGTGACCACTCTGGAGATCATTCTCAACTCTGCTGGACTGCCGCCAGATACAAAGGAAACAGCCCCTCCCCTGTTAAAGGCCCAGGAATTTTTGATTTCCCATTTCCTGTTTGACCAGCATTGGGAGCATGCCAGCTTGAGCACAGCTGATCATGGAGACTACACGCCCCAAATGCGCTCCAGCCTGGTCTGCACAGGAGGTGGTGGATCTCACCACTGTGTGGAGAGAAGAGTCTGTGCAGGCAGAGCTCCAATCCAGCAGAAGAAACACTGACATCTACACAAAGATCACTCATGGAATGGGGGAGAAGGGCTACATGAGGGAGACACAGCAATGTTGTGTGAAAATAAAAGAACTTTATCTCCCTTGCCTTCTGGTACGCTTGGCAAACAGTCATTCTGGTGCTGAACCCCAAGCATGCTGGTTCTACAATGAGCTGCACGCAATTCTTGGGGGTAATCCTACCAGTACCCCCACAAGCAATGTGGACACCTCACAGGTGTGAGAGTCTAATGACAGCAAAGAGGATGGTACGGTGGACAAGGAAGAGAATGGGAGACAGGCGAGCGATGGATCCACTCTCCCCGAGAGCCAGGAAATAGTTTTAACCCTGGAGTCCTGTGGGTTGCAGGACATCACAGTGGCCAACCGTGATACCGGGGAAGGCACCTCTGGTGAGTATACAGTTACAATCAAAGTCTAGTTAAACGTTAGCGGGCACAGACATTTGGTGATACTGCATGTTTATTGTGAAGAAAAAACGAGGTGCTGTGGTTCTCTGCTTACAAGAGGCCGCTCCAGCTACGCAGAAGGTGACTCCCAGAAAAGACTATGTGGACTGGGATAGCCTGGGAATCCTCCCTGGATATCTCTAGGAAACTTTCATGGAGGTACTCTGCAATCCTTTGCAGAAGGTTTCTGGGCAGGGCAGTCTTATTGCACCATGGTAGAACCTTTCCCACGCAATTCCTGAATTAATTCTGATGTCATCATTGTGGTACACAGCATAGCAACATAAGAACCGGGTCTATACCCAGACACTTGCAGCATCTCCTTCCTTTCCGCCTCTGTTACCTTCAGGAGACTGATATCAAATAGGTCACCTAGGAGAAAGTGGGGGGAAGTTCTCATTAAAAGTGCTCTTACAAGAAAAAAAGAGCATGTAGACCCACCCCATCCCTCCCACATTCCAGGTTGCCAAACCATGCGGCCACTAATGTGCCTTTACTGTGCTCAGCATGGGTTAGCAAGTAGTTTAAGTGACTGATAGGGGACTGGGGCCCCAAGAGAGATTCTGCAATTTTTTATGAACATGGCCTTGCTATGGAAACATTTTAATCATGGAGAATGGCTCCTTTATTTTTTTCCATGACTGACAGCTGGAAATGTCCCCTTTGGCATGTCAACGCCTGAAATCAGACTTTTGCTGATTAGAAGAAAGAGAAAGAATGCGGGAGGACATGTTCACTGAGACAATGAATGACTCCCGCACAGCTGACACAGAGCTGAGGCTTGGAGGATTTCACGTCTGAGAAGTTAGACATGGAGAGCGGGAAAGCTTCCAAATAGCGAGAGCATGCAGCACAGGATGAGATATTTCAGGTTGTGAGACAAAGCAGACATGTTGAGGCGTCTGGTTGAACTGCAGGAACAGAAGCAGGAGGGCAGAGTCCCTCTGCAGACCCTGGTGGACAGCCAGCCAGCATTGCCTGGCACAGAATCACCCTCCTCCAAGCGTTCCGTGAGGCATGGGCAAAAAGTCCATTATCCCTTTCCCTTAACTCAAGGGTGGGTACAAGGAACAGAAGGCGCCCATTCACAGACCTTTGATAGTGTAGAATGTGGTGTTATGTTACACAGCTGAAAATGTTTCTTTAATTCCAACTTTACAACCCCTTCCCCCCAAGGTTACCTTTTTTTCCCATTCTCCCTCTTTACTTATGTTTGTTAAATAACGTAAATGGATTTGAGAAATAAATGTTCTTTATTGAGAAGTAGTCGTCGGCTTGGGCAGGGGGTTGGCTTTACAGGGACAGCGATACAAACCGGGTGAAGGTTTGGGAAAGCACAATGCAGACAAGCAGCTCACATTACTGTGACTCATTGCTGAAATGGCTTTTCAAAGCCTCGCAGATACACAGCATCCCTTGATGTGCTCTTCTTATTACTGATCAAAAATGGCTGCTATGTGATCTGTCTCAACTGTCCACCCCTGCAAAAAAAATTCCCCTTTCCCTCCCCCCCGCCCCAGATATTATGGAACACACAACAGACAGCTGTAATCATGGGGATTTTCTCTTCACTAAGGTCCAACCTTGTTAGTAAACTTCCCCAGCGCCCTTTTAAATGACCAAAGGCACATTCAACCACCATTCTCCACTTGCTGAGCCTATAGTTGAACCGTGCTTTACTGCTGTCCAGATGGGCGGTGTATGGCTTCATGAGACATGGGAGTAAGGGGTAGGCTGGGTCCCTCAGGATAACTATAGGCATCTTATCATCATTACTTGTTCATTTTGAGGTCTGGAAAGAAAGGCCTCGATTGCAGCTTTAACAAGAGACTTGAGTTCCTAAAGATGCACGCATCATGGACCTTTCCCAACCATCCTACGCTGATGTTGGTGAAACACCCCCTGTGATCCACCAGCACTTGCAACACCATTGAAAAGTATCCCTTTTGGTTTATGTACTCTTTGGCAAAGTGGTCTGGTGCCAAGATGGGGATATGCGTGCCATCTACTGCCCCACCGCAATTAGGGAACCCTATCGCAGCAAAACCCTCCATTATGTCCTGAACATTTCCCACACTCACTACCCTTTGTAGCAGAAGTCGATTAATGGCCCTGCACATTTGAAGCACAGCAGCTCCCTCGGTTGATTTACCTACTCCAAACTGATTCCCCACTGACTCGTAACTGTCTGGCATTGCAAACTTCCAAATAGCGATCGCCACTCGCTTCTCCACTGTCAGAGCAGCTCTCATTTTTGTGTTGCTGAACTGCAGGACAGGGGAAAGCTCTTTCCAAAGTTCTTGGAAGGTGGCCTTTCACATTCAAAAGTTCTGCAGCCACTGCTCATCATCCCATACCTGCAAAATGTTGTGGTCCCACCAGTCAGTGCTTGTTTCATGGGACCAGAAACAGCGCTCAGAGTGCAGCTGCTCTGTGACTGCCAGCAACAACTGTGAATTGTTTTTCTCAATGGCTTGCAGCAGGGCTGCTTGCAGGACATCACTATGTTCCGTGCAGCGGACCCTAGTTGAACTCTGGAAATACTGCAGGAGAAGGCGCAAAGTGTTTGAGATGCTCACAGCAAGCATGCACAACAGAGCAGGCTCCATGCTTCTGGGGTTATGGTGTATGCATGGCAGTTTTAAGGTGTGAAATCCACTGGGTTGTTTGCCATTGATATGAGGGAGGGAGCACAGTGCATGATGGGATGCCGACACAATGTTCCCATTCTCCCCTGTGACAATCATTTGGTCCCATGAGGCATTGCACAAATTTCCCAAAACACACTGCGGCAAGCTGCACTTTGGAATAGCTACCCACGATGCACTGCTTTGTACATCGATGCAGACACTGCTAATGAGGATGCACTCCATTGAGACAATGAGCATGGTGTGGCCACGCACAATCGACTTAATTAACATGGAGGCTTGAGGTTGAATTAGGTAAAGTCGACAATTTTGTAGTGTAGACAAGCCGTAAGATGGAAACGTCTAAGCTCTGTCCCGCTCTTGGTGCTGGGCACCACACCTTAGATATTCTCACACAAAAACCTTTAGAACAGTGTTTGTAGGGCAAATTTCAAGAACCTTTTCTCTATTCTGCCCCTTATGCTTTGAAAGAATTCTCAAAATCATCACCTTACCCTGTTCCAAATCTCTCCTTAAAACCTGCCTTTGCTGGGAGATCTACAAACCACCACTGTTTGGCATTATTTAGGCTGGCAATCACTACAGAGACAACTGGGCCTCTATTCTTACCTGTCTCTACTGTTACCTTGTCATCCTATTTCCTTATCTGACAATCCCTTCTGCTCACCCCAATTTGTCAGTTTATTCATCTATTATATGTTCCCTAGAATATGTAGAATGTGAGCTCTTGAAGGCAGCGACTAATTTGTGTTATTTGTTTATACACCACGTAGCACAAATTGGCTCTAAATTCTTAGGGCTTGGCTACACTTACAAGTTAGAGCGCACTAAAGCAGCCCAGTGTGCTCTAACTCATGACATGTCCACATTGGCAAGGCATGCAGAGCACTCCTGGTACTTCACCTCAGCGAGTGGAATAATGTCTGATGCGCCCCGCTGGAGTGCCACGGCACCAGTGTGGACACCCTGGTCTGTTAATGCGCTTTGATCAGCCTCCAGAAGTATCCCACAATGCCTGTTCTAGCCACTCTGTTCATCACTTTGAACTCTAACTGCCCTGCCCTCAGGTGACCAACCACCAGACCCGCCCTTTAAATTCTCTGGGAATTTTGAAAATCCCCTTCCTGTTTGCTCAGCCAGGCGTGGACTGCTCCAAGTGAAACTTTCAAGGTAACCATGCCTCCATGCACCAGGCGATCCCCAGTATGGAGCAATGGCGAGGTGCTGGACCTCATCAGTGTTTGGAGGGAGGAAGCTGTCCAGTCCCAGCTGCACTCCAGCCATAGGAATTATGATACCTTTGGGCAGATATCAAGGGACATGATGGAAAAGGGCCATGACGAGGACACACTGCAGTGCAGGGTTAAAGTGAAAGAGCTGCGGAATGCCTGCCACCAAACCCACGAAGCAAACCACCGCTCTGGTGCTGTCCCCGTGACCTGCCATTTCTACAAAGAGCTGGACACAATACTTGGAGGTGACCCCACCTCCACTCCGGGTACCACCATGGACACTTCAGAGCCCAGTTCAACAAGGCAGGAGGAGGAGCAAAGCAGGAGCAAGGGTGCTGAGGCAGAGGAAAACACGCTGGAATCCCTAGATGCATGCAGCCAGGAGCTGTTTTCAAGCCAGGAGGAAGGTAGACCGTCATGGCGGCCGGTGCTTGGGGAAGGACAAGCACCGGAGGAGGTTCCCAATAAGCAGCTTTTATTTTGGGAAGGAAGTTATTCGGTGCGGGCTCTTGGGGCGAGGAGGGTTAGAGTTGCATGCATGCCTAGATGCAGAATACGGCATTGCTGTGCTCTCTCACATCACGGTAATCGGCCTCAGTGATCTCTTCAAAGGTCTCATCCAGAACTTGGGCAATCCGCTTGCACAGGTTTCTTGGGAGAGCCACTGTGGTCCTTGTCCCAGTCAGGCTGACATGTCCACGCCACTATGCTGTGAGGGGCGGGGGGACCATTGCTGCACACAGGCAAGCTGCATATAGGCCAGGGCAGAAGACTGTGTAGACAGTGCTTGCCCTCCTTAAGTACAGGGGAATCATTGCTCTGTCTGGTGTGAACAATGCTGCCTCTGTTAAGTGTTGCATTTTGCCTTTACAGATGCAACCTTGAGATCTCAGCCATCCATCTTATCACCAGCCGAGAGGCTGCAAAGAATCAGGAAAAGACCACGTAGAAGCAAAGAAAACATGAGAATCTAAAAGTGCAGGAGTGGAGGGAGAGTGAAAGGAGAATCCGCCAGCAGAGTGAGGAGCGCCAGCACAAAAGCGCGGTGCTCTGGCAGCAAAGCACGGAGCAGCTGATAAGCATCATGGAGCGCCAAACGGACTCTCTCCAGGCGCTCATAGCCATGCAGACTGAGCACTATCACACCCGTCCCCCCTGCAGCCCTTGTCCCAAAACTCTTTCCCTTGTCCCCCCATGTCACCTCCAACCCACTTTCCCCAATATCCGGGTTCTTACTGCCACCAGCTGCCTCCAACTCCTGTAGCTTCACCACCCAGCCTTGAAAACTACGACCCTTACCCACTGCTCTCAATCCCCATGACCATGCAGTACAACCATCTTGAAGTGCAGCACTCATTGCACAGCATTCCAGACAGGAAGGCTGAGTATGATAACAGGAAATACCCAAATCTGTGATTGTACTGTTCTCCACCCCACACCTTGCCCTGTTTCCCAAGCAGTTGTATTTCTTTTCAATAAATGAATTTTCTTTTCAATAAGTTGATTTTTTGGCTTTGAAAACATTCTTTATTATTGCATAAAGTAAAAGATACCTTAGCCCAGGAAAGCAACAGGCACTGCAAGTCAGCATAGCAAACACAGATTCCTACTAACATTGGAACCACTGCACTTCACTGCCGTGCAGGGCACCAAACATTACTGGTGGCTTTCAGCCTCAAATTGCTCCCACAAGACATCCCTAATCCTTGCCGCCCTACTCTGGGCCCCTCTAATAGCCCTGCTCTCTGGCTGTTCAAATTCAGCCTCCAGGTGTTGAACCTCCGAGTTCCATGCCTGAGTGAATCTTTCACCCTTCCCTTCAAAAATGTTATGGAGAGTACAGCACATGGATATAACCATGGGGATGCTGTCATTGGCCAAGTCCAGCTTCCCATACAGAGAGCACCAGCGGCCCTTTAAATGGCCAAAAGCACAGTCATTCTGCACCGGCTCAGCCTGTTGTTGAACCGCTCCTTGCTGCTATCAAGGCTCCCTGTTTAGGGTTTCATGAGCCACAGCATTAAAGGGTAAGTGGGGTCTCCAAGGATCACAATGGGCATTTTGACTTCCCCTACCTTGATCTTCTGGTCTGGGAAAAAAGTCCCAGCTTGCAGCTTCCTGAACAGGCCAGTGTTCCAAAAGATGGGCGCGTCATGCACCTTTCCGGGCCAGCCTGCGTTAATGTCAATGAAATGCCCATGGTGATCCACAAGCACCTGGAGAACCGTAGAGAAATAACCCTTCCAATTAACATACTCTGAGGCTAGGTGGGTTGGTGCCAGAATTGGAATATGAGTCCCATCAATTGCCCCTCCGCAGTTAGGGAAACCCATTTGTTCAAAGCCAGCCACAATGTCATGCACGTTACCCAGAGTCACAGTTCTTCTGAGCAGGATGCGATTAATGGCTCTGCAAACTTGCATCCACACTAGTCCAACCATCGACTTTCCCATTCCAAACTGGTTAGTGACTGATCGGTAGCTGTCTGGAGGTGCCAGCTTCCAGATTGCAATAGCCACCCATTTCTCCACCATCAGGGCAGCTCTCAATCTCATGTCCTTGCTCTGCAGGGTGGGGGGAGCTCCTCACACAGTCCCATGAAAGTGGCTTTTCTCATCCGAAAGTTCTGCAGCCACTGCTCATCATCCCAGACTTGCAGGACAATGTGATCCCACCACTCAGTGCTTGTTTCCCGAGCCCAAAAGTGGCGTTCCACAGTGGTGAGCACGTCCGTGAATGCCATAAGCATTCTCGTGTCATATGCATTATACGAGTCGATAACATCGGAGTCCTCACTGTCAGTTTGAATGTTAAGGAGTAACTCGACTGCCAAACGTGATGTGCTGGCGAGACTTGTCAGCATATTCCTTAGCAGTTCGGGCTCCATTCCCGCAGACTGAAAAGGGAAGACAGAGCGTGCAGCACAAAAAACGTTGAAAGATGGCGCCAAATGTGGACAGAAGCAGAGGGATTGCTGGGATGTGAAGCAATGAATCACGGGTCATTGAGACAAGACCCAGAATGCCCCGCACTTTCCGCCCCCTTCCCACGAGTCACAGTGCCAGAATGGGAAAAGGTGCTCTGTGGGATGGCTGCCCATAATGCACCGCTCCCAATGCCACTGCAAGTGCCGCAAATGTGGCCACGCCAGTGCACTTGCAGCTGTCAGTGTGGACAGACTGCAGCGCTTTCCCTACTGCGCTCTACGAAGGCGGGTTTAACTCAAAGCGCTCTATATCTGCAAGTGTAGCCAGGCCCTTATTTGGGGTACTCAGGCAACTGAAAGAGGAGAGAAAGAAATCCAGACACTTCAGATCAATTTTAAATTTACAAGAATCCCAAAGAACTAATAAATCAGCCAGGCTACTTTAACTGTCCCTGTAGGGATGCCCCAAGAAAATTATAAACTCATTAACTTGTCTATTCAAAACGTTATCAATACCCCCACAACACACCTTTCAAGATCCCTGGATCCTACACACACCTGTCACAACACATGGTATAACTCATCCAATGCTCTAAATGCCCCAGTAACAACTACATGGGTGAAACCAGACAATCACTAAGCTCTCTAATTAACTCACACAGAAAAAGGATAAAACACCACCACCATATCACCCATGAGCAAACACTTTTCACAAGACAATCACTGCATGTCTGCCCTCAGAGTCCTCATCTTCAAAAGGAAACCTGCACAACACTTTCAAAAGATGATCCTGGAAGCTTAAATTCTTAACTTTGCAAGACATTAAAAAGCAGGGCCCTTATAACGACATTGGATTTATGGCTTATTACAACAATCTGTAACCCAGTAATCCACCTTTATGCCCTATGACTGCAGGGGTGTTAACAGGCCACTTCACCTTGAATGGTCCCTTAGAATATGTGTTAACGCCTTATGCTAAACTATCTGTTCCACCTTGTATTTAGCTGTGACAAGTACATTTCCCAGACCAGAAGAAGAGCTCTGTGTAGCTCAAAAGCTTGTCTCTTTCACCAACAGAAGTTGATCCAACAAGAGATATTAACTCATCAACCTTGTTTATTCAAAAGTTTCATTTAATCAGTGAACACAAAAACTAGGATGTCTTACTCCTCATCATATGAGTTGTGCTACTTGATAGCCGTCTTCACAGTCACACAAGGATTTTTACAGAGTCCTGATTAGATAAATAGCATACGGAAGGCAATCATTCCCCACCTCTTCACCAAACTCATGAGGCACTGAGGTCACTCAAGCTGGTGATGGAAGCTATGAATAGAAAATGGTATTCAATTTCTATCCCAGCTAATTGCTTTTAAGACATTGAGGAGTTCAAGGAAAACTTTGGCTTCCAAAAAGTCAATTTTGGAGCTGCACTGTAATATCTAAATTGACGGTAATAATATAGGTGCTGGAACTCAGGGTGCTGGGGGTGTGGCAGCACCCCCTGGCTTGAAGTGTTTTCCATCATATATAGGGTTTACAATTTGGTTCAATGGCTCTCAGCACCCAGCTGTTCCAGCACCCCAGGGTAATAGCAATCCTGGAATCTCAGAGGCACTTCAACATAAGTGGGTCAGAATTTAGGGGGCCTCTTGAACAAACAGAACAAAACTGGGCATAACAAAACAAAACAAATCCCAGTGGATCTTTGTCTCTAATTTTCCAGAAAATTGGTTTTGACATGCATTAGACTCCAACCTGTATGTTCAAAATAAACATTAAAGATATAGGTAAGTGTTGGAGATGCAGAAGATTTATTGGTTTTCTCCTGGAAGCTGTCCAAAAATTAGAGCTTGTTGAGAAGTATTTAACATTAGAGACTTCTGTTCCAGCCAGAATTGTTCATATTGGGGCTTACCCAACAGGTAGTTCATATGCACCAATAGAAAAGGACACTAGCTTGTTTTAATGACACAGGCTTGTGATGGCAATTGTTTTCTTGCCTAGCTTCCTTTATTTAGTGTGCCATTCAGAATGATTGAGGAGCAAAGAACAGAGGCACCCACTAAAACCATCAAAGTGGCTAAAAGTCAAAGGACAGCTATAGCTGAAACCTTCAAAACCAAGGCCCAAAGAGCTAAGGGCCTTGTATGGCTTTGTGTTTTCGAGAGTTCTCAGCAGTGAATGTAGTTGTATTAAAACATTAGGGATTTGAAAAAAGCAATCTGTGATAGACCGTTTCTAATGAGAAGGGCAGGAGAGAGATGTTAGGGGCACACAGCGTGGAAGAGTTTCTCTCAAAGTGGGGTGGAGTTACTTATTTTTAAAAAACAGCCCATCAAAGCCCATTCAACTTGGACACACCATTTTGGTGGGCAAATAAGGGTGCCAAACTTGCAAACTCGTACTCGCATCATCCCAGGTCTGTAGGATCACATTCTAAATAATTTTTTTCATCATCATTATGGGGAGGGAGGACAAATCAAATGGTGCTTACACAAGTGAGTTTTCATGATGATTTTGCAAGGCTGGTTTAAAAGAAGTGCAAGTAATTCTAAAAGAATTTAACGCCATTATTAACACCCAACGTGGTCTAGGTGCTTTGTAAACATAAGGAAGATACAAGCCCTGCCCAGAAAAGTATGTCTATATACCTACCATGCACACCACACACAGACACTTACTTGTGTTTGGGTTTCACACACAGTAGAATTAGTGTGTTTAAATCCCCCGGACTGCTTGGAAAATCTCACTTCTAAATCCATATTTACATACCTAATTAAGTGCTCTGATTTAAATCAATGGGCATGGCTAGACACTGAGCATTTCTGAAAAATGGCCTTTTTTGTGTGTGCCCAAATATGGATTTAGCCTAACCTTAGGCTCCCATTTTTTAAAATCTTGGCTACTGTATTCTCTTCCCTGCTGCCTCCAAACCTAATAAAAAGGACTTAAGGAAGGTCCTGGGAAGCAGAAGCCAGTGAGCATCATCTTGGCACCTGGGAAAGTGGTAGCGAGTCTAATTAAAAATAGATTACCACAACTCTTGTGTAAGTATAACTTGATAGGGGTCAAACAGGCATGGTTTCTGTGAAGTAAAAATCATGCCTCTCTAATGTGTTTTTCAAAAAGTTAATTAAAAGCAGATAAAAGGGAACATTTACCTGGGTTTTCAAAAAGCTTTTGCTAAGGTCCCTCATAAAATATTAAGGAAAACAAATGCAACTACTTACCCTGGAATGAAATAGTTAAGGAATAGGAAACAATCAGCAGCTCCTCAGAGTGGAGAAAGGTTAAGTCAGGGGTCTTAAGGACTAATCCAGGGAGCAGCACTGTTTAATTAAATGATTTAGGAGTGGTCGTCAAGTGGAAATTCACAGATGGTAGTTAAAACTATAGAACCTCTGAACTCATAGAATCATGTGAGGAAAAATTGTCTGGAATAGGATCTATGGATAGTTCAACAGAGCGGATCGATATTCATAGAACAACTGAATAACAATGCTCATATTTTGCAAATAAATTATCCGACTCCCCCCCCACCACCACCATTTTCTTTGCTTACAAAGTTGGGAAAATGTTCACAAATACACCCTGTACATACTGTGAAAGTCTGCAGATCAAATATTTGCCAATGGTTTTTCACTTCTCACCTGACTCTGTGAAGATATCGGTCCAGATTATGGAAGCAAGACAAATGTAAATAATTTACATCATGCTGCAAATGTCCAGAGTACTGTAGAGTGGTGGATCCCTGCCTCAAACAGCTTTCAGTCTAATGACACAATGAAAATCAGATGAAAGACTGAAAGTACAGAGTGCAATGAAATCATTATTAAGCTTGCCCAATGCCTTGAAGTTGTATGGAAATATAGGTGCTTAGTATTTACTAAAAACTTATGTTAAGCGGTATAAGTTGGTGTATCAGAAAGGAATAGAACCTATCACCAAAATAATGACATATAGATTGATGATAGGTTCTTACTCAGACTACTGTGGCCAGTGGAACTCACCAAATCTTAAAGGTGTAGCGGAGTGAAAAATCCAGAGGAAAAAATAAAATAAGACTAAAAATATGTGGATTATTTAGCCTTGAAAGAGAAAAATTGGCATTTAAGGGGAAGGATAGAATAAAAACTGATCAATTCTTCCTTTTTATGTTGCCCCTTACTCAGAAAAGTGGGGAGAGATGGTTCAGGTCTGTACTACTTCAAAACAGTACAGTCACAGAAGGCAGACGAGAGAAATTCTGTAGCAGGGTAAATGTGACTAACAGCTGTAACTATGCACAGTAAGGTGGAGTCAGGGCATATGAAGATCACTACAATTGTCAGGAAGGAGAACCTAGATTAAAAGCTTTTTGGGCACAGGGATGATCTTTTTACTATGTTTGTACATCACCTAGCAGGATGGGGCCTTGATCCATGACTAGCATCTTTGGGCACAATTGTTATATAAATAATCATCATCTTCCCTCTATCCACATATAGTACTGCAGAAAGCCTTCCAGAAGTTCTCACTATCCTCTGAAGGACCAGGATGGGATCACTAGCAGAATCAGAATGCTGACAACTGATGAGTGCCATTAACAATTGACAAGCTAGCAAAAAACAAGAGCCCCATAGTATCCAACATCTACATGAAGTCATTAGGAAGGGTGGTGACAGAACACGGGCTGGAGTGCCAGCACTATGCAGACATCATCCATATATCTTCCAGCTCTCCCAATGCATAGCCAAAATCAGCAGCCAGTCAAAGCTGAACTTGAGCAAGGCTGAGGGGACATAGACAGGAAGAGGGAACACACTTTGAAGAATTTGCCTCCTCTATAACCTCCCCCCTGCCCCATTATAGGTAATAATTGGAGATATACCAATCTCCTAGAACTGGAAGGGACCTTGAAAGGTCATCGAGTCCAGCCCCCTGCCTTCACTAGCAGGACCAATTTTTGCCCCAGATCCCTAAGTGGCCCCCTCAAGGATTGAACTCACCAACCCTGGGTTTAGCAGGCCAATGCTCAAACCACTGAGCTATCCCTTGGGAGGCAGCTATCCCTTGGCATCTACCCTCAGATTGTCAGTCTACAGCCTCCCTATGGATTCCTCAATGCCATTGGATGCCCAAGAAGGCCTGGCATCAAAAAATGCCCACTTCCATCTGTAACTGCCCGGAAAATGTCATTCCCATCCTATCAGGCTCAGACTTCACCATGGTGATCCATGCATTTATGACCCCCCAGGCTTGGTTATTACAACGTGGACCTAGAGATGAAGCAACAAATCCTGATAAAGCGCCAACTGGAACAAAATGCAGCAGCCTCTCTGTTTAGCACCACAGGTCCTTGTGAACACATCACCTCAGTGCTCTGCTCTCTGCACTGGCTCCCCCTTGAGTTAAAATTCATTGCCTTGAAATACCTTTCAGTGGAACTGGCCCTCCATGTTCAAGAGACCACCAGTCCCTCTGCAAACATCCTCCCGCAACAGTTGCGTCCCACTGGAGCAACAGAACCGTTGAACAACACAGGGAGGCTTGCGAGTGCAGGAGACAGAACTTTCACAGGAGCTGGGCCTAAACTACAGAATTCAATCATGCAAGAAATAAGAACGACCACAGGCCTCACTGCATTCAGATCCACACATGCTACCGCTAGTCACATTGCTTAATGCACTTGGAGAAGGCATGCTGGTACCTCGGTGAAGGAGGCAGTATGGAACCTGAAGAAATGAACTTTGCATCTAGTTCCATTCAATTTAGCTTTCCCTCAATAATTTCTTCTCTCCCCTCCCCCACATACAAACCATGTATTTATCTTACAGGCTGGGATCAAAGACAGGGAGCAAAAGTGTTATTTCTATTTTTAAAAACTGGAAATTCTCTGATACTACCGTGATGGGCACCAGGTAAGTACCTAGATAGAAGGTTTGTGCATTAGGTTGTATTAAAATGACACTAATACAAAAATAATAGATTATACCCACAATTTAATTTCAACTTAAAAAGAACTCCTGGAAGATATTATCTAAGGTCTACCTGAAGGAGGAGGAAAAAATAGTTGGGAAAAAAAACGAGCCTCTATTATAAGCATTACAAAAAACAATAAGAAAATTCAGCCTTCAAAAGCAAGCAGTCACATCACCATCAATGCATTAAGCAGCATCTTTTCCTTGCACAAAAGACCCTATAAAAAGCAAAGCACTCAAAGCCCCTGATTAAGCTATTTACCTCTCCCCACTTAGAAAAAAAATATATTTCCAATACAGAGGCAAAAAAAATTAAATAAAAAGAATCCCTCCCAATTTTGCAGAATGCGCACTCTCTCCTATTTATATTACAAGTGTGCACACACTGCAGAACCAGCAGACATGTCACTTCAGACATGCCTCTGTCCTCCCCTCTCCCCAGGCGCCATTAAAAAAAAAATCAAACAGACTTCTTTGGGTGATGTTTCTGTCTGGAATGATCTCAGACATCTGCATGTTAGTTAGACATCTGGAGTTAGTACTTTGTAGTCGATGGCAGGATGGGGAGAGGCATTGTTTAAAGCAATACATTTCTAAATTAAATAAACTGCTTATTTTTTCCAGGATAGCAACTTATAAGTACACTTAATTAAAACAAGGGTTCTTTTAACTTCCTCAACTGCAATTCTGATAGAATCATAGAATTATAGTATCATGGGACTGGAAGGGACCTCGAGAGGTCATCTAGTCCAGTCCCCTGCACTCATGGCAGGACTAAGAATTATCTAGACCATTCCTGACAGGTGTTTGTCTAATCTGCTCTTAAAAATCTCCAATGATGGAGATTCCACAACCTCCCTAGGTAATTTATTCCAGTGCTTAACCACCCTGACAGGATGTTTTTCCTAATGTCAAACCTAAACCTCCTTTGCTGCAATTTAAGCCCATTGCTTCTTCTATCCTTAGAGGTTAACAACAATTCTTCTCCCTCCTTCTTGTAACAACTTTTATGTACTTGAAAACTGTTTAGTCCTCTCAGTCTTCTCTTTTCCAGACTAAACAAACTCAATTTTTTTCCATCTTCCTTCACAGGTTGTTTTCTAGGCCTTTAATCATTTTTGTTGCTCTTCTCTGGAATTTCTCCAATTTGTCCACATCTTTCCTGAAATGTGGCGCCCAGAACTGGACACAATACTCCAGCTGAGGCCTAATCAGCGCGGAGTAGATTGGAAGAATTACTTCTCGTCTTGCTTACAACATTCCTGCTAATACATCCCAGAAGGATGTTCACCTTTTTTTTTTTTTGGTGCAATAGTGTTACACTGTTGACTCATATTTAGCTTGTGGTCCACTATGACCCCCAGATTCCTTTCTGTAGTACTCCTTCCTAGGCAGTCATTCCTCCTACCATTCCTGAGGATCACGAACGCTATCATTTCATGATCACTTTCACCAAAGCTGCCTTCCACTTCGAAATTCTCAACCAGTTCCTCCCTATTTGTCAAAATCAAATCTAGACCAGCCTCTTCCCTAGTAGCTTTCTCCACCTTCTGAAATAAATTATCTCCAATACGTTCCAAGAATTTACTGGATAATCTGTGCCTTGTTGTGTTATTTTCACAACAGATGTCTGAGTAGTTGAAGTCCCCTCCCACCACCAAGTCCTATGCTTTGGATGATTTTATTAGCAGTTTAAAAAAAAAGCCTCATCCACCTCTTTTTCCTGGTTAGATGGTCTGTAGTAGACTCCTACCATGACATCACCCTTGGTTCTTACCCCTTTTATCCTTACCCAGAGACTTTCAACAAGTCTGTCCATTTCCATCTCAACCTCAGCCCAAGTGTATACATTTTTAATATGTAAGGCATATTTTCCCTCCCTTTTTCCCCCACCTGTCCTTCCTGCGCAAGCTGTATCCTTTTGTACCAATATTCCAGTTATGCATATTATCCCCCAAGTCTCTGTGATGCCAGCTATGTCATAGTTGTGTTTATTTGCTAGCATTTCGAGTTCTTCCTGCTTATTCCTCATACTTCTTGCATTAGTATGCAGACATCTAACTGATATGGATTTTATTTCTCTCTCTCTCTCTCTCTCACACACACACACACACACACACACACACACACACACACTTCTGTCTTGTCTATCCTTTATCCCTGGTATAACAGCCCATACACCCCCCAAATTCTGACCCTTCTACCAGGTCTCCATGTTTTTTGACTTACCTGAGGGCTCACCTGCCCCCTTCAAACCTAGTTTAAAGCCCTCCTCACTAGGTTAGCCAGTCTGTATCCAAATATGCTCTTCCCCTTCCTCGATAGGTGAACCCCATCTCTGCTTAACAGTCCTTCTTCCTGGAACAGCATCCCGGGGTCAAGGAAGCCAAAGCCCTCCTGGCGACACCATCTTCACAGCAAGGCATTAACCTCCAGGATGCATCTGTCTCTGCCTGGGCCCCTACCCTTGACCAGAAGGATGGAGGGATCAAAGAGAACATCACCTGTGCTCCCAGCTTTTTCACCTTTACTTCCAGAGCCCTGTAGTCACTTCTGATCTGCTCAGAGTCATAACTCACAGTATCATTAGTGCCCACATGGGGTAGTAGTTAGAGGGCTAGATGATCCTTGACAGTCCCTCCATAACATCTCAAATACAGGCCCCTGGCAGGTAGCATACCTTCCGGGATGCCATGTCTGGGTGACAGATGGGTGTCTCCATCCCCCTCAGAAGAGGGTCACCAACCACCACTACCCTACGTTTCCTTCCTTCCTGGTGGGTGGGTTGGGAGTAGGGGTGGAGCACTGCCTGCTGCCAGAAGTAACCAGCAGCCAGTGTCCTCCCTGTGACAGAGCCATGTCCTCCTCCCCTGGTGGAGTGACAGCAATCCTCTGCAGCTGGATAGCTTCCTCAGCCTTGGCTGTCTCCATACGAATACTCTCAAGGAATTACTCATGGGCACGGATGCTCCTCAGCCTAGCCACCTCCTCCTGTAGCTCTCCCACCTGCTTCATAGACTTTAAGGTCAGAAGGGACCATTATGATCTTCTAGTCTGACTTCCTGCACAACACAGGCCACAGAATCTCACCCACCCACTCCTGTAACAAACCCCTGACCTATGTCTGAGCTATTGAAGTCCTCAACTTGTGGTTTAAAGACTTCAAGGTGCAGAGAATCCTCCAGCAAGTGACCCGTGCCCCATGCTGCCTCTGCCGATCTGCCCTGGAGGAAATTCCTTTCTGACCCCAAATATGGTGATCAGCTAAACCCTGAGCATGTGGGCAAGAGTCACCAGCCAGACACCCAGGAAAGAATTCTCTGTAGTAACTCAGATCACACCCTATCTAGTGTTCCATCACAGGCCATTGAGCATATTTACTGCTAATAGTCAAAGATCAATTAATTGCCAAAATTAGGCTATCCCATTATACCATCCCTTACATAAACTTATCAAGCTTAGTCTTGAAGCCAGATATGTCTTTTGCCTCCACTACTCCCCTTGGAAGGCTATTCCAGAACTTTACTCCTCTGATGGTTAGAAACCTTCGTCTAATTTCAAGTCTAAACTTCCTGATGGCCAGTTTATATCCATTTGTTCTTGTGTCCACACTGGTACTGAGCTTAAATAATTCCCTTCCCTCCCTGGTATTTATCTCTCTGATATATTTATAGAGAGCAATCATATCTCCCCTCAGCCCTCTTTTGGTTAGGCTAAACAAGCCAAGCTCTTTGAGTCTCCTTTCATAAGACAAGTTTTCCATTCCTTGGATCATCCTAGTAGCCCTTCTCTGTACCTGTTCCAGTTTGAATTCATCCCTCTTAAACATGGGAGACCAGAACTGCACACAGTATTCCAGATGAGGTCTCACCAGTACCTTGTATAATGGTACTAACACCTCCTTCTCTCTACTGGAAATACCTCGCCTAATGGATCCCAAGACCGCAATAGCTTTTTTTCACAGCCATATCACATTGGCGGCTCATAGCCATCCTGTGATCAACCAATACTCTGAGGTCCTTCTCCTCCTCTGTTACTTCCAAGTGATGCGTCCCCAGTTTATAACAAAAATTCTTGTTATTAATCCCTAAATGCATGACCTTGCACTGTTCATTATTAAATTTCATCCTGTTACTATTACTCCAGTTTACAAGTTCATCCAGATCCTCCTGTGGGATATCCTGGGCCCTCTCTGTATTGGCAATACCTCCCAGCTTTGTCTCATCTGCAAACTTTATTAGCACATTCCCACTTTTTGTGCCAAGGTCAGTAGAAAAAGGATTAAATAAGATTGGTCCCAAAACCAATCCCTGAGGAACTCCACTAGTAACCTCCCTCCAGCCTGACAGTTCACCTTTCAGTATGACCCGTTGTAGTCTCCCCTTTAACCAGTTCCTTATCCACCTTTCAATTTTCATATTGATCCCCACCTTTCTCCGCAGCAAGCACCTTTCACACTGGATGGTCCCCCCCCCCCCCAGCCTGCCTTTCTGGGAGTGGGAAATGCAGGCCACAGTCTCTGCAAATCCACATCAGGATCTGGGTAGAGGCATCCAGGTTGTCTGTCTGAATAGAAGCACAGGTGGAGGAGACAGAAGCAGTGTTGGCACTGGTGATGTGGTCCTTCCTAACCATAGCGACTATATTACAATTCCCTCCCACAAACTCCCTCCCAAACTCCCCTGTTTGCTAGCTCCCCTTGGCTGCTTAGCTCCTGGCTTTTAAGGCCTTCCCTCCTAGGTCAGCCCTACCCCCTCATTAATCACACAGAGGGAGGGTGATCACAAGGCTGATCAAAGATGATCCAGGGAACAAAGGCTCAAGCAGTCCCCAGACACACAAACTCAACTGACCCAGTAACTGAAATAACCTGAAAGAGAAAGAAAAACACAAACAGCCAAACATACTCACTCACCCCAAGGTTAGTACTCACATCTTGTTCATTCAGCGGGGGTGAAGATCTCCTTCTCCCCCTCTCAAAATCCCCCGTTTGTGGTCCCCTGTTCGCTAGCAGATAATGGGGTTAAACACCTCCTTGATCCTTCTCAGCTTCTAGCTGGACTGTTTATAAGTTTGCTTCTTGACTTTTCTCCAACTCTCAATGGGTTTGTGCAAGTCAGTTAGGTCTCAATATTACGCCTGCTCATGCTGACATTTTCCCCAGCATGGTAAGTATTGAAATGAAACGTTAGGGTGGTAGCTCTCTCCATGCTCCCAATGCACTCTAGGCCCCCTTCCTGGGCCTCCTAGCTCTGGCTCTTCTGAAAGTCCCACTCTCCCTCTGTGGCACTTCAACAATTGTTTTTCCAGCAGCTTGATGCCCCTCCAGTCAGTCTCTTCATACAAGGTATGAGAGAGAAAGGGATTAAACAAAAACGCCTCTTCTTGCTCATCCTGTTACCTAGAGGGGAGAAAGTTATTAAATTCTGGGCTGCCCAAGACCCCGCTTTGTTCCTCAAAGGCAGGATTAAAGAAAAAAAGCATTTTAAGGAAAATCAATACATTTCTCATTACTGCCAACATAACAGATTGAAAGAAGGTATTTGTCTGATGAACAGGGTTTATTAATCCTTACTCAACTAGCTAATTTCCAGGTGGATGATACCTAGCTTTTTCCTAGGGGCTTGAGACAGTTGTGCTGGGGAATTAGTTTCCAGCCACATGTCAAATAAGGATTATTGTATGGAGACAATTGAGCTCAGCCTCTGGGAACATAAGAATGACCATACTGGGTCAGACCAAAGGTCCATCTAGCCCAGTATCTGTCTACTGACAGTGGCCAATGCCAGGTGCCCCAGAGGGAGTGCCCCAGAGGGAGTGAACCTAACAGGTAATGATCAAGTGATCTCTCTCCTGCCATCCATCTCCACTCTCTGACAGAGGCTAGGGACACCATTCCTTACCCATCCTGGCTAATAACCATTAATGGACTTAACCTCCATGAATTTATCCAGTTCTCTTTTAAACGCTGTTACAGTCATAGCCTTCACAACCTCCTCAGGCAAGGAGTTCCACAAGTTGACTGTGTGCTCTGTGAAGAACTTCCTTGTATTTGTTTTAAACCTGCTGCCTATTAGTTTCATTTGGTGACCCCCCATTTTTGAATTATGGGAATAAGTAAATAACTTTTCCTTATCCACTTTCTCAACATCACTCATGATTTTATATACCTCTATCATATCCTCCTCTTAGTCTCTGCTTTTCCAAGCTGAAAAGTCCTAGCCTCTTCAATCTCCCCTCATATGGGACCCGTTCCAAACCCCTAATCATTTTAGTTGCCCTTCTCTGAACCTTTTCTAGTGCCAGTATATCTTTTTTGAGATGAGGAGACCACATCTGTACACAATATTCAAGATGTGGGCATACCATCGATTTATATAAGGGCCATAATATATTCTCCTTCTTATTCTTTAACCCCTTTTCAATATTCCTAACATCCTGTTTACTTTTTTGACCACCTCTGCACACTGCGTGGACATCTTCAGAGAACTATCCACGATGACTCCAAGATCTTTTTCCTGATTTGTTGTAGCTAAATTAGCCCCCATCATATTGTATGTCTAGTTGGGGTTATTTTTTCCAATGTGCATTACTTTACATTTATCCACATTAAATTTCATTTGCCATTTTGTTGCCCAATCACTTAGTTTTGTGAGATCTTTTTGAAGTTCTTCACAATCTGCTTTGGTCTTAACTACCTTGAGCAGTTTAGTATCATCTGCAAATGTTGCCACCTCACTTTTTACCCTTTTCTCCAGATCATATATGAATAAGTTGAATAGGATTGGTCCTAGGACTGACCCTTGGGGAACACCACTAGTTACCCCTCTCCATTCTGAGAATTTACCATTAATTCCTACCCTTTGTTCCCTGTCTTTTAACCAGTTCTCAATCCATGAAAGGACCTTCCCTCTTATCCCATGACAACTTAATTTCTGTAAGAGCCTTTGGTGAGGGACCTTGTCAAAGGCTTTCAGAAAATCTAAGTACACTATGTCCACTGGATCCCCCTTCCACGTTTGTTGACCCCTTCAAAGAATTCTAATAGATTAGTAAGACATGATTTCCCTTTACAGAAACCATGTTGACTTTTGCCCAACAATTTACGTTCTTCTATGTGTCTCACAATTTTATTCTTTACTATTGTTTCGACTAATTTGCCTGGTACCGACGTTAGACTTACCGGACTGTAATTGCTGGGATCACCTCTAGAGCCCTTTTAAAATATTGGTGTTACATTAGCTATCTTCCAGTCATTAGGTACAGAAGTTCTCATCTGTTTTATCTTAGAAATGTAAATTGCTCTCTTCAAACTAAAGCAGAACATACCATCTTTGTCATCTGATTTATTTTACATTTTTACTGAAGAATAATTACAGTTTCCAGAGATTTTTACAAGATACAATATGAGCCCATGTTAAGCGTACAAAATACATATGCACAAATAAATATTAATATGATGCCTATGCCTCTCAGTCCGCATGATTCCCAGACTTAAAGTAACTGAAATATAGCAAAATAAAAAGCATCACAAGAAAGCTTCAGAATAGTGGGGACATACATTTGTTTGAAAGATTGATGTGGTTACATGAAGAAACATAAGATACCGATTTTGTGGTTCTCAATAGCAAAATCTCTTCCAGACACATAAGTGAAGAGGTCCAAAGTGATGGCTTTCAGATTTGTTGCAGTGTTGGCAATGATTAAACAGAAATGTATTTTCATATTTAATATAGCACATTTCCACTTCAATAAACCAAATTTTTTGCATAATCACCTTTCAAACTATAGTCACCACATTTATTTTCTACCACACTAGGAAACATGTTTTCTTCTGCTCTAAGATTTGAAACAGTTGCTTTTATCCTAAAATAAATCTTTCTTTAATAAATCCACTTTACATTTGATTAGAAAATCAACTTTGTCTTAGGTCAGATGAGAGCATGGAACTATGTCTCACTATTTTAATCAAGTAAACTCTTTCCCTAACTCTACTGCCTCATAACAATTTTGTTAACAAATACTAGAAATACAGAATTTTGTCGATATGCTTTATCAGTACAAAAATTTAAATAGGGAATAAGAGCCTCTACTTGAATGGTTCTTGGTGGTTTTGAGCAGTGTTAGAGAAAGAAACTGCCCTCAAAAGTGCACAGAGTCTAGTCTGGAAAACTGCTGCTGTACTTGCTACAAACAAGATTTCCCCCCCTCAACTAGGTTTTTCCCTCATGTTATTAAAATAATTGTCAAATCCTTGAACATGACACTTAGCCCTGGTCTACACTAGGGGGGAGGATCGAGCTAAGTTACACAACTTCAGCTACGTTATTTACGTAGCTGAAGTTGACGTACTTAGATCGACTTACCGTGATAGCGTCACCGCGGTGAGTCGACTGCTGCTGCTCCCCCGTCAATTCTGCTTGCGTCTCTCATGGTGCTGGAGTACAGAAATCGACAAGAGACGGCTGGGGTGGGGGTCGATTTATCACATCTAGACTAGACGCGATAAATCAATCCCCACTGGATCAATTGCCGCCCGCCGATCTGGTGGGTAGCGTAGCCATATCCTTAGTACAATTAATGGCTTAAAGGGATTTGCCAAAAGTTATGTAACTGGGCACTTCACTTTGTCCACAGAAGTTTAGACAACCTGAAAAGTTAAGGATTGGAATTTCTTCCAGTCATTCTATTAAATATTGGTGTGTTCACAATATAATTCAGTGATCTTTGGAACGCTATGTATTTCTTGCTAATGGGAGATAACTGCTTTTAATCTGTCCACAAGATGGTGCTTCAGTTTTGTTGCTGTAAGGTGTCCTTTTTTAAAAAACTTCCTTCAGTTCATTCCAAATTCCTTTTATTGGACTGGGTTACATGATTTAGGTGGCCAAATCACCTAATACCAGTGTTTTATTAAGTGTTTATGCTCCTATGTTGAGTCGATCTTGTTGAAAAATAAAAAAATAAAAGTTTCTTCAGTGCAGTGCCAACACTAATATTCCTTCCTACAGCTCACTCTCCTCTACATCTTAAACAGCCTGCCAACAGCTTTGAGAGAGGGATATTTACACACTAGATTACTCCATCATACTTAGCAGGACCCAAAATTTTCCTTCCCTCGCTGATAAATAACTAAACCTGTATGAGACACCACCTTAGACAATTTCTTGTCTTATACTACTCTACCTCAAACTTCTGAAATAATAATCTGTGACCTTCATTTGGTCACCTCAGTCAAGAAACAAATTGTCAGTCCCTTAGATTGGTCATCTAAGACAGTTTTCACCATATAAATCTTTACAGTGAGATTGAAAAAAGTATCTGTTTCACACAATTGTTATTTTAAAGAAATAAAGTTTCAGAACAGTCTCTTTCGCTTAGGATCCAGGTATTAACTATATTGCATTCTGTATCCTTGTCAGATAACCTGTCTATTTTTTCCATTCAAACTATACCTTATTTCTTCTCATTTTCTATTAGATCAATTTGATGTTCATTTTTTCCACTTCGAGTTCCACACATCCTATTTTTTCTTCGTTTCAATATTTTTACACATTACTGCTTATCTTGATAAGTCTTCCATTCCTTTTCTTCAAACACAGTCTGTTTTACTGTAGTTTCTACAGTCCATATAACTATTCAATGCGAGGAGCACACTTTTCCTCAACAGCAGGTTTTCTGAAAACAAGATTATTCTGCTTGCAAGTCAGTCCTCCTCTCTTTCTCCTAACCCAGGGGTCTCAAACACCAGGCCTGCGTGCTGCATGCAGCCTGTAGAGCTATTTCCTGCGGCCCACCAAGCAGCCCGCCCCCGCCCCACCTCCAGGCCAGGGATGGGCAAACTACAGCCGCAGGATTGCCTCCCTCGAGCCCCGCACCGCTCCCTGAAGCTGCTGGCATCATGTCCCTGTGGCTGGGGGGGGGCGGGGGGGGGGGGAAGGGAAGGGGGAGAGCAGAGGCCTCCGTCCATGTGTTGCCCTGGCTTCCAGGCACCACCCCCTGCAACTCCCATTGGCCAGGAATGAGGAACCGCGGCCAATGGGAGCTTTGGGGGAGGTACCTGGAGGCGCGACAAGCAGCGTGCCCTGGCCCCACAGCCTGCCCTAGCCCGTGTGCACCGCTGCCACCCCAGAGCCTGAAGCCCTCCTGCACCCCACCCCAACCCCCTGCTGCATCCCACACCCCTTCTGCACCCTGAGCCCCCTGCCAAGCCCCAACCCCCTGCACCCTCTGGGGGCAGGGAGGGGGCAGAGTTGGGGTGGGGACTTCAGGGAAGGTGTTGGAATGGGGGCAGGGAAGGGGTGGGAAGAGGCAGGGCCTCATGGAAGGGGTGGAGGGGGGTGTCAGTGATGCAGCCCTCGGGCCAATGAACTAACCCTCATGTGGCCCTCGTGGTCATTTGAGTTTGAGACCCCTATTCTAACCCATAGTGAACTGATATTCTTTTTCCATCTATTTTAGTATGTGAAACAGCCTAAACTATTAAATATCTATTTGCCTTACTAAACAGTGGGAAAATAACCTATTTAAAAGATGATGGTGCATTCCTCCCTTTCTGGAAAATCTTTCAGTATGCCTCAACATGCCCAATTACATGAATTATCATTCCAATTCACCTGTTGGTTTCTCGATACTCAGAAAGTACAAACACAGAAAACACAAAAACATAGTACGCAGCAATAAAGGTACAGAATGATATTTTCATTTTAAACTCACCTCAGCAATATAAACTTTGGGGCAATTATAGGCCATTTTTAGTTTTACCACAGGTATCAGTACTCTCTAGTATTGATCGTTCTATTCTGCTAGGCCTGACTGCCATGAGAATAAGTTATCACAAGAAAGATTTTTCTATCAAACCCAAAGTCATCCCAATAAATTCCCGTGCATCCATTTGTTGTAAAGTTGCCTCAATCCAAATTATGAATGAACAAGATAATTTAAATGAAATTTCAAATAAATGACAAACTTTCTGCCATATACAAAGATGATAATATCCTCTATTTTTGGGACTTACATGGATTTGGTGCACCCATCACAGTATGTTTTGCCACACTTCCAAAAGGTTAGATTTATCGTATTCTCTCACAAAAACCAGAACCAAACTTGCTAGTAGGATGAAATGCCAAGAGATCCCAGACCTTCAGTCAGCAGAAAACTAATCTAAGTCACATTCCAAATGTGAATGCAGTCCACATACTTTTCTAGCATGTGTGAGTATTGAAGAGGTGGACAACCACTGAGAACGTCGGGGTCCTGTGACCTTAACCCTTGCGACAGAAAAAGCTGAAGAGCTTATGTTGAGCCCAGGTGGAACAATATCAGACAACCGAGGCTTACACCATTTAGGGCTTAATAGATAGTGACCAGCATCTTGAATTAAATTCCACTGTGAACTGGGAGTCAATCTGAAGTTCAGCGCATAAGTACAATATACTCCTGCCAGTCTGCCCTACTCAACTGTGAGGCGCGGCACATATATTGTACCAGCTGAAGTTTCTGGATAGCCTTCAAGATTAGCCCCAAGTAGAGCTTTGTTGGATTAGCCCCAACAAAGCCTTGAGATTACAACTATAGATAACCATAGTGAAGGTCCCATCTGAAGGGGAAAGGATACAATCTCATGTCCAGCATCAGAAAACAAAGTATTCAGGAAGTCTACATAGAAGTCCAAGAATAAAGAGGAATCCAATGAGACCGTAAAACTGTGAGCCCTCAGTGGTTGCAGTGGTTAGACTCTTTCCTCAAAATATATCCTGTCAATCAGCATTACCTTAATGTTAACCAGATTGAATTATGAAGCATCATGCAACTAAAGAGAATGTATTTCCCACAAAATAAATGGATAGAGTTGTCTGAATCTTGTTTTGCAAAATAAAGGCTGTAAGGGCAACAGAATCTCTAAAAATAAATATATTCCATGGCTTTAAGAGACAATAGAGGAAAAATTATTGAAAAAAAATCCTAGAATAAACATTTTAATTTTAGCGGATTCCTTGCTCCATTGATTTTACCACTCTTTCAAATCAGAGGTAATATTAAGGGACATGTTAAGGTGTCACATCTATAGTTCATGAAGAAAACACCCAATTCCTCGGTACTTTGCAAATTTACTTTAATCCAAAATATCCTATCACAGAAACTATCTCAAAAATCTTCCGTCCAGAGTACTGTAACGAGGCTAAACCAAATCCTGGAACTAGTTCAACCCATTCTTTAGACCATGAAAATACTGTAGCTTAAATCCAAGTAACAGTTTTCACTAAAAAAATATTAACAGCAATCTGCACATATATTTTAAATTGCTGCCACTTTAAAGTGTGATTCCCTTCTCGAAGTACCAAGTTTATTAGGCCAATTTCTGTTATCAGTCATGCTCAATGTAGAAGACGTTTTAACTGAATGCAAGCCATGAAAACCCATGCTGGGCTCTCAGTACCAAACTGGGGTCTTTCCTCATGCATTGCCACCAATGAAAGTGTCTTTGCAAATAAAATTAGATTCTTAATGAGGCCTGTGCAAACCTACAGCCTCCAAAGCGATTGCAAAGATGTAAACAATTGGAATTTAGTCAATCTTGTTGAAGACAGAAGCAACAGAATCCAGCTCACTTTTTCATAGTTCTGCAAAGACAATAAAAAGCAATACAATCTTATTTTTGTCACTGAAGTAGGCAGATATGAATCAGAAAACATGCAGGGAGCAGCTATGACTGAGAAAGTACAATTTTTTACACAAACATTTTTCAGAGTAGTATGCACCTGAAGATGAGGTGCTTAAATTTCTCTATAAACTAGATAAGGGAGCATTTCAGTACATTCCTAATATTTACTAACCTTTGGGGATGTTTCAGGAACACAATATACAAACTCCCCTTATAGATTACTGACTCCTATTCATGATGGTCCAGCATACATGTCACTTGTGACATCACATACACCACTGAAGAGTAATGGCCAGAGGCAATGTTCAGATTCTTGCCCCTCCCTTACAGGTTTTTACAATTTTTGTTTTTCTTCAGTAACAGTACTTTATAGTGCTTTATGGGAGAGAGTGCGGGAGAGAGAGAAGATAAGATAAATAGGATTTGCATTAATCAGAGCCAAGTTCCAGTGCTCTTCCAGGATGATGATGTCATCAGCAGAGTGCATGCTGGGATATGGAGAAACAGACTTGCATAAAAGACTCAAAAGTAAGCCATTTAGAATGGACCAGTGTCCCTCATTAGATATTTGGGAAACTACCCACAAAGTTGTAACATTTTACAAATATGTGCAATTAACTATAAAAATATCACTTTTTATTAAACACATTTCTAATCATCAGTCTTAAGGGCATACTACAAATGTAATTAGTACTACAGTGGGAGAAAGCCAGATAAAAATCAAGTCTTCCCTTAGATTAAGCACTAATAGGTTATAAACAAATGACTGATGAGAAGAGAAAGAATAGGAATTATAGGCAAGGGTACTAACAGACCCTTCATTCCCAATTATGTAACACAATGACACACATTACAGTACATAAAGCCTCATCTCTAAAAACTCAACTTTGGAATGTCATTTTATTTAAAATGCACAGCATGCAGTGTTTTGTGATTGTCAAAAGGCATGCTATTTTAAATTCTCATAATTCACTGGCAAATGACATTTTACATTTTAAAAAAATACTATTACAAAACATTTAATCAAATCCTGACATTTTGGTCTCCACCATTATTTGCTGCAATGCATAGGATTTAATCATAACAAATTGATTTTGATGACTTGTGTTCCCTATCAACAATTCTGCCCTCAGCATGTCAGTCACTAGACTACTCAGCAGCAGAATCATCAGGATGCTCTTATTGCCACCTCTCTCCCATGAGCAATTTTCATGTTACTGAAACGTTTTAAAGTGCATAAAGGGTTTTTCTTGGAGAAAGATTTATCGGTAATTATTCCATTAATATTTCAATTACTAGATTTGCATGATTTGTACTCACTTAGCCTTTATTAAAAGATGATTTCTTACAGAGTCTGCTATGACTTGGATACCTATTGCAGAAAGCCTTATTCTAGAAACTCATTTTGTAAAACACTAGAATTGTGCATTTCAAACACATAAATTCTATACACTCAGTTTTGGGATTACTGACAGCCCTGACACATATTTCAGCACAATTGTTTTACTTCCCCCACACAAAGGGTTTTTTTCTGAAAAAAAAAAAACCCAAAAAGCTATCTACAATTCAGATTCATACAAGTAGTGCCTGTATAAATAAATTAGTATCATCTTCACATCTAATTATAAATATTTCTAGAATGTGTTAAAACTTCTACACACCTCTTGCTTTTGCTAGCAAAGATCATTCGCAGAATATTGCCTCTTAAAAATATAAAAAGCCAAATGAAAAAAAAACAGAAAACTACTAAATAAATCATTCCCCATGTTATATCCTCCAATGTTAGCAAGTTAAAGCAACAAAAAGAGAAAAAAACCTAAACACAAGGCATAGGCCAAGATCATCTACAAAAAAAAGTTTGTTGAGGTTTCTACATCCTGCGCAGTAACAACGTACTCTAGGCCAAGCCCAAAGCCAACTGCATTCAAGAGACTGATCTGATCCTCTGAGGTTACATCAATAATTGCAACACTGGCAGAAGCAAGTTTCCAAATCATGACACTCGAGAAAAGGGCTGGTTTTTTTGGAGGGACTGATCTCAAAGGAAAAAAAAGGAGACCATATAGCTAGAATATAACAACTGGTTCAAGATTGGCAGGTTGAACAAATGAAACAAAGCCTGTTCTAGCATTAAAACATCTGTATCTTGCAAATACCTCCAATGGCTTCTAGAAGGAAGTAGTTAAATGAGTGCAAACTGATGTGCAAGTTGACAAAAAATTGAAATGGGGAAACTATCTTCTGTGTATTTTCAGGCATTAACATTTGCCTTATAGAAACTAAAAGATTTAAGTTCCAATTCCCAAATAAATTCACCTCCAACAGTCTCATGTAGAAATTATGCTAAGTAGCTTTTGTTGAACTGATCTTCTATACAAAGTTGTTGACTCTGAATCTAAAGCTGTTCTGGAAACTGATTCAGTAACAACAGTTCAGGAAGCCTACAGCATGAAGTAAATGAGGTATGGTATTGAAGTGACTGCAGTTTCAATAGCTGTTCCATCTCTGTGCAAAACTTGTTTCCAAAAGAAAGTACTCCACGGATTTCTTCTGTCAAATCTACAATATTTCCAAATCTACATGTCGAACATCAGGATTGCGTTGCTGAAACAAAAAAAAAAAATATTTTATTAATAAGCATAGACAATCAAATGTATCACGCTGATGCTGACGACAAGACCTGCCACTATGTTGGCAACAGGATAACAAATCCCTACTCCTGGTAACATAGCAATTGTTTTTAAATGAAGACTAACTAATACTTTAACCCAGGCTTTAGGCAGGTCTAAAGAATTTGTCCACCAAGGAACATTTATCAGTGTGTACTAGAACATTTATCAGGTGACAACTTCATAGCTAAATTAGTTCTAATGCTTTCAAAAGTATGAAGCAGCTCATGATTTAAAAAAGATAATTGGTTAAAGGTAAAAATGTCCAAATTAAAAAAAAAAAAGTTACATTCTACATAGAAGAGGCACTTTCCTGAATGCCAAAAGTGCATGAAAAGAGCTGTCTATGCTATTAAAATGACTTGTAAGACCTAATATACTGACCAAGTTTCTATTAAAGAAATACACAACTTCAGACACTGAAAATATTATGTGGTTTGCATAACAGGTGATGTTTGCTTCAAGTGACTTGCTTCACCAACACTTCTACAGGTGACTTTAAATTAGGTAAAGCTTTTGCAATAGCAACACAATTATTGAAATCCCTATATACACTGAAAATAGGATTAATGTTTTGAAAATTATTATTCTTAATTGAGCCTGCTGTTCACAAAATCACTGAGGGCTGGCAAGCAAACTCAACTATAGTCAAAACACTGATTTTGATTTTCAATAGCACCACTCTGGGGAGATAAAACTAAAATTACTTAGAATGTTTCTCAAAAATCCTACACAGACTAGGACATGCTCTTGAACAGCACCTTCTGATGAAGGGAAAAGGCAGTCACAAAGGCACAATATTTATCTGGCACACTATGGTTATGATCATGGCTCTGTGCTCCCCTTGGAAAATACCATGGAATTTACCTATGTCTGTGGAAATATTTGTCTGCCCAAATGCCTCACATCTTCAGACAAAGGAAACACTTAACTACTCCAAAAGCAGGGAAATAATTCTTCAGCAGAAAGGAAAAAACGTTAAAAAAAAATCACACCTTTCGGAATGGATACGTTCTGTATTAGAAATTCCCTTTGGGGCTTTTCATACATTTGTAATATAAACAGTTTACCCATTTATTTCATGCAGACTAATATGATTTATTTGTACATACAATTCCTTCTACTGCTCAGCCACAAAGGGCATGAGACTTGTCCACCTTTTCATCCTAGGAGGAACAGACAACTGCTGGTGCTTGGAAGAACAGATTTTCCCAGATTGTGGGATGTAACAGAATGTAAAGCAAGAAAACCAGACTCCAAAGACGGAACCAAATGTTGAACATCTGCTGCTTCCCAGACCTCTCCAATCCACTTATACTTTCAGGAATTCCCAGTATCTGCTAAAACTAGGTGATCACGTTACCAACATCAGCACATAAACTATCAATACAAAACCAGAGTCACAACACAACTGTCTGACTAGATCTCTGTCCAGCCCAATAACACCATTCTAGAATTTGAAATCAGAAAGGCAAAAAGTATTAGAGTTGGGAAAATATTTACCTTAAAGGCCCTTATGATGAATCTATCCATTTATAAAGTTATGGTTTGGTATAAAGGACAAACCGCAAACTAAATGAAAATAAAAGCATGCCACACCTACCTACCATAACTTCTCAGGTAAGGTTTTAGTAGCCACAATGTAACAAGGATGACACGCCTTTGCTGTTACAATTGAAAGAGATCTCTAAATCCTAAACTGAAAAAAGGATGGATGCTTGTTTGTGTGTCTATTAAAGTTGTGTCACATGGTAGAGCAGTAGTTGCAATGAGAGATATTGTTTTGCCAAGAGCAAAACAAAAAATAAGAGATAAAGTAATTGGAGCCCTCTTCATGTGCAATGACATCACTTCTGACACAACATGAAGTGTATGGTTAAAAAACCATTTAAAAGTTGCTTCTCATTACAGCTGATGTAGAGTTCAAGGGCCTATAAATGACTTGACTTTTTGAGACAACTGTGCCATTTTTCAGAGAACACAAACAGGTAATATTCCATGGGAACTGTAGTAGTAGTAGTAATGATCTTAGAAAGGCAAGTGACTTGGACAGAGACAAAACAAACCACCATACAAGCCACACATCTCAAGCAGACCCAGGGCAAGACAAATACTTGTTTTCGAGGTCAGATTTGTTCAATAAAACTTAACTGAAGTTTGTCACTGCTTTTCTTAAAGGTAAAACAAAGTCCTAAATATCAACAAAATAGGAGGATTCAGATTGATTAATTATTTTTACAAACTGAATATTACCTTTAGCTCCTTTTCAAGCCGGTCTACTTCAGCTCCCAGTGTGTCAATGATATTCTCTCCATGTTTAAGCATGAAGGCTTCTAATTCCTCAAGAGTTTTCACCTGCTGAATTTCCTGGCAAGAAAAGAAATTTGAGAGGTTGGAGGGAAAGGTAAAAAAAAAAAAAAGAAAAACAAGTAACCATCAATTTTTAAACATTTTCATGTTTCCTAATGGGCAACCATTGGCCAAGGAACTGGAAAAGGCTGGGCTTCTTTATTATTCCTGACTTTTCAGGGCAGTGAGGACGAAAGACACGAAGAATGTAAAACAGATGGGGAGGAAGATGAGCTGGCAATAAACCTGCAATATGTACATACACATTTTCACTTTTTCCTTTATTCACAAACTAGGTTTAAAGAACTGCACTTTGTCTTTCCAAAAAGTCATCTCTTAAAAAAGTTGGTAAACGTCTCAGTTTTCTCCTAACAAGACAATGCAGCTTCTCTCTTCTTGTCCTCTCCTCTCAATCTCTCAAAAACATAAGGCCAGAACGGACCACCGTGATCATATAGTTTGACCTTTTGCATAACACAGGCTACAGAACTTACCCAACATCTTCCCTGTTTGAATTACAGCATGTCTTTTAGAAAAACATCCATTCTTGATTTTAAAATGGACACTGATGGAGAATCCACCATAACCCTTGGTAAATTGTTCAAATGGTTGTTTACTTTCACTGTTAAAAATTTACACCTTATTTCCAGTCTGAATTTGTCTACCTTCAACTTCCAGCCACTGGATCTTGCAATACTCTTGTCTGCTAGACTGAAGAGCTCATTCTTCACATAGGTATTTATAACCTGTGATCAAGACACCCCTTAGCCATTTCTCTGTTAAGCTAAAATAGACAGACTACTCTAGGAGCTCAAACATAGAAGCCAGGTTTTCTAAACCTTTAACCATTCTTGTGACTTTTCTGTGAACCCTCTTCAATTTATCAACATCCCTTTTTGAATTATGCACACCAAAACTTGCCACACATTTCAGTAGTGGTCACAACAGTGCCAAATACAGCAGTAATATAACCTCCTTACTCTTATTGTATATTCCCCTATTTATACATCCAAGGATTGCATTAGCCCAGGGGTGGGCAAACTTTTTGGCCCAAGGGTCACATCTCGGTATGGACATTGTATGGTGGGCCATGAATGCTCGCAAAATTGGGGTTGGGGTGTGGGAGGGGGTTTGGGCTCTGGGGTGGGGCCAAAAATGAGACGTTTAGGGTGCAGGAGGCTTTGGGCTGGGGCATAGGGTTGGGGTGGGGGCTCTGGGGGGGATGAGGGATTTGGGGTGCAGGAGGGTGGTCCAGGCTGGGACCAAGGGGTTTGGAAGGCAGGAGCAGGATCAGGGCTGGGGCAGGGGGTTGGGGCCAGAAATGAGTTCAGGGTGTGGGAGGGGGCTCCAGGCTGGGGCAGGTCACGGGGGGGTGGGGAGGGGAGTGTGAGGCCTTCAGCTGGGGGTGCAGGCTCTGGGATGGGGCTGGCAATGAGAGGTTTGGGGTGTAGGAGGGTGCTCCAGGCTGGGACCGAGGGGTTTGGAGGGCGGGAGGGGGATCAGGGATGGGGCAAGGGGTTGGAGTGCGGGAGGGGCAGCTCCAGGAAGGAGCAGCATGTCCCCCCTCCAGCTGCCACACGGAGGCATGGGCAGGCAACTTGTCATGCTGCCCCATGTGCAGGCGGCACCCCTGCAGCTCCTATTGGCCACAGTTCCTGGCCAGTGAGAGCTGCAGGGGTGGCACTTGGGACAGGGGTGGCACACAGAGCCCCCTGGCTGCCCCTAAACATAGGAGCCGGAAGGATGACATGCCGCTACTTCCGGGAACTGCAGGGAGCCACAGCACGCATGTGCAGAGCAGCCACCAACCCCGCTCCCCAGCTGGAACTCGAGGGCCAGATTAAAATCGGCTGGCGGACTGGATGTGGCCCGTGGCCCATCGTTTGCCCACCCTTGCATTAGCCCTTTTGGCCACAGCATTTCACTGGGAGTTCACATTCAGCTGATTATCCACCATGACTCCAAGTCTTCTTCAGTCACTGCTTACCAGACTAGTGTCTCCCATCCTGTAAGTATGACCTACATTGTTCCTAAGTTCACATTTGGGTGTATTTATTTGCTTGCACGCAGCTTATCAAGCAATCCAGATCATTCTGTATTAGTGACCCATCCTCTTTGTTATTTACCAATCCCCCACCTAAGTGCCATCTGCAAACTTTAGCAGTAATGATTTTATTTTCTGCCATGTCATTGATAAAAATGTTAAACAGCACAGGGCCAAGAACCAATCCTTGAAGTAGTCCACTAGAAACAAACCCACTTGAAGATAGTTCCCCATTTACAATTACATTGAGATCTATCAAACAGTTTTTAATACTTTTAATACGTACCATATTAATTTTTTATTGTTCAAGTTTTTAAATCAAAATGCCAAGTCGACTGCTAACAGAAGTCTAAATAAATTATATCAACACTTTTACCTTTATCAACCAAACTTGTAATCTTATTCAAAGAAGTAACAAGTTAGTTTGACCGGATCTGTTTTCCATAAACCCATGTTGATTGACATTAATTATATTAGCCTCCTTTCATTCTTGATTAAGTCCCATATAAGCTGTTCCATTATTTTGTTTGGGATCAATGTCAGATTGACAGGCCTATAATTAGCCTGCTTGTCCCATTTACCCCTTTTAAATATTGGCACATTTCTTCTAGTCCACTGGAACTTCCATGGTGTTCCAAGACTTATTGAAAATTCATATTAATGGTCCCAGCAAGCACCTCGGCCAGCACTTTTAAAACTCTTGGATGCAAGTTATCCAGACCTGCTGATTTAAAAATGTGTAACTTTAGTGGTAGCTGTATAATGTATCGCATCGCAGGTGGCAAAGTAAATGTAGTAATACCTAAAGATTCACTATGCAACCTGCAGGAAATACTCATCCTTGGCCCCCAGAAAGAGCCAAGAAAAACAGCTGTGAACTGAGGCTAGGAGAAGCCAACAGTGTATCAAACAGAAGGAAAGAGGTTAAGGAAAACAAGATGCAACGCTCTCTACAGAAGTACTAGGCAGACCTCTTCTATAAAGAGAGGAAATTTTCACCAAATAATAAAACCCAAGCTAACAGATGCATAAGAACTATAGATGGTATCCCAGTACTAACATGAGTTTTTCTTGGCTGTCTCATATCTAAGGACAGAGCTGGCTAGATGCTTCTTAACTTGTAATATCACAGCCATAGACAATAAGGCTGCAGTATATTTAAGACACAAATATTGCATCACTAATATAGACATTGCACAGTATAAGATCAACAGTACTCCCTGGATACAAAGTAAGAAGACTAGTTAAAGTTAAACATTTCCTGCAATATCAATAAAAATGTATTTAGTCTCTAAAAATCAAGTGGAAGGAGAGAAATAATGTGCTGTACAATCATAAACCAGACTTGAAAGCATGCCACCTCTGGTTCTGATCTGCACCTGCTTAGTTTGCAAGACCTACAATGATCAGTTTTTGGATGAGAGATTTCCAGAGAAAATCCCAGGGTGTTGCAGAAGTGCTGTTGGCATTGTCACAGGGTGAGCTTGGCCTCGCTCCATCTCCCTGGTCTTCCACTGAATCAGGGTAGTTCTTAGAAAAAGCATTTCAGAGTAAGGAGCTGGGAATCATACAGGAAAATCTAGACAGAACAACAACTTGTGAATGTTGGGCAATATCCTGATTATTTAAAATTAGCCTTGTAATTTGACCTGGATAAGATTTTTTTTTTTTTAAATACACTTCTTGTACTATGAAGGTTTTATAGTATTGCTATACACTACTGCTATTTGAGCCCAGAGGTGGAGGCTGGTGGTATGATCTCTGTGTATACTTTGTATCAGTGTGTTAAATATGTAAGGCCATCTGGGATCCTGCAAGATGAGGAGCTATATAAATGCAAAACAATATACCCCATCTACTTGCAAATTTTTCTTTTAATATGCTTGATAATGGGAAAGAAAAAAATGCTGGAAGTAACAATATTGCTTTATTAAAACATACTTGTAGCAGCTGTTCAATGTCTTGCTTTTCCAGGTAAGAACGAGTCACAACCCGTCCATCAAAGTCTACTTCTGCCTTGAATCTCACTTTGCTCAATCCCATGTCTGTGGCTTTAACATCATGAATTGCTCTGAAATAGATAATTTTTAGAAATGTGGAAAAATGTAAAGCAAAACAATTAGCTGTTCTGAATTCTGGTATTCACTATAAATTGTCACAGTTCAAAGATTTTTTGATTATATAGGGGCACTGTTCCCTTTTGTCCCGCATTAGAGCCTCTGAATATTTTCAAATCAAACTCTCATTACTACATATTCCTATGTTTAGTACTGGTTTAAATAGATCAAGTTTTACAAATATGACCGCTGAGCATGCAATAGTGCATCAAGTCATTTGTGAGAGGGATAAAATGGCTGAGAACTGATTACAGGAGCATTAAGATCTGACCTGGTGGCTAGTTTATTTTTTGCATTTGTGGTTAACAGATAACTGTAGAGACCAGAAATTTTCCTATCCGTAATTACCATTCTCTGATAAGTTAATAGATAACCACTCCTAGAGCTATGCTCAAAGTGAAAGCTCCAAGTTATCTACTACAGCAAGGGAGTTGTGTGTTTTACTTCTGGAGGGTTTCTGCACCACTGCACGCATGCAGAAACATGTCCCCACAAAGAGTCTCTTTGCTTTCCCGCAGAAAAATGCTTTTAGTGGGGAAGCAAAGAAAAGCTGCACTAGTGCTCATTCACACCTCCCTGGAGGGGGGAACAGGAGGTCTGGGGATGCCCCGGCTCCCAGGGACAGTAGTCCCGGATGGATGGGGGTGGAAGGGGAGGACGATGACAAAGGAGTTCCCCCTCCCCTGCATGGAGCAGCCGGGGCTGGGTCAGATCAACCCTCAGAAACGTTGGAGGGGTGGGAGTAGATGAATAGGGTTTGGGCCGAAAGGGAGAGCTGCTCCCATACAATGATCCTTCCCCCCACTTCCTGGACCCATCACTTCTCAGCTATGGGGGCAGTGGGTCACTGTACATGGAGCTGCTCCCCTTGTCTGCCCAACCCCCATGCATCTTTCCGCCCAACCCCCGCACCCAGAACCTCCCCACTCCAACCCCACCACATTGGGAGCCCCTTGCATCCAGAACCCGTCCATCAAGCCCCCCCAAACTCCCCTCAAGCTTTACCCCCTGCACTGGGAGCCCCCACCCCACTGAGCCCCAACCAACTGCACCCTGCACCCCACCCCATCCCCTCACTGAGCCCTAATCACCTTCTTTTGGACTCCCCTGTAGATCCAATTCCCCCTGCACCCAGAACACCCCCAATGAGCCCCTATGCATCCAGATTCCTCCCTACCCCCAACCCCACTGAGCTGCCCACATCCAGATTGCACCACACAGAACCCTGGTACTCTTGAGGGAATTCTGCAGCAAAAATTAAAAATTCTGTGCCAAAAAATTAAAAATTCTGCAAATTTTATTTGTAAAAATAACACCGTAACACAACATTGTAATTACACCGTTTTCAATTATTTTGGTAATTTATTTCAAAATACTTGTCAGCAAATAATTGAAAATGGTGTGATTATATTGTGTTATTTTGACAAATAAAATATGCAGAATTTTAAATTTTTTGACACAGTACTCCTTCCGGTGTAGTGTGTACTCCTGCCCTGGAACTTAAGTGATCCTAGTGGCTCAATCACCAGTTCCTTTAGAGCAAGTTAGAAACTCATACATGCACATATTTTAAAAATATGACAAACTGGTTGGGGGAAGAAAAAACGGTTACTCACCTTCTCATAACTGCTGTTCTTCGAGATGTGTTATTCACGTCATTCCAATCAGGTGTGTGCACACGCACATGCATGATGGCTGGAAGATTTTTCCCTTAGCAGCATCTGTCGGGTCAGCCTGTGCGCTCCCTGGAGTCACACTTTCATGGTGCCTAATATATAGCCCTGCTGACCCGCCACCCCTTCAGTTCCTTCTTGACGGCTACTCCGACAGAGGGGTAGGAGGATGGATACTAGAATGGACATGAACACCACATCTCAAAGAACAGTTACGAGAAGGTGAGTAACCGTTTTTTCTTCGAGGGCTTGTTCATGTCAATTCTAATTAGGTGACTCCCAAGCAAAATTAGGGAGTGGGGTCGGAGCTGTCCACTAACTGGAGTACTGCGCTACCAAAGGCCGCATCATCTCTGGCCTGCCTAGTAACTGCATAGTGCACGGCGCAAGTGTGTACTGATGACCACGTCGCCACCCTGCAGATTTCCTGAGTGGGGACTTGAGCCAGGAAAGCTGCTGACGAAGCTTGTGCCCTTGTAGAATGTACCGTTATCGGGGGCGCTGTGATTCCTGCTAGATTGTAGCACTCAGTAATGCAGGCCACAATCCATGATGAAATGCACTGTGTCGAAACAGGCTGGCCCTTCATCCTGTCCGCTACTGCGACAAAGAGCTGTACCGACTTCCTGAACGGTTTCGTCTTCTCGATGTAAAAGGCCAGCACTCTGCAGACATCAAGAGTGTGTAGCCTCTGCTCCCCGCTACTCACATGAGGCTTGGGGTAGAAAACTGGGAGGAAAATGTCCTGGTTGATGTGGAACTGCGATACCACCTTCGGGAGGAAGGCCGGATGGGGCCTGAGCTGAACTTGTCCTTAAAAAACCATGATGTAGGGCGGCTCGGACGTTAGAACCCTAAGCTCAGGCACCCTCCAGGCTGAAATTATTGCCACCAGGAACGCAACCTCATAGGAAAGGTAGAGCAGGGAGCATGGTGCTAGAGGCTCAAAGGGGTGCCCCATGAGCCTAGAGAGGACCAAGTTAAGGTCCCAAACAGGAACCAGTTGGCGGAGGTGCAGGTACAACCTGTCAAGGCCCTTCAGCAAGCGACCAATGGAAAGCCGAGATGGCAGCCAGGTGTACTCTTATAGAAGACAGAGAGACCTTCCTGCTTTAGGTGGAAAAGGTAATCCAAGATCTGGGGCACTGAGGCTAGCGCTGGGGGAAAGTCGCACTGAGCTGACCAGATTGAAAAATCTCTTCCACTTGGCCAGGTATGTGGCCCTAGTGGAGGGTTTCCTTCTGCCCAAGAGAACCTGTCTGACTTGTTCTGAACAGGAGAGCTCAGATTCAGCCATGGAGCCTCCATGCCAGGGGTAGGCAACTGGCGGCACGCGAGCTGATTTTCAGTAGCACTCACACTGCCCGGGTCCTGGCCACCTGTCCGGGGGGGTCTGCATTTTAATTTAATTTTAAATGAAGATTCTTAAATATTTTTAAAACCTTATTTACTTTACATACAACAATAGTTTAATTATATATTATAGACTTATAGAAAGATTTCAGTGTAGCAGCCATGTTAGACTGTATCTGCAAAAACAACAGGAGTACTTGTGGCACCTTAGAAAAAGACTTATAGAAAGAGACCTTCTAAAAACATTTAATGTATTACTGGCACACAAAACCTTAAATTAGAGTGAATAAATGAAGACTCGGCACACCACTTCTGAAAGGTTGCCAACCCCTGCTCCATGCTATGAGATGCAGCGACTGGAGGGTCGGTTGCTGGAGCCGCCCGTGATCCTGCGTGAGAAGGTCCAGGAAGAGCGGCAAGGTAATCGGGGCTCCCACTGACATGTCTAGGAGACACATGTACCAATGCTGGCGGGGCCAGGCTGGTGCTATGAGAATGACCTGAGCCCGGTCTCTGTAGATCTTGAGCAGGACCTTGTGGACGAGCGATCTGGGTGGGAAGGCGTACAGAAGCTGGCCCTCCCCCAATGGAGGAGGAACGTGTCCACTATGGAGCCCAGACTATGATTCTGGAAGGAGCAGAACTGCTGACACTTCCTGTTACATCGCATGGCAGAGGTCGACTGGGGACAACCCCACGTCTGGAAGAGCGAAGATGCGACGTCCGGGCGAAGGGACCACTCATGGCTGTGAAAAGTCCTGCTGAGGCGGTCCACCAGCTCGTTCCGGAACCCTGGAAGGTATGATGCCTGCAGATCGACTAAGTGCTCTATACAAAAGTCCCATAACCTGAGGGCTTTCTGGCACAGGGGAGAGGAGCGTGCATCCCCCTGTTCGTTGATATAGAACATGGCGGTCATATTGTCCATCATGACCGATACACGTCAACCTGCTAGATATGGGCAGAATGACCGACATGCTAGGCACACTGCCCTGAGCTCCCTGACGTTGATATGAAGATGGAGATCTGTCTGTCTGAGTCCTGTGGTCCCCTAGATGAGCTCCCCACGCCAAATCTGACACATCCATCACTAGCGTTAGGGATGGCTGTTGGGCAAAGGGGACTCCTGAGCACACCTGCTGAGCGTCCGTCGACCACAGGAGCGAGTTGAGGACCGGGCGAGGCAGGGTCACAATCCTGTCCATGCTGCCCCTGGCAGGTCCGTACACTGACGCAAGCCATGACTGAAGCGGTCGAAGCCTGAGTCTGGAGTGCCAAACCACATACAGTCTGCCATGTGGCCGAGAAGTTTGAGACAATTTCTCACGGTGGAGGTGGGGAACTACCTGAGTCCCTGGATCATGGTGTTGAGGGCCTGGAATCTCACTTGAAGGAGGAATGCTCTGGTTTGGGTTGAGTCCAGAACCACCCCTATGCACTCTATCCTCTGACGGGGGACAGAGTTGATTTCGCCTCATTCAGTAGCAGGCCCAGATTCTCAAAGGTGGCTCTGATGAATGCCACCTGAGCTTCCACCAGAGCCCCGGAACGGCCTTTGACCAGCCAATCGTAGCGGTATGGGAACACCTGTACCTGGTATCTCCGCAGAAAGGCGGCGACGACTGCCATGCACTTGGTGAAGACTCAAGAAGACTTGGAAACCTTGTCTCTCCTGCTGGTTAGCCACATCGATGACCAGCGAATCCGGAGGCAGATGGGAGTAGAGATGCTCAAAGCCTCTGGAGGGAACAAAATACCACTACTCATTATGTTTGGCAGTGGGTGGCAGGAATGCTGGCATCTACCATAAGGTCTTCGTGGGGTCCATCACCGTATTTATGATGGGTAATGCTACCCATGAAGGCCCCAAGGGTGCTAGGATGTCCACCGTGTCCTCTATGACCTCCTCGGCCTTGATGCCCAGACCTTGGGCAGCCCTGTGTAGCAACTGCTGTAGGACTCCGTTATGCTCTAATGCAGGAGCTACGGTCGTCCCTGCCAACACTTTGTCCAGCAACGAGGAGGAGGAAGCATGTGCCAGTAGTGGAAGCTCCCTACTGTCTGCCCCGGATGGATCACATGACTCCTGGGGCAGCGTTGGAGGAGGTGGTGCCAATGACAGTGCCGGGACCATAGGCATTGTAGCCAATGTCGGCATCAGCATCAGTCTCTCTGGAGGTAGCTGCATCGACACACTCACATGAGCTGCCAGGGTCAGAGGGCCCAGTGCCAACATCAGCACCAGGGCCATAGGCGCCTGCATCGAGGTCAACGTCGACAACAGTGCAGGCATGGGAGACAGGTGTGTCAACGTCATGAAGGCCGGTGCCGAAGTCGGAGCAGAGCATGGTGATGGAGGAAAAAGCATCGGGACCGTAGGCACCGGGGGCAGATGCACAGCGGAAAGTGTCATGAAAGTGGTGGAGGCCACTGAAGACATCGCTGAGCGTGGGCCCTGGGTTCCCCCCTGGCGATAAGCCCAGGGAGACCAGAAGGGCCACAGAGGCAGGTTCTGCCACTGCGGAGGCCACGCCTGCTGCTCCCTTCTGTCTCTGCCTGACCTCACTCTATGGCTTCTGCTCCTACTCGAGCGATAGGAGTCGGGCTCCGACACTGTGGTCTCAGACACTGAAGACCACGGAGGAGCCGATCCTCGGTGCCTCGAACATCGAGAGCTCGGGGAGCGGGAAGGCTCTCTGTCAGAGTGCGTAGGCGCCGAAGGGGAGCGCCTTGACATCATAGCTGGCTTTCCCTTAGAATGCACCGGAGGATGGGGCTCCATCAGTGCTGAGGGTTCCTCCCTGGCAGGCGAGAACGGTTCCGTCAGGTGAAGGAGATCTCTAGCAGCTTCCAGCATGGACGGGGCCTGAAGCTGATGCGTAGACACCGGTGATCAAGTTGGGGCCAGACTCGACTGCCTCACCTGGACAGGAGTCGACATGGCCCCGGAAGGAGACGCCGAGGAGTGGCCCACCTGGGGTCGCACTTCTTGAGGCTTAGCCGGAGGAGAACGGTCGTCCGGCTTTTTCTTCTTTTGCAGCATCAGCGTGTGGGAGTGGTGCCTACTATCTGATGGGCCCCGTGAAGAGCCGTGGCAGTGCTGAGCGTCCCTGGAGGAGTCCTTTCTCGGTGCCGAAGTCGCCAGGGCACTCCGTGTTGAGGATGCCGCTGTAGGTGTCAGGTCTCTCGAGCCCGGATCGGAGTGGGAATGTAAGGCTGCCTCCAGGAGGATCACCTTCAGCTGCTGTTCCCTTTAAGTGTTCTCGGGCGGAACTCACGGCAGATCTTATAACGATCTTTCTGATGGCTCTCCCCCAGGCACCAAAGACACGACGAGTGAGGGTCACTCTTCGGCATGCGCTTGACACAAGCCACGCAGATCTTAAAGCCTGGGAACCGTGATATGTCACAGTGCTGGGGCCGGGGTGAGGGGAAACCCCCAACCACTAACTACACTAACTATTAACTGGAGTACTACTAACAACTAACTAACTATATACATGGAACAGAGAAGAAAACTTGCTGAGCAAGAGCCAAGGGAAGTTCCAGCCACCATCACTGGTGGTAAGAAGGAACTGAAGGGGTGGCGGGTTGGCAGGGCTCTATATTAGGTGCCCTCCATGAAGGCACGACTCCAGGGGGCGCCCAGGCCAACCTGATGGATGCTGATAAGGGACAAATCTTCCAGCCATTGTGCACATGCATGCACGCACGCACACCTGATTGGAATTGACATGAACAAGCACTTGAAGTAGTGATCTATGACAACTTATGTCTTCAATGAACAGCAATTGCAGATAAGTCACTTCCTCTCCTTGACTGCTACCACTTGAAACATCTTCACTTTTGGAGAATAAAGGACAGATTCTCCCTTGTGCCAAGTTATATTTGATGCAGGAATAAGTGTCCCCCATCCATCAGGGACCTGCTTACTCTTAGATTTTCAAGCTCTCCCCCACCTCCGACATGCCTACTCTAATTTACCACAGGGCACTTACCACCTGGTAAGGCCATACACCAGATGAAAGTTCTATTAGTTGAGCTCTGTCCTGACCCCGCATCAAGCAGACAAGCTACACAGCAAGGGTAGGAGAGAAATTTGTGGAGGAGAAGGCGCTACCGACCTTATGGCAGTTGAGAGGTCCCCGCTGGAGAAGTGTAACCATACTGCATTACCTTTGCTTCAGAAATGGAGCCAAGAATCTAAAGCTCCAGGGACATGAGGATCCAAATATTTAAAGATTTTATTATGTGGTATGCATTACTCCAGTGAAAGAAGTTGGTAGCTGAACTCTGTATGCTTTATTCAAGGCATGCTTAAAACTAATTTTAGGAAGTTCCCATCTGAGCCTTTGTTAGGATCATAATACCAAGCTCGGTCTGCTGTCTTGATAGGAGCATTGACCCAAGCATACTGTGCACGTTACAACTTGTCACAAGCTTGTAACTCCATGGAAAAGTGTCCAAAACAATGTCTCTGTCTTTGTTTATACAGTGATGGAATTTTAGAATGGCACAGCCCATGTGGATGAACATGAGCCTTGGAACACGTGCACTTGTACTAACATATTAACAATGATCATAATGTACCTAGAGTCATGTAACTCCTGCGATAGACCTTACAACTCAGGCAGAAATCAGTGCTTTGCCTAATGACACATGGAGCCCTCCCAGGAGCCCCAAAACATAGGAGAGGATGAGAGCCAGAACTGCAGTTCACATAGGTTGATTTTTGTTTGGTTTGTTATGCTTTTTGTTTTTAAAAATGATTTTAAATGTTTTGTCAATTAAAAAAACAACAAAAATATTTCAAATAAGGTCAAATCGTCCCAAAGGAAATATTTAACTTAGATTTTCCTGACTGAAAATTGAAAATTTTAGCAAGTTAAACAACCCCTATTTTTTTCCTGGGAAAATTGTGGTTTTTTGTTTGTTTTTTTTACAATTAAAGTTATGTCAGAAAACCATTCACAGAAAGTTCTCAACAAGCTCTAAATATTTTAGACTAATTATTTAGATCTCTCGCATATTGGGCTTGAAACTACATCTCTACCCCAATATAACGTGGTTGTGGGGAGCCAAAAATCCCCACTGCGTTATAGGTGAAATGCCGTTATAACGGGGTAGCGGTAGCAGGGCTGCAGAGGTGATTTAAGAGCCCAGGGCTCCAGCCACGTGGAGCTCCAGGCCCTTTAAATTGCTGTTGGAGCCCCGCTCCCGCAGCCCTGGGATAGCAGCGGCAGGGCTCCAGTGGTGATTTAAAGGGCCTGGGGCTCCCAGCAGCAGCCAGAGCCCCGGACCCTTTAAAACGCCGCTGGAGCCCTGCTGCTACCACACTAGATGCAAACCCATGTTATATCGGGTCGCATTATAGCAGGATAGAGGTGTACCAAAATCCCACTGGCAAAAGTTGTCAAAAACTTTATAAGCAGTTATAAAAACAAGTCTCCCCTCACACCTGAATGCCGCCCCACTAGAAATAACTTTATTTAACAGAAAAGCTAATTTTAGAAGTGGCACACCTATGAGAAAACTGTGAAGGATGTGGGGGCTGATCTGTATTAATTTATTAATACTGAATATGACTGGGCATAGTTTACTGTACAGCTATATTAGAATGCTCATTGTGTGCTTCTGGGGGGGCTAGTTTAATTGCAAGCTTAAAAGGAAAGCAACACAATGATACCAGATAAAACACATCTTGGTAAATAGATCAGGATTTACAAAACAATATCTGCACTATTAATTATGAAACTGCTAATTCCAAGATCTGACCAAAGTTGCAGCTGTTTTGCTAAAGCTGAGAACTAATAGATCAAAAGGACACCAGCTGGAGCAGACAGAAGGATGTTGAACACCAGGGAATAAATGTGATACAAACTCAAACTGAACATTTCATGAACAAATGGAATTGATGTGATGAATAATGCAAAGAGAAATAATTTTTCAGCTGCGTATATACCAATGCTGGGAGTCTGGGTAACAAGGAAGAAGAATTGGAAAGTTTCACTGATGAGAAGGAATTCAATAAAACTAGCTTTACTGAAACCTGGTGGGGCAATTCATGACAGGAATGCTAAAATCACAGGTTATAACTTGTTCAGATGAGACAGAGTAGATAAAAGAGGTGTTTTGGGGTGGGTACTTTACATTTGCGACACCATCACCTGTATTATAGTTACCGATACCCCAAAAGTGCAGAATCTTGAATGCATATGGATCAACGTGCTAATTAACAACGTCTGTGTCACAGAATCAAAGTAGAGAACCGGATGAGTTATTCCTTAAACACTTGTTTAAGGTGTGGAAAGAAAAACTGTTATGGGAAATTTATTTGGAAGACGTATGCTGGACAACTCATGCCACTAATACCATCATTAGATTTTCTAAAAATGCCAGATAATTTTCCAACACAAAAGGTATTGTGCCCATGAGGTAACTATTTTGGACCTCACTGTGATGGATAAAAATTAATCACTGGAATGGAAGCTGGTGGTTGCCTAGAGACTGGTGAACATGACCGGATTACATTAAATATGGACAGAGAACAGTCCCAGCCAGAAATATATATATATACACTTGGTGTTTCAAAAGGGCTAATTTCCTAAAGATGAAGAAGATTACAAGCAAAATTGATGAGAACTTCTTTAAGAAGAGTTTGTTATATGGCCAAAAAGCCATGATTCCACAATCAGGAAAGAGTCCACCTTTCGCTCAAGTCCATCTGGTTCAGTGGCAAAGTGAAGGACGCAATTAGAAATAAAAAACTCAATATATAACAAATGGCAAAGGGAGGAAAGAGACAGCAATCAATATAAATCAGAAGTTATGAAGTGCAGAAAATTGATAAGGGAAGCTGAAAACATCAGGGACAAACCCGTGGTCAGCAGCACTAAGGACAATGAGACTTTAAAGCATTAGGAATGAAAGAAATCTCAGCAATGGTATTGGCCCATTATTGATGGAGACGATACAACTGTTGATGATGCAGAAAAGGCAGACTTCAATAAATATTTTTGTTTTATATTTAGAAGAAAGCAAGTTATTGTACTCACATCATGAGGATGTGAAAGGGCAATTAGTAACAGAGAATTATGTTAGACTAAATCCACTAGTATAAACATTTATAAGTCAGCAGGCCCAAATGACTTGCATTCAAATTTCTCAAAGAGTTGGCTGAAGAGATCTCTGGCCCGCTGATGTTAATTTATAATAAGACTTGGAATACCAGGGAAATTCCAGAAGACTAGAAAAGTACTAATGTTGTGTCAATATTAAAAAAGGCAAATGGGGTAACACAATTATATGCTGATTTGTCTGACATCAATCCCAGGCAATATAATAATAAAGTTGATACAGGATTCGACTGATAAAGAATTAAAGGCTAAGAATATAATTAACACCAGTCAATGTGGTTTTATGAAAAATGAACCTTGTAAAAAAAATACCTGATTTCATTCTCTGAGCAGATTAACAGTTTGGGTGATAAAGGTAACTGCACAGATGTACAATGCTTAGACTTTTATAAAGTGTTTGACTTAGTACCACATGACATTCTGATTAAATAAATAAGTGGTAAATAATGTTGAGGACAGGGCATTCATACAGAGTTATCTGGATTGCTTGGTAACCTGAGCCCATTCAAACAAAACACATTTTAATATAGCCCACTGCAAAGCTATAAATCTAGGAACAAGTAACACAGACCATAGCTACAGAATGGGGGTCTGTACCACGGAAAGCAGTGACTCTGAACATGACTTAGGGGTCATAGTGGACAAGCAACTCAACAGCTCTCAGTGCAATGCTGCGACAAAAAGGGCTAATGCAATTTTTGGATGTATAAACAGGGAGTAGTGAGTACTAGTAGGCAGGTGATTTTACCTCTGCCTATGACATTGGTGAGACCAATACTGGAATACTGCAGACAGTTATGGTGTCAACATTTTAAAAAGGATGATGAGGGCCTCAAGTAGGTAGAGGATGCACAAAAACAATTTGAGGGCTGGAGAAAATACCCTTACAGTAAGAGACTTAAAGAGCTCAATCAAGATGAAGATGGAGAGTTGGTAGCTTGATTAGTGTATAAGCACCTTTACGGGGAGGAAAATACTGAGTACTAAAGGGCTCTTTAAACTAAAGCAAAAGAAAAACCAATGGCTGGAAGCTGAAACCAGACAAATTAATATTAGAAATTAGTCCCCTTTTAAAAAAAAAATCAATAAAACAAAAAACCCAACAGTGAGGGTAATTAACTACTAGAATAAACTACTGTACCAAAAGGGGTAGATTCTCCATCTCTTGAAGTCTTTAAATTGAGACTGAATGCCTTTCTGTAAGATACATGTTAGTCAAACAAATTTGGCTTACTGCAGGAGCCACTGGGTGACAGTTAGTAGCCTGTGATATACAGGTAGTCAGTCTAGATGAACTAATGATCCCTTCAGACATAGAACTCTGAGTAATTACAAGGGGGGAAAGAAGGAGGAGGGAGAGAGAGAGAGAAGGTGGGGCAGTTGCCAGTGAGCTGTTCGCAGAAGAATAAACTAACAGAGACACAAACTGGCCCTGTGAAGGGTGTCTGAAGCAGTCGAGCCCTCCTAAGCTTCCAGGGGATAGTAAGTCTTGGGGAAGAAAGATATAGGTGTGGACTGTTTATTGTCTTAAAAACCTTTTTCTGCTATGCTTTGCAGTGTTCTTATTGATAAAATTAAACAATATTTTGTTTTAAGAAACCTCTCTTTTCATCATATTAACCACTAGCTACAGCTCCCAAAGGTAAGACTTAGAGGTGCCGAGTCCTGCGAGACCGGCTGAGAAATCACAATTGGTTCACAGAGACCCAGCCTAAGAATGGGGGAAATTGCAGGATTCCATCTCAGGACAGGTAAAGCCAAGAGGTTTAATATTTAATGTGGGGAGGGTACAATCTGAGAGACCAGAAAGGGGTCAAAGGTGCTGCTAGCTCTGCAACTGCCACACAACTGATTTTTAACTGTACTGTTAAAACATCCTCCACCACTCATATTAACGTATGGTTAACAAATGTTTTACAGAGTTAGTACCTGACGCTTGAATTTTCAGACAGGACCTTAGAAAGGGGGAGATGTGTTGTAAGTAGTGTGGAGGCCAAGAATTAATTAATATAGGTTTGAAGGGATCTTAATGTATGTTAGAAGTTAATGTGACCCTGCATGCTATGTGGTACAGAGAGAATTGTGTGAAGAGTCATTACGACCTTGTGAATTGCAGTCTTGTTTTCTGTTCTAGTATTGCAGACAAATAAGATAGCGAATAGGCTTATGTATAAACAAATGCAAATGTTTATCTTCAACGTCTCCAAGTATGCTAATCATTGTCTGCTAGAAAGGTATAAAGATTGTTATGATTGTTTACTAATTGAGAGAGATCCGTTCAGGACAAGGGGCAACCCAGTTCCTGACACTCTCTCCCTCTTGTGTTCACTAGAGTATTATAATAAAGTATTTGTTTTTGCTGCACCTAAACATAAAAGTGAGAACTGAGTTTTTCTTCGACAGTAGGGTTCCCAGATCTCTCTGATAGTGGTTTTCAACCTGTGATCTGCAGACTCCTGGGAGTCCACAGACTATGATTAAGATTTCCAGTGGGGTCTTTTTAGGGGTCCACAAATGAAAAAAAGGTTGAAAACCACTGCTCTGTGATTACAACAACCTTCACGGTGCATATTATTCAAATTTGTTGCTTGCAACCCAAATGATACAGCCCTGTACTACAGGAGTACTTGAAATTGAAACCGACTCATTTATTTTTGTTGACCAAAACTGACAGTAATACATAAAGATGAACACCATAAATATTCCAGCTACTGATACACAGAGAAAAATAGCCATGGGTAAAGGATATTGAAAGCAAGGGTCAGCTTCTATTTTATTAAAAATTAAAGGGATTAAAGTACCAGAGTTTTAAGATAGATACTGAAAGAGCAAGGAAATACGACTTTACAGTATGTGACTAAATTTATTTGTATCCCTTTCCTTCAAAATTCTTGTGCCGACTGCTGTAGTTAATAGTATAGTGCACCACAAAACACATTTGAAGGCTTTATTTCAGCTAAGCTTGAATTCTCCTGTTTGTCAATTCAGTCAATAACATTTTTAGCACAGGAAACCAAACCAAGTTTCTGTCAAAACCCTGATCCCGTCATATTGAGGCTGAAAAATCAAAGCAAGAGGTGTATCTCTGCTCCTTTGTTTCCAATTACTTAATTTGGCTTAAAATGCCCTTGAACTATTTTTCCTCAGACAAATACTAGTTTCCTGCTTTTTGATCTGCTTGATAAGAGACTTTTATATCATGAAGATCCTCATCTTACCTAACGACGGGGTCACTCTCCAGTAACTCAGTAAGTCGCTGTAATTGCTCAGGATTAATGGATCGTCCCAGCAATGCTTCTGTATTGGTGTAGATGAGAAAAGCTGATACAGCTCCCAACAAAGTTCCCACACCTAGAGATCCCAGGCTGTCATAGTAAGGGTTGCCTACACACACACACAAAAGTTGAAAATAATTTAACAGAATACTTCTAAAAGTGTAAAAACAAAACCTTTGTAATACGGAAAAGCAGACAATACATTATCTCTACACAGGAATTACTGTTTCTTTAGAGTACGTACTGGGAACCCTGCCTTTATTTCTGGTTAAGAAAATAAAATTGAAAAAAGAAAATAAAGAAAATAGAAGATTTAAAATAAAATCTTTCCTGACCTAGGTCCTAGAAGCCCCATGCCCTCCCCTTATGACTTATGAATTTGTAGACTATTTTGTTAGGCGCTCAGATTCCCGGGCACGGGCGTCATGCAAGTAAAAATACCATCATCATAACCAAAATCTTGACCCACTTTCTGTGCTATGTGATGAGTAAAGCCTTCAACAGAGCAAATATCAAGTTAGCAGTAAGGTCCATCAGTTTGATGGAGAAGAGGGAGAAAAACATTACTCAATCTTTTTATAAAAACAGGAATCTTTCTTATTTGCCTTAAAACATGCAAGTAATATAAAACAGACAGCAGCAGAAATCCATCCTGGAATGCATTACAGTACTTACATAATGAGCACGTTATACATTTATTTATATTCATTTTTCTGTCTACAACATTGCATATTTTTACATCGTATCCTAAATATAAAGTATCACAAAACATTTTATAGAAGAGTCAAAGATGAAGTAAAGCAAATAAAGCTGTGAGGCAAGTAATTAGTGAAGATCTATAAAGAAAGGTGCCATGTTTATCCAGTTCTTACTAGGTCAATTACAAAAAACCAACACCCTTTAACGGGCAAATAACCCTCATCTCACCGCTATCAAGTCTCTCTGATTCTTGCATGGTGGGGAAGCGAGAGCTACAATGCAGAGAATGCACACACTCCTTAACACAGCTTCGTTCTCCATCCCTTGTGTGGGACCACAAAATCTGTTATACAGATCATTCTATTTTCCTCACCTACTTTGGCAGATGGGGAGTATTTGGGCTACCGTGCATCTTTGGGGCTAAAGTCATAACTTCAAAGCTACATCCTGGGGGAAGGGAATAGGATTTCCTCCCTAAACCTTCCCTTCATGCAGAGTAAAACAGTGCACAGCCCAGTAACAAGGCTGTGCGTGGCTTCCTAGGATATGAGTTTATGTAACCAGACTAGAGAGAAAGTGATTTACATATTTGACTAGGATAGATTCTCTTTTCAGAAAAAGATTCAACTACAACTTGGGTTAACTTGAATCCAGTTAAAAGGAAATGACCCATCATACAAACTTTAAAGTCTGCAAGTGATCCCACTGGCTTCAATGCAACCACTGGAGTAAGTAAGAGTGTGAATGACTCAAGCCCTCATGTCTCCAGAACAGGAAGGCCTATCCATACGATCCTTCAATAGCATTATTAGAATTGTTTCAAGCTATAATCTCAACAATAACGGTGGTTTGAAAAAAGGCATTCAAATATCTCCTAATTTCAAATATCTTCAACTCAATATACTTGAAATCAGATTAGAGAGTAATATACAACTGTGGAAGCTCACCGCATTAAAAGCTTCCTCCAAAAAAATCTGCAAAGGGGCAGAGAGATTTTCATTAAAATATACTGCTAGAAAATCACTCAGATTCATCAGTTCTGACAGATTTTAATGCAAGCTTTTTTAAAGCAATATGAAATGTAATTGAATGTCATCAAAGAGACAAACAGCATTATTGCAGGATGTATGTATGCAGAGTGATGCCACCAAGATTATAAACTGAAGCTTACGTAGTGCTATCATTAAGGCTACGATTATGTCACGGAGGTGGCGGAAGTTCACAGAATCCATGACTTCTGCAAATTCCGTGACACCGGAGGCCCCCACAGCTGACCAGCCGTCCTGTAGTGTGAAAAACTGCTGACTGAATGTGCTACTTAGGGTGTACTGAGCATGCTCACACGAACTAAGCATGCTCAGTAACATCTACTGAAGCCAGCAGTGGGGGATCCCTGTAGCAGCCTAGCCTCCACAGTCAATCCCCACAACTGACTGGCCGCTGGCAGGGACCCACGAGTGCCCCAGCTGCCACTGCTGGTAGGGGCCCCCTCCCCCCGCTGCTCTGCCACCGCAAGCAGCTGGTCCCCTCCCCGCCGCAGGCAGAAGGATCCCAGAGCTGCTCAGCGACCGCTGGAAGGGGCCCCCCACAGCTCCCCAACTGCCGCCAGTGGTGGCAGAGGGACCCCCGCAACTGACCGGCCACCACTGCTGGCAGGGACCCCTGAGCTGCCCAGCCACTTCCACCAGAAGCAGAAGGACCCCAGAGCTGCTCAGCGGCCACGAGCAGCTGCCCTCCCCACAGCTCCCAGACATCTCTGGCCATGGCAGAGGGACCCTGGAACTGCTCAGTGGCTGCTGGAAGGGGTCCCCGACAACTTCCCAACCAGCAGTGGAGGGGGACCCCCCCCCCAATCCAGCTCTGCAGGGCAATGGGGACCCTGCAGCTCCCAGCTGCTGCTGGCGAGGGAGGGACAGAGTGCTGGACCCTCCTCCTTCCCCATTTTGTCATGAATGTATTTAGTAAAAGTCATGGACAGATCACAGGCAAAAAACAAAACAAAAAAAAAATCACAAGCTGTGACCTGTCCCTGACTTTTACTAAAAATATCCATGACAAAATCATAGCCTTAGTTATCATACACCAGTCATATATCATACAATGGTGTAGTTTATAAATGACTAATCAACGGATTAAAAAATGTAAAATGGTTGACGTCAAAAGTGAAATTTTTCTTTTCTTATCAACTGACTTTGTAGAGTTGGAAGATGAGGAGAGTCCCATAATCCAAAGGAAAAAGATGCATACATTTAAAGCAATTAACAAAGGAAGTCTAAAGGTATATTCATACCATGCATACAAAACACAAGGATATTCTCTCAAATCGAGTCAGCCTCAATTTAAGATGGAGTTTTACCTGTTAAAGAAGTCAGACCCATGCAAGTAGCAGCTAACGTCACACCCAAAACTGCTGCAGCATCCTCCAACAACACCACATTTGTACTGGGATCACGACTCATCCTGACTGAATATTTAATAAAAATTACACTAATGTTGAAATCTTAGCTTTGTTACATCATTCATAGAGTTTTGTAAACCATTCTAATTCTAATAATGTAAAAGATGATATATTTATACATATATAAAAACTATATATACACATATACATATATTTATACATATATAAAAACTATACTTTATAGCTAACTCTTCTGTAAGTGTACATATAACACAATAAAAACAACAAGGAGCCCTTGTGGCACCTTAGAGACTAGCAAATTTATTTGGGCATAAGCTTTCGTGGGCTAGAACCCACTTCATCAGATGCATGGAGTGAAAAATACAGGAGCAGGTATAAATACATGAAAGGATAGGGATGCAGACTAACACGGCTACCACTCTGAAACATGCAACACAGTGTACACTAATTACGGAAGCTTGCCCAGAAGATGTGTAAAACTAATGGGAAATCTATTCTGAGAAATGCAACAACTTTAGTACTCAAGTGTCTAAGTAGTATTAAATAAGGCAATAGGTTTTCACCCAATTTGTAAAATATACTTGTTACTAGCATTCATAATCATAAGACTCATGTAAAACAAGAGAAACAGTAATTATACTGTTTTTTATTTGTATGCAAACTCAGATAATAAATCCTCTTTTAAATAACGAACACATACCATACTGATATAAAGAGACATACCATATTGATAAAATGATAGACCCTTGGCCCGGGCACTCCTTCGAATTTCATTTATAGCAACAAGAAGGGTAGCTGAAATAAAAGTAATATTGTTGCTGAAAATGGTTAGAGGCAAAGTGACCAACTTTCTACTATAGGAAGTGGGGGAGAAACTCTTGCTCATATCATAGCAAACTAATTACAGTGCTCCTACCAGCCATACCAGCAACAAATTTCTTTAGTAGATCAGACCCATAAAGTATAAGGATAAACAAGTTTTACACATACAGAGTACAATAACTTCTTCCTACAAATACAATGAAAATTGTAATATTCTGTATTTAAAGATTTTTTTTCATGTTTCAAATGTGAGAAAGTATAACTATTTCAAGAATTCTAATCTTGTAGCTACATAGCACATAATACCCCAAAACAATAGTTCTATTAAATAAAACATCAATATACTATTACATGTGATGGCCAGAAAACTTTCCTGGTGACAATCAGTATTATGAGCAGTGGCAATTCATAAAGAGAAGCCCTACCCATGCACTCTTCTCCACATACAAGCCAACCCATTGATGAATACTACAGTCACATAATGGCAAAAGGCTTGCTACACACTCTTTCAGATTATGTGCCAGACATTCTTATATGTATTGTTCACATCCTGTAAGATGAATACAAACCTAGAAAATAAAATATATATATATATATATATATATATATATATATATATATATACACACACACACACACACACACCCACACACACACACACACACCATGATTCATACATTCTAGGTCTGGAAGGAACCTCAAGAGGTCGAGTCCAGTCCCCTGCCCTCTTGGCAGGACCAAATACTGTCTAGACCATCCCTGATAGACATTTATCTAACCTACTCTTAAATATCTCCAGAGATAGAGATTCCACAACCTCCCTAGCCAATTTATTCCAGTGTTTAACCACCATGACAGTTAGGAACTTTTTCCTAATGTCCAACCTAAATCTCCCTTGCTGCAGTTTAAACTCACTGCTTCTTGTTCATCTTAGCCTCTAATGATAGAACAAGTTTCCTTCCTCCTCCTTATGACACCCTTTTAGATACCTGAAAACTGCTATCATGTCCCTTCTCAGTCTTCTCTTTCCAAACTAAACAAACCCAATTCTTTCAGCCTTCCTTCATAGGTCATGTTCTCTAGACCTTTAATCATTCTTGTTGCTCTTCTCTGGACCCCCTCTCCAATTTCTCCACCTTCTTGAAATGCAGTGTCCAGAACTGGACACAATACTCCAGTTGAGGCCTAACCAGCACAGAGTAGAGCAGAAGAATGACTTCTCGTGTCTTGCTCACAACACACACCTGTTAATGCATCCCAGAATCATGTTTGCTTTTTTTTGCAACAGCATCACACAGTTGACTCATATTTAGCTTGTGGTCACTATACCCCCTAGATCCCTTTCTGCCATACTCCTTCCTAGACAGTCTCTTCCCATTCTGTATGTGTGAAATTGATTGTTCCTTCCTAAGTGGAGCACTTTGCATTTGTCTTTATTAAACTTCATCCTGTTTACCTCAGACCATTTCTCCAATTTGTCCACATCATTTTGAATTATGACCCTATCCTCTGAAGCAGTTGTAATCCCTCCCAGTTTGGTATCAGCTGCAAACTTAATAAGCACACTTTCTATGCCAATATCTAAGTTGTTGATGAAGATATTGAAGAGAGCCAGTCCCAAAACAGACCCCTGAGGAATCCCACTTGTTATACCTTTCCAGCTGGATTGGGAACCACTAGTAACTACTCTCTGAATACAGTTATCCAGCCAGTTATGCACCCGCCTTATAGTAGCCCCATCTAAGTTATATTTGCCTAGTTTATTGATAAGAATATCATGCAAGACGGTATCAAATGCCTTACTAAAGTCTAGGTATACCACATCCACCGCTTCTCCCTTATCCACAAGACTCGTTATCCTATCAAAGAAAGCTATCAGATTGGTTTGACATGATTTGTTCTTTACAAATCCATGCTGGCTATTCCCTATCACCTTATCACCTTCCAAGTGTTTGCAGATGATTATCTTAATTACTTGCTCCATTATCTTCCCTGGCACAGAAGTTAAACTAACTGGTCTGGAGTTTCCTGCGTTGTTTTTATTTCCCTTTTTATAGATGGGCACTATATTTGCCCTTTTCCAGACTTCTGGAATCTCTCCTGTCTCCCATGATTTTCCAAAGATAATAGCTAGAGGCTCAGATACCTCCTCTATTAGCTCCTTGAGTATTCTAGGATGCATTTCATCAGGTCCTGGTGACTTGCAGGCATCTAACTTTTCTAAGTGATTTTTAACTTGTTCTTTTTTTTTATTTTATCTTCTAAACCTACCCCCTTCCCATTAGCATTCACCATGTTAGGCATTCCTTCAGACTTCTCGGTGAAGACCAAATGAAAGAAGTCATTAAGCATCTCTGCCATTTCCAAGTTTCCTGTTACAGTTTCTCCCTCCTCACTTAGCAGTGGGCCTACCCTGTCCTTGGTCTTCCTCTTGCTTCTAATGTATTGATTAAAACGTCTTCTTGTTTCCCTTTATTCCTGTAGCTAGTTTGAGCTCATATTGTGCCCTTGCCTTTCTAAGCTTGCCCCTGCATTCCTGTGTTGTTTGCCTATATTCATCCTTTGTAATTGTCCTAGTTTCCATTTTTTATGTGACTCCTTTTTAATTTTTAGATCATGCAAGATCTCATGGTTAAGCCAAGGTGGTCTTTTGCCATTTTCTATCTTTCCTACCCAGCGGAATAGCTTGCTTTTGGGCCCTTAATACTGTCCCTTTGAAATACTGCCAACTCTCCTCAGTTGTTTTTCCCCTCAGTCTTGATTCCCATGGAACCTTACCTATCAGCTCTCTGAGCTTACCAAAATCCACCTTCCTGAAATTCATTGTCTCTATTTTGCTGTACTCCCTTCTACCCTTCCTTAGAATTGTGAATTCTATGATTTCATGATCACTTTCACCCAAACTGCCTTCTACTTTCAAATTCTCAACGAGTTCCTCTCTATTTGTTAAAATCAAATCTAGAACAGCTTCCCTCCAGTAGCTTTTTCAACCTTCTGAAATAAAAATTTGTCTGCAATGGAGTCCAAGAATTTATTCGATAGTCTGTGCCCCGCTGTGTTATTTTCCCAACATATATCTGGATAGTTGAAGTCCCCCATCACCACCAAATCTTGGGCTTTGGATGATTTTGTTAGTTGTTTAAAAAAAGCCTCATCCACCTCTTCCACCTGGTTAGGTGGCCTGTAGTAGACTCCTAGCATGACATCACCCTTGGTTTTTTTACCCCTTTTAGCCTAATATTAATCTTCTGCTTCAGGCAAAGGAAGGAAACTAAATAGAACACACAAGTAAATTAAAAGCAATGAAAAAGTTTTCCTGGATGTCAAACATCAATGCAATTGTGAATAACAGAGCTCAAATCTTTGCAGTTCTGTAAGCAAAAGCTTAATAAACTATCACCACAGATTGCTGAGCCTGCATTATCAGATTAAGAATAAAGCAACACAAATATTTCATGATACTGCATACCTCCTTCAGACACCAGTGATCCTGCTAAGATACAATAAGCCTGTAAGTATAAAAAAACTAGTATTTTATTATTTTGAATGTATACAGTTTCACATTTATATAGAACCTTTCATCCCAAAATCTCCATAAGAACTTTACATACAAGAATCATTTTACCCACAACTGCAATGCAGCCATCTCTAGGTGACAGACAGAAGACCGAACAACCAACCAAATTATAATGCACTACCCAGTATAAGGAGAGAGGGGGGAATTTTTGGCTAAGGACACCAGGACAACCCCATATTCTTAAAAAACGGACTAAATTATCAGTGTCAATGCAAAGCAGAGAGGAAATTGGTTTAAATAACCTCACGCAGATACACTGAGTTCCACCCTACATACTACCTCAGACAACTTGGTTAACCCTACTGGGATTCAAACTTTTTGTTTCAGGGTGTCTAGGTGTTTCAGATACTGAGGTTTCATTACATTAAGCCATCCCCACCACCCATAGTTAAAAAACCCAATAGAAAAAGATTGACTTACCCAAAGAAGAGATTCCATGGGCTGAGGATGAAGTAAACCCATGATTCCATGATACCAGGAAAGTCCTGCACCCATCATGAAAATGCCGACCCCACTAATTAGGGAGGCAATATAGCGCATATTTGTGAAGCCATACCTGTGTGAAAACAAAAAGTGGTTTAGTAAAAAATGCCTGCTTTAAAAATATATTCAGATGCTTGATTATAAATGATAAACTAGAGGCTCCTGATAGCTAATTAAAATATAGTTGCTAAAATCAAATTTAATCCGAGAAAATACTGATGGAAAAGGACATCCAGTTTCTTAAAAATTTATATAAAACAATGTAAATGTATGTCATTTAGATTTTTTCTATTCCCTTCTCCACACACAGGCTATTTAGATTTAGTTGTATTACTTTATTATGATGTACCATGGCTATATTAATGAAATTAATTTAATCTTTTTTTTTTTAATTCATTCAGGTGTTTAATGAATGGGCTAACATTTACACTGCCTTGCAATGCTGCTTCTAATTGAAATATTCATGTGTAGTCAGTCTACACATTTCATTTCCTTTAAATTAATCCTGTAAAACTTAATAGTTCAGCTGACTGCAAATCCCCAATGTTTGCAGGTTTAAATATTTTTGGTAAAATTAAAATGGCATCTTAATAATACATCATTGTGTTAAATGCGACTCCTGATTAGCAGCATTGCAAAAGAGATGATGGTGCAGGTGAAGGGCATAATTTGAGGGAAAGGGGAAGACTGAGAAGGGAAGGAGATCCTGATTAAAAAAAGATCCTATTCTGAGAAGGCTGAATCTGGTAAACAGACATAAATCAGAAGCCTTAGGGCATGGCTACACTTGCAGATGTAGAGTGCTTTGAGTTAAGCCAGCCTTCGTAGAGCGCAGTAGGGAAAGTGCTGCAATCTGTCCACACTGATAGCTGCAAGCGCACTGGTGTCGCCACATTAGCAGCTCTTGCAACGGCCACAGAGAGCAGTGCATTGTGGTAGCTACCCCAGCATGCAAGTGGCTGCAACGTGCTTTTCAAATGGGGGGATGGGGTGGAGTGTGACAGGGTGTGTTGTGTGTATGGGGGGGGGAGTGGGTCTTGAGGGGGCTGAGAGCATGTCAGCATGCTGTCTTGTAAGTTCAGACAGCAGCAGACCCCTCCTCCCCCCCGCCACTCTCTCTCTCTCTCACACAGCATTCCACAGTAATGGCTGCTGTCAGAAACGGAAGAGGAAGAGGAAGAGGAAAAGGCAGTCTCGTTACTATTGCCCAAATCCTGCCATCCATGCAGGAAAAAATCAGAAGAATGAACAGCATACTGTACAGCTATCTAGTGGAAAAGGTGCTAGGGCCCATAAAAATGTATCTTCCTAATAGCAATGAAAATGAAATACAAGTTTCATAGCTTACAATGTCAAAACAACATGCCAACTTGTGACCATTTAGAACTCTTGAAATTTGGTAGGAATTTTTCTTACTATTTCTACTGTAAGAACTGGAAGTTATTCATTTCAGTTTAGAAAAAATGAAAACATTGGATATACATACGAGTACCACCATTTTACTTAAAATAATTCAAATTGTCTGGATTAATATGATGGAACAAAAAGGAAAAACTATGGTTTTATCTCCTATTCAGAAACAACAAATCCTTTAAATAAAAACAGGGTTGCACACAAGAAATAAAAGCTTTTAAGCCCATATAATTATTGAAACAATTATTTATTCAACAAGATAAATTCAATAAAGACAATGGCCTTACGGATGACTAGGGTCTGGTGTCCTTGCAGACTGACTGATGCCCAATGCTAGCAAAGCCTGCATAATGCAAAGGAAAAACACATCTGTAAGAAGTTTTAAAAACCTTGAGACTAGTTCTAACTTGAAAGAATATGATTAAATAAAATTAGATCCAACTTGCTGATTTTTTACATATAGCATTAGAAACAAAAAACACATTAGCTCAGATTATAGTAACTTCACATGAAACATCCACTCCCAGACAGGACAATGTCATCCAAAACTAACTCACCTAAATCTGGTTAGTTCTAGCTGCAAGAAGTTTAAAGCAACAATTTAAACAGAAGTTAAGAACATGTTTAATATAATAGTAGAAATATTTTTGTAGCACTCTCCGCTTGGGTGTAATCAGGAAACAAAGGTTGTTTAATTTAAAAAATAAAATAAAAATCTGTCCAAACAGAAGTTTTATGCATAAACTATAGCAGTAAGTATATACTCATCTCCATTAGGTTTAAGGAAAACTAAAATTAAAATAGCCTACATTTACATTTCAACTTCCTAAGTATACATTTAGTTGCAACAAGTCACCAAATTGGAAACAATAAAAATATACTGTCTGTGCCTACATCTTGAAAAAATGGATTGTCTGAGTTGATACGTTTCTGATAGTTAGTTTAGAATAGATTCAATCTGATAGTGCAGTCTTTTATAAATCCAGGCCCAGCTACTGCAAAGATTTAGGCATGTGCTTAACCTTAAGAAAATGCCAGAATTATGGTTACCCAGGTATCCTTGATTTGCCATCCCTTAATATGTATGCATTATGATACAGCCTTCAATTACATTATCACATCCTTTGTTCTACAGGACTAATATTCATTGTACAAGATGGACAATGAGTGAGGCAGAAGGTTGCCTCTCTTGTGTTTAAGGCATTAAACTCAGACTCTAGAGAACCAGATTCTATTCCTGGCTCTTCCTACGTAATGCTGGACAAGACTTTTATAACACATACAGACAAAGTGGCCAAATTAAGGTTGTATTAGCATCCTTAATCCTGGTATTTCCTAACTTTTGAGTGCTTAATGTTGCATCCTTAACATTCTTTTAACTTTTTTAGAAATGTAATTTTACTTTATTACTTAGACAACTAGGGGGAAGATGAACTTGAGACTTTCAGCAATAGACAGGCTGAAGAACACAAGTTTGAGCTAGGCTGGGCATGTGATAAAAATGGGAGAAGGATGACCAGCAAAGAAAGCATGAGAAGACAACGATAGCAACAAAGGACATGGAAGACTGATGATACTTCTCTGTTAAGAGAAGTGTGAAGAGAAAAGAACTTGCACTCCAAGACCTACAAACCCATGCCAGAAGGAGTGGCAAAGAACTGTGGGCACCTCTAACCCCATGTAAATGGGAAAAGGAGTCAAGAAGTGAAATGTGATGTGACTTAGACCAAAGGAAAAAAAACAGGCTAAGGTATGAGGAGGAAACACGATCTACTGTCTTCTTCTTTGCCTTTCCCCATTAGTCAGGGTCAGCAATGCTGATCTATAGAGCATGTGTAGGATTCTACCAAATTCATGGCTATGAAAAATGTGCCACAGACTGTGAAATCTGATCTCCCCTGTGAAATCTGGCACCCAGACAGGGGCTTCTATTCTGTGCAGGGCTCCAGCTGCTAGTCCAGACTGAGGATCGGAAGGGATGAGACTTCGGCTCACACTGCAGGGGCTGCTCCCTGGGTGGGTCAGACCCATCTCCAGGAATGTTCCCTGGCTGCAGGAAGCTCCGCAGCTCCAGCTGTCACCCCACTCACACGTGCAGCGGCTGCGGCCCCAGCTGTCAGCCCCACACTGGGGCAACAGACTGCCAGAAAAACCAGATATATGATATAACCCACCCCCTTAATACCCTGCGACCCTCACTTCCATGCTGCTGCTGACATGGCGCTAACTTTAGAGCTGGGACCCGGCCAGCAACCTTCCTTTCTGGCTGTCCAACTCTGAAGACAGCAACCCTGCCAGCAGCAGGGGAGAATTAAGGGTGGCAATCCCAGACTCCCCTACAATAGCTTTGCGACCCCCTAACCCTGACCACCTTTTAGGTCAGGACCATCATGGCTACAACACCACAAAATTTCAGATGTAAACATCTGCAAACATGAAACTGACTAATTTTAAAACCCCAGCCTTGAAACTGACCAAAATGGACGATGAATTTGGTATGGCCCTAAGGTGTGTGATTAGCAAAACACTTTTACAAACTAGCTGGCCAGGCCTGATTACTTCAGTTTTCCTTTTCCTAGGTCAGTGGCTCCCAACCTTTCCAGACTACTGTTATATACCTCTTTCAGGAGTCTGATTTGTCTTGCATATGCCCAACGTAGACTTAAGTTAAAAACTACTTGCTTACAAAAAGACATAAAAATACAAAAAAAAAAAAAGTGTCACAGCACACTATTATGGTAAAAATGAGAAAGAAAGCAATTTCTAAAGTATCATTCTAAAATAAATCAATTGAAATATAAATATTGTTCTTATATTTCAGTGTATATAGAGCAGTATAAACAAGTCATTGTCTGTATGAAATTTTAGTTTGTACGGACTTTGCTCATGCTTTTTATGAAGCCTGTTGAAAAACTAGGCAAATATCTAGAGTTAATGTGCCCCTGAAGACCTCTGCCTACCCCCAGGAGTGGCTGATAACCACTGTCCTAGGTGGACTGTCTGTCACAGCTGATGAGCCTCACCTGAGCAGACAGAGCCATAGAGAAGAGAAGCAACTTGCCCGTGGCCACGCAGCAGGTCAGTGGCAGAGCCAGGAATAGAACCCAGGTCTCCTGTATCCTACACTGTATCTTCTCCACTGAACCACACCACCTTGCCTGGTACATGGTCAATGGTATGGGAAATTATTAATTTAGAAAGGAGGAGTAATACTTCTGCATATCTGAAATATAGACAATATAGACAGAAGTATTAGTCCAAACTTCACTAATCAGAAACAAGATAGCAACAGAATCTCCAGTTTCTCTCCATTTCCAAGGTTTTAGCCTAGAGTGGGAGTATGAATTTGTTAATTAATAATTCTGCTATTAGTTCACAAATTCTGTACCAAGTTATGTACATCAAAACAGGATAATATTAAGAGACAAGTTGGCTACAGCAATATAAGGAGAGACTCTTAGGTTCTGAGTAAAAGTACCAAGTAATGATAATGTTGTATTCAGAACTCACACTGTTCCTGGAAGGATCACCAACCCAGGGCTGCTTGCTATATGCCCCCATCATTAACTGACAAGGTTATGCCTAAATCACCATGCAATTTGACAAACTATTTAGTTATTCTTTCTTCTTTAAATGAATTCACTTTTATATTGCAGCCAAAAAATATATTCACGTATTACAAAAATTGCATGCCCATACTATAACCAAATGGACCTTTATCATGGATTAGTCATAACAGCATGTTACGGTCTCTAATATGAATGCCTTGCTTTGCAAGGCAGGAATTATTTAGTAATAAGTTAACTGACACTTGAAGGCATGTTCTCCCAGATGTGACAACAGTCTAGGTAAGTAAATTCTTAAACTGATCAGCCTTGGCACTGTTAAAATGGCTGCTGAACTTGTTGAAATCCAAAGCTCTTCTTACTAAGTGTTACCTGCTATTTTACTTTCAAATGAAAAGCATGCAAAACCACATAAATTAATACAAAAACATCCACTAAAGTGTTAAAAGAGGCAAAACCACTGAAATATGCAACAGCTTAGAGCCAGTCTGTAGCTATGCTAATTCTAAAAATGGAAATGACAAATTAACAACATCAATGTAAACTAAAAGCCAGAGAGAACTTGAAGGCTCAATTTCTGGTCTCCAGCCTCTCTCTCTCTCTAACTTTGTAGTGTTATTTTACAAAACATGCTCCAAGAAAGCTTCTCAGAGCAGTATTCTGACTTTCCAATTCACCTCACAAAACTAAATGCAATGTGCTACTTTCCTTCTATTTGTCATGCGCCCTGTAGTTTTTCACCCTAATCAACTATCACCAGGAGATGGCCACTTGATTTCTGAATTGAGAGCAATCTTCCTATCTGCTACCAACACAACTGTTTCAAGGGTCTGCATTCCTCCTTGGAAGCTAACTACAATCACTTTAACTTAAACAAGGGCAATGGAAGCACTACTCACCTGGTTGCAAGTGTCTGCTAAAGAATGTATAGCTTCTGAAAACATGCTTGCAGAACCCGTGTAAACCCAAGCGAGTAGTTTAAAGAAAAAATTCAACCCATTTCTAAGATTGGAGACAGAAGAAAGCTGAATTAGCAATATTATATGAATATTAACATTCAGTATTTTAAATCATCACAGTGAAATCACAGATATTTTGTACAACTACATGTTGCCATCAGCAAATAAGGAAACTAAATTTCACCAAAAGTCAATTTATCAGTAATTAGTACATATAGTGAATGTGTACACATCTTCTGCAATATTTACTAGATTAAAAACATTTTCAATTAAGTGGAGTATATAGGGATCTACAGTTAGGATTTTTGGAAAACATGATTTTTTTTAAAGTAATTGCATATCATAAGCTATACTTTTGAAAGTTGCAATCTTTTTGCTCTCACCTTCTAGACACTGCACAACTACTTCCCAATTTGTAATCATGTCAGACCTTTTAGTCCAGTGGTTTTCAAACTTTTTTTCTGGCAACCCAGTTGAAGAAAACTGTTGATGCCTGCAACCCAACGGAGCTGGGGATGAGGGGTTTGGGAGGGGCTCAGGGCTGGGGCAGAGGGTTGGGGTGTGGGAGTGAGGGCTCTGGGGTGGGACCAGGGATGAGGGGTTTGAGGTGCAGGGGGGCTCCAGGTTTGGGGGGGGGAGGGCTCAGGGCTGGGACAGGGGATTGGGGCACAGGTTTATCTCGGGCGGCTCCCAGTCAACAGCGCAGCGGGGGTGATAAGGCAGGCTTCCTGCCTGTCCTGGCACCGCGGACTGTGCTGCACCCTGGAAGCGGCCAGCAGCGGGTCCAGCTCCTAGGTGGAGGCGCACAAGCGGCTCCACACAGCTCTTGCCCACAGGCACCACCACCACCCCTCCCCAGCTCCCATTGGCTGGGAGCCGGTGCTCGGGGCAGGGTCAGTGCACAGAGCCCCGTGGCCCCCCTGCCTGGGAGCCGGACCTGGTGCTGGCCGCTTCCAGGGCGCAGCGTGGTGTCAGAACAGGTAGGAACTAGCCTGCCTTAGCCGGGCAGCAGCAACAACGGGACTTTTAATGGCCAGGTCAGCGGTGCTGACCAGAGCTGCCATGACCCGGTGCCTTACATTCCACGACCCAGTACTGGGTCGCGACCCGCAGTTTGAAAACTACTGTTTTAATCCATCCTTGCCACCCTTGGCACAAGCCTCAGCAATCTCTCTTTCTTTCTCCCAGTTAGATTTTTGTGCCTTCTTGTACAAAGCCCCCCTTCAATCTCAGTGTGCCAGTCTCATTTCACTTAAGTTCCTTCCAAGATACAAAGGGGTGGTTGGGAGAGAAAGAATCATTACATTAGGAAGAAAAAATTAAATGAACTCCTTCCCTTTGAGTGTCCCAGTGTGCTGTGTCTTTCTAAACATGCTTTCTAGATTACAAGATCTCTAGGGCAAGCACCATGTTGATATTTGTGTCTTCTCTGGACCAGAGTGCAGCTCTTAATAATAAATAGTAGTATAATCATTGGCAAGTGTATTTCTAAAATACAAGTTTCTTTCTAAAACATATTATTTAGTTCATCCACTAGCTGTTGGAGACACTGGGTAAAATTCTACGCTCTGTGTTATACAGACAATCAGACTAGAGGGTCATAACAGTCCCTTCTAGTGTTACAACTTCTTAAAACAGATTAATAAATAACCCAGAGTCACAGAGGAAACCTGTAGCAACAGTGAAAAGATTTAAGTTCTCCTGGCTCCCAGTCCTTTGTTTAATTACAAGCCTGTTCTTCCTATCCATAGTGCAACATAGGTTTAGCACTAATGAGCAATGCAAACAAATTGCAGTAGGAATTATGACCACATTTTCCTGACTTCTTGTAGCAATGTAATTTTTTCCATTTAAAGAAAAAAGGAGCCAATCTGTTTATCTGAAGATGTAGTAAAGCTGTGGGATTCCTGCCTTCTAAGATGACACAGGAGAGTCCCACCAGGATTAATGACATTTTACTGCATGCCTCCAAATTCCAGGTTTGGGTCGTCCGTAGGAACACAATACACTTGTGGGCTATGCAAAAATCTGCATCCAAATTTGAGATGTCAGTACCCAACAGAATGGATAAACCTTTTCCTCAAATATAAAATGCTTTGAGATCCACTTGTGAAAAGACCTACATAAGAGCTAGGTATTATTATTGTGCCGTCTGGGTTAGAAACAGTAAACATGGAGTAGGGAAGATTCCAAGAGCTACTCATTAAAGAGATGCATGGCAAAGCACAAGTAGACTAAGGAGCCACTGTAACCCCAAGAGCATCATTATGCCAGAAAGAAAGGAGCTCCCTGGTATCTAACAGCGAGTTTCAGCTGACCTGACCAATTCAGTGTACCCCAACTCATCATTGTTATAATCTGTATCTCAAAGATGCCATTAGGGATGTAAAATGTTAACCGGTAAGCATGAGTCTTACTGGTTAATCCACCTTAACCGTTAACAGCTGCGCCGGCCAGCGGGAGCAGCCCTGGACGCTTAATCGGTTAACCGTTTAAACAAAACTGTTTAAATTATTAAAAATATTAACTTTTTAAATGGTATTTACATCCCTAGATGTCATGTAATGTGTCACTGGAAAACTAATAACTCATTTATCATACATACATCACACAGGAATATTTAAACCATGCATGTCAGAGGGATTTGATCAATGGGTTTTTTCCAGACAAAGGAAGGAATGCGGTTCCAGCTGCCTGAATGTGCCTCCCATGTAAACTGAGAAAGATGTGACCAAAGACGAAGAAAACAACATTTGCATGCCAGGCAAACAAAGCCATCGGGAGGGCAAGTGGGGGAAAAGTGATCATTTATGGAGCCCTGCACACATACAAAATTTGTAACCACATCCAATCCGCAAACATGGTCTGTGGATAGCTGCAGATTTGCAGGGCTGTAATTATTTAACAATCTTGGGGGGGCGGGGGAGGGGAAACGGGGGACTGCACCCCCAGGAAACCTTCCTACCTTTTGAAACACGGTTAATGAACTTTGAGAGTGAGACTTTTAAAGGTTTACTGGACTATAAAGACAGCAGCAGAGAACCCTTAAGTTATCCTGGACCTGAGGAGACAAGAAAAGCCAGCATCTTGGGCTCTGTGGGGATCCTGACTAAGGGCCAGTCAGCCATCGCTGGAAAAGGAAGACTGGTGAGGAAACTACCTTAAACAAAGACTGTAGCTTATTAAGTTATGTCTTAGCCAGTAGAAAGTGTTTTAACTTTTGTTTGTTTGTAACTCTTTCTATCTTTATCGCTTATACTTGAACTCATTTAAAACATCTCTTTTGATGGAATAAATTTGTTTTACTTTTCTAATTCTCAACCAGGGGTCTGCGGCCCCCTGGGTGTCCACGAGCCCTCCAGTTGAAGCCCCGATCCCCAGTGCCCCCCACAGGGCTGAAGCCGGGAGGCACGGGGCTGAAGCCCTGAGCCCATGGGCAGAGTTGGGGACATGGAGGGCACTACCATCCCCAAAACTGCAGCACAAGAGCAAGGCAGTGCCGGGGGCAGCTCCACACCTCCTCCCCATCTTCTCTCCCTGACCAGGTCAGAGGTGGGAAGCGGGAGCCGGGCAGCGCAGGGCAGCTGCTGCTCTGGCTGGTGCCATGGAGCAGGCAGCTGCAGTGTTCTCTCCTCTCCTACTGGTACCCCAGATTGAAGCTGCTCCTCAGCTCTCATAATGCCCTGAAAGAGCACCACATAAGAGATAAGAGCCTATTACTCAATTATCTTCTCAGAGATTCTCTGCAAGGCTGGAGAAGGAAGGATGCATGTAGCCCTATCAACTGCCCCCGCCCCGGCAGGTATTCATCCCTTCCACCCTACTGCAGACCCCTAATCTGCAGAGGGGTCCCCTTGAGGTCATGAGTGTAGGGAAGAAACAGTGCCATGATCATGGCTGTGCCCAATTCCAAGGAGGAAGGGCAAAATTTGTACATGAATCTCTGGTGCAGGAAAGAAAAAGGAAGGGAGTATAATACAGGCCATTCTTTCCCCCTGTACACACATACAGTTGTGGTTATTGTAAATTTATTTAACAGAGCAAACTCGAGACTCAGTAGTTAATAACAGAATCTCTTGAATGATAGAAAGGGCAATTTTCAGTGAAGTTACTTTCCTGATCCTTTTTTCCTGAACAAAAAGCAGAGGGAGCTGTAAACAAATTCAGGGATATTTCCCATCAAATTGCAGCTTCTTCTTTTGGGGTTTAAATTACTATTTTCTTAATAGTTCCTGCTATTTTGCTCATTTATTACCTTCCATTGGATCTTAGGAAATAGCCACAATTTTTAGAAAAATGAAGTGAATCTGTTTAAAAGATTCACTGTGTTCCTCTAAAAAGTTTTATTCAGTGTTCACTTCCTTTTCTTGTGGGTAAACTCAGTGGAAAACTAGTGATAGTTTTCAAATCAGGTTTATTTAAAGGGAAGGTTTTTGTTTGTTTCACTTAACTCAAACTCCTGACAAATACTTGAGGAAGAAATCATCTTTGTGAAAAATTCAACACTCCTCCGCTTCTACTGATGGGGTCCTTAAGAAATCTTTCCAGGAAAGGCAGAAAAGTCAAACTTTTGACATTTTTCAAGTTTACCAAAAAAAAAAAAAACAAAAAAAAACAAAAAAAAAACTTGTTTGAAAATGTATGAAGCTCTCTTTATACATCATACAAGAGCAGGTAAGGGCATGAGCTATAAAAAGTGTTTGCCTATGCCATTCACCTTCATCGAATTTTGGTTGCTGTTTTAACCAAAAATTGTCTAACTGACCAGCTTCAAAAGACTAGCCTTTCTTTGATCAAAGATGGAACAAGTCTTTCTGATCTCTAAATATAGAGGAATGTATTCCTAAAAGGAGCCTAACCTCTGTTTGTCAAGACATGCAAATAAATCTATTAATTTCAACTAAGAATTGAGTCTGCAGATGAAACTATTGAGACGGAGAGAGAGAGAGAGAGAGAGAGAGTTAGCAAAATTATTCTATCAACAGGGTGATCCATCACAGATTATGTACAGTGGAAAATAATGTTTTTTTAAAAACAAAGGATACTGCACTTACTTTGATAAGAGTTTTTTTTTTCATTTATAATACTCCACAGAACACTAAAGCTGTACTGTCGCATCTCCTAAAGGTAATTAAATCTTAATGAAACCTAACTGCTGTAGTTTGTTTTATCATATTACAGAGAAAGGGGAGTGAAACTAATGTTTCAGCTGTTTTTCAGGTTTGCTTTATTATTAGGTTATCAGTGCCTTCAATGAGAGCTGTTGGATTCTCAGCCCTTTGGAAAGTCATGCCTATTATTTAACTAAATGCCTAAATATGGACTTGGAACCTAATTTTAGGCATCCATTTTTTTAAAAAATGCCCATAATTTCTTTTAAATAAAGACCGTTTTCTGGGTCACATTGCTGCAGCCATGGTGGGCTCGTCAGCAAATTTCATAGCTGCAGAATTGCAGAGAACACTAGGACCTGTAACTCAAAAATACAGACTATTTTTTACTCTTGCGTTTACAAAACATTTACTTTTTCAAACTTACATGCAAATAGCAACCATCACCACCTTTCCTGGTCCTTTGAGCAACATACCGGCTGTGCTGGAGCGTGGCTATATACAGAAATGAGAGAATGCTAAAATAAATTGCTAAACTGAACAAAGTAGTAATATAGCTAAATCCTGGGTTTATGAAGGGACTATCAGTAGTCTACTCTACACCACATACATCACCTACAATATCATGTAGTACTAGAATTCCTGTAACAGTTGAGGTATAGCTTTGCATAATCCAGTAATTTATCATGGACAGCTCACTAGATTTACAGTTTGGTCTCATGCATAACTAAGATACCTAGTTTTTGTGCAGAAGTTCTCAAACTGTGGTCTGTGGAGCTCTTGATTATTCACATGATACTGACAATTCCCTTTTCAATTCAATAGACAGTGCAGGATTAGCTGTAAAGGAGGTTAAGCAAGCACTGCAGCCTCCACCAGGGGCCACTGCAACCATAAACAGAGCGAGGAGAGGTTTCAGAGAACCAGAGTCCAACAGAAAGAAGTGTCAGTTATCACCCAGCAGGCCTGGAGTTAGGAGCTTTCTCAACTAGGTTGCTTAGGGAGAGGGAAGCAAGAAAGCCAAAACAGGCTGAGGAGATTTGTTCAAACAGATGGAGGGAAAATGAAATGGAAAAAAACAACCAATATGATTTTATGTAATTAACCGTGTATTGTACACATTCAGCAAGTTGCCACACGTCTGGGGTGGAATCACAATGGAATTGTGATTAGAAATCTGGGAGAGAAGGAGATCCATAAACCAGCTCTTACAAATGGACCATACTATGATCATATCAGAATCCATTTAAATAATATTTTAAAAATTTAAGATTCTATTACAAACAGAATGATATAAAACAGATACATTACAGGGCATTTATAACTTTCAACAAAATCTTGTATGGCCACCAGGGCCGCCCAGAGGATTCCGGGGGCCCGGGGTCTTCGGCGGCGGGGGGCCCTTCCGTTCCGGGACCCGCCGCCGAAGTGCCCCGAAGACCCGCGGCGGGAACCCCCCGCCGCCGAATTACCGCCGGAGTGGGATCCGCCGCCGAAGCGCAGCCTGGTCTTCGGCGGTAATTCGGCGGCGGGGGGCCCCTGCCGTGGGTCTTCGGGGCACTTCGGCGGCGGGTCCCGGAACGGAAGGGCCCCCCGCCGCCGAATTACCGCCGAAGACCGAGCTGAACTTCGGCGGCGGGTCCCGGAACGGAAGGGCCCCCCGCCGCCGAATTACCGCCGAAGACCGAGCTGAACTTCGGCGGCGGGTCCCGGTCCGTCTTCGGCGGTAATTCGCCGGCGGGGGGTCCTTCCGCTCCGGGGCGGAAGGACCCCCCACCGGCGAGGACCGGGAGCGAAGAAGCTCCTGCGCTCGGCCCCGCAAGAGTTTTCCGGGCCCCCCAGAGCGAGTGAGGGACCCCGCTCCAGGGGCCCCGAAAAACTCTCGTGGGGGCCCCTGTGGGGCTCGGGCCTGGGGCAAATTGCCCCTCTTGCCCCCCCCTCTGGGCGGCCCTGATGGCCACTTATACTTTTTTCCCCACATTCTTTTGCTCCGAAATATGCTGTAAGCAATCACACATGCACCTTAATGGTGATTTTACCAAAGGAATTAAATGATCTCTTACCTTAGTATCCCCAAGAAAATCTTTGTACTCCTTTAACAGCTTTTGGTTTCTAAACAGATCTGCAATAAGACAACTCTAAGTTACATGCTGCACTTTGCAATTGAAAATAATTTCAGGAAGTCAAGATTTGTTTTCTTTACACAACTCAGGTAAGTTTGCTACTGCATACAAATGCATTTATATTAAACAAGCAGATCTGGTCAAATTTAGATTTCTTAAAGGATCTGTTTCTTAACAGAACCCAGGCATAACATGGTAAATACTTAGCATTGGAACTGGAACTGAAAAGTATCACCTTTATCAAAAAGCTGACAGATGTCTAAATTGACTCATAACATCCTGAAAAATAATTTCAGTTTAGGGGTGGGATTCTATAGGTCATCTCTAAAAAGTGCCATACACAATCTTCAGGCCAGGGAGAAGGGAACTATGGTGGCTCTAAACCAGCTTTTCAGCCTCCCAACTCTGGGATATTCCATAGCCCCTGGCATAACACAACGAGCCCTGGGGAGGATCTATCTAAATAACAACAGTCTGTCCCAGTGCTGCCTACAATCTCCACAGCTCTTTGTGCTATGACCCTGCCCCGACATACCTCTCCTGACCATGGGCGGCAGGTTATATATTTGTGTGGGGCCCGGGCCCCAGCAATATTCAGGGCTGGGCGCCCTGCTCCAGCAATAGTTGGAGCTGGGTCTCTTCCCACCCCCCGCCGGTCCTGCCTGGATCGGCCCTGGCCACTGCAGGTCTCCCCCCGCCGCCGCGACCCTGCCTGGAGCAGGTCCCAGCCCCCGCCTGCCACCCCCCCTCCACCGCGTTGTGTTGCGTCCCTGCCTGACAGAACGCAGCGCGCCTCTCCCCTGCCTGCTGCCCGGAGGGCTCCCAGCAGATTTGCTGTCTGCTGCCGCAGGGTCCTAGTGCCTGCCCTCCGCCAGTACTGGCAAGGCAGGCTGCCCTTACCCTGAGCCTCTCCAACCCCAAACCCTCAGCCCCAGCCAGAGCCCTCATTCCCCCCGCACCCTAATCCTCAGCCCCAGCCCTGAGCACCCCCACATAATGAACCCTCATCCCCTGCAACCTTATCCTCAGGCCCAGCCAGAGCCCTCATCCCCCTGCACCCTAATCCTCAGCCCCAGCCAGAGCCCTCATCCCCCTGCACCCTAATCCTCTGCCCCAGCCCTGAGCGCCCCCACATCATGAACCCCTCATCCCCCCGCACCCTAATCCTCTGCCCCAGCCCTGAGCGCCCCCACATCATGAACCCCTCATCCACAGCCCTCACCCCACACTCCAAACCTCTGCCCTAGCCCTGAGCCCCCTCCTGCATCATGAACCCCTCATCCACAGCCCTCACCTACAGCCCAACCCTCTTCCCTAGCCCTGAGCCCCCTCGCATCATGAACCCCGCATCCACAGCCCACACCCCACAGCCCAACCCTCTTCCCTAGCCCTGAGCCCCCTCCTGCATCATGTACCCCTCATCCTCAGCCCCACAGTCCTCACCCTGCACTCCCTCCTATCCCCAAACTCCCTCCCCCTTCCCACACACCCCTTCCCAACCCCAAACTCCATCCCAAAGCCTGCACCTTTCACCTCCTCCTGCACACCCACCCCCTGCCCCAGCCCAGAGCCTGCACCCAGCACCCTTCCTGCACCCTAATCCCCAGCCCAGGATCTGCACCCCAGACCTCCCCCGCCGAGCCCCCTCCCAGAGCCTTAGGCAGGTGTGGGCGGAGTTGGGGGGGGGGCGGAGTTGGGGGCGGGTTCTGGGCCCCACCAAAATTTTTACAAACTTGCCACCCATGCTCCTGACTACTGACATCTAATATGCCAGAGCTTGCAAGAGGGTCCTTGGAAGGTAGCCTTACAGCTGTCTTCCACAGTTGCTGTGCTGAAGGATTCATCCCCTAGCCAGATCTGGGCTTCTAGACACTCTTTATGCCGCTCTGACTCTTTTACCTGAAGTAAAGGGGTCAGAGCCTATGTGAGGATCTCACCCCAGATTCTTTCCTCAGCACCCTCAACTTGACTATCCTTTTTCCTACACTGCTGCTCTGTCACAAATATTATTATTTGTATTACCATAGCACCGAGGAGCCCTAGTTACGGATCAGAACCCCATTTCGCTAGGCACACAAAAGGAACAAAAAGATGGTTCCTGTCCCAAAGACTTTATGATCCAAGTACAAGACAAGAGAGAAAAAACTGGTGCAGACGGGAATACAAGGAAATAATGAGACAATATTGGTCAGCCTGATAGGCAATTCCCACTTCAAAAGGAGAGTACTCTAATACAGTAAACATACACCTGTATAATAGCATAGTACCACTGAGATTTTATTCAATTCTGCTTTCACATTAAGATCTGGAAACGTTTGCTAGTTGTTAAGCTTTCAGGCTCCAACTTTGCGATATTTGGCTCAAATCCTTAAAAACAGTTTCAATTCTTACAATCTTTACAAAGAGTTGCAGACATGTACCACTCCCTTCCATTGGGACTACACACGTATTAAGTTACAAAGGTGCTATATGTTTGCAGGATCAGGCCCTGCTTTACTTTCAGCTTTTTCAATGGTAAACTTATTTCTATGAACTACAACAGACCTCTAATTTTAAAGTTGCGTAACTGGAACAATCACCTCAACTAATAATGCTTCTGCTAGAATTTTAATTGGCCAGTACTTCCAACAAGAGAAAAATGTAGTCTATAGTAAATATTGAATTGATTGAGTTTTGTTGCAACATTATGAATAAAATCTACAATTTTGTTTTAAAGGAAAGAGAGCATCATCAGAATACATACTTTTAAAAGCATTAGACTAAAATTACAAAAGATAAGGTATCATGAATCAGTAGTTCAAATAGCATAAAACAAATAAAAGGCAAGGCTTGAAATGGTTTTGATATTTTTGTAAATTCTCACAAAGAAAAAAGCTTTGCTCAAAACCCATTCAGGTTGTTTAACAATATCTACAAATTAAGCCACAAAAGCAAGGATACGTTCAGTTAAGATTAACTCATTTAAACACGTCACAAATACCTCCTATGTGTACATTAACAATACACAAATTTCTCATGGCCACACTATACCACAAAACCTTAACATAAACGTATGTATATGTTAGACACCCATACAAGGGTGAAGTGAATGATGTGTTATTCTCCCAAAGCGAAGTATGAAGTTGAAGTTAACAGTGACTGATAAGGCATTGTGGAGACATTTGGGGAAAAAAAAAAAAAAACTCTACACTTACTTTCTCTGTATTCTATCTCTGCTTCTTTACGCCGTTTTCTCTCTCTAGCAAGAGCCTCCGGGCTTCCCCAAACTTCTAGAGATCTGCACAAAATACAAATAATTTGGAAATCCATTTGATTTCCCCACACTATACGTTACAAAACAAAATACTTCGAATTTCAAGTTTTTTACTACATAACCCAAGCCTTCATTAATACCAGAGTAGCATGTCTTATCAATATTTCTTCTGGAAGAAATTCATCCAGATTAATCTCACAATAAGATAGTGTAGGAGGAGAGTTAGATTGCAATTTGTATATATACAATGTGACCCTTCAATTTTGTATACTGTACCGAGTTACTACAACAATGGGCAAATATAGATGCATTTAAACAGAGAAGGAAAATATTACTGCTGCTTCCATTATAAAGCTAACCTTTTAAAAGTATATCTTATACCATTTTCTCATATAACCAAAGTTAAATTACTTAAATAACCAACTAATTTCCTTTTAAAAAAAATTAGCTTACTTTGCCTCTACATCTGATCTCAAAAATACAGTGAAAGCTTCAGTATCATCATGGGGACTTCGTCGTCTGATTTTCCTCAGCTGTTCTAGATCACTGTTGAAGGATGGAAACAGTTTATGGCAACAAAAAACATGTTCATACTGTACATAAAGGAGTCAATATAAAGATCAAATGTACTGATCCTTAAAAAGGAATATATCATTATATTTAAAAATCTACCCTAAATTTTTTTTAGCTTGGCAAGTTTAAAGAAATTGACAGGAAGCTGAGAGGGTTTTTACTTAAACACAGTCCAGTGGCAATACAAGCACTATAAAGTGTTCTTTAAATTGCTCTTGAAGCTCATAATGGGATTTGCCTGGGCTCAGACTCCAAACTGTGGGCCCATATTAACATGGGAATGTTTATACCTTAGTAACTGAAAGGAAGAAATTCTTTGGATGATAAATTAACCCGTACTCCCTCTTATTCCTCTCTGGTGGCTACCTACATGAAAATTAGAGGTCATATGGCACTTTAAGAAAGCCGAAAGGATTATGCCCAATTCCCAGGCCATTTCCCCCTCTTTCAGTAACACAGGTCTAAAGCTATGTAAAAACTGTGGCTGAGCAGGTATTTGCTATGTTTGGCTATCAGTTTTTTTTTCTCCCCACTGTAAATCACTTTATAGAATCATAAAAATGTAGAGCTGAAAAGGACCTCAAGAGATTATAAAAGTCCATTCCTCCACACTGAGGCAAAACCATGTATATCTAGACCATCCTTTACAGATAATCTGTTCTTAAAAACCTCCAGTGACAGAGATTCCACAACCTCCCTTGCTAATCTAGTCCAGTACTTAACTACCCTAAAGTTTTTCCTAATAGCTAATCTAAATCTCCCTTGCTGCAGATTAAGCCCATTCCTACTTGTCCTACTTTCAGTGGACCTGGAGAACAACTGATCACCATCCTCTTTATAACATTCCTTCACATATCTGAACACTTATCAGGTGCCCCCTCCGTTGTCTTTTGTCAAGATGAAACATGCCCAGTTTTTTTTAATCTTCCCTCAGAGGTCAGGTTTTCTAAACATTTTATCATTTTTGTTGTTCTCCTCTGGGCTCTCTCTAATTTGTCCACATCTTTCTTAAAGTGTGACACCCAAAACTGGACAATACTCTAGCTGAGACCTCACTAGTGACAAGTAGATCAGAACAAATTGCCTCCTGTGCCTTACGTATGATATTCCTGTTAATACATCCCAGAATTATATTTGCCTTTTTTATAATTGCATCACACTGCTGGATAATATACTATTTGTGATCCACTATAACACCCCCAATTATTTTCTGCAGTACTACTGCATAGCCAGTTATTCCCCATTTTGCATTTGATTTTTCCTTCCAAAGTGTAGTATTTTGCATCTATCTTTATTTAATTTTGTCTTTTTAAGTTCAGACCAATTCTCCAATTTGTCAAGGTCCTTTTGAATTCTAATCCCCTGTCCACCAAAGTGCTTGCAACTCCTCTCAGCTTGGTGTCTTCCATAAATATTATAAACATACTGTCCACTCCATTATTCAAGTCATGAACAAAAATACTGAATAGTACCAGACACGAGAGAGCCCTGTAGGACCCCCAATAGATACATTCTCACAGTGCGACAGCAAATCATTGATAACTGCTCTTTGAGTATGGCTTTTCAACAAGTTATGCACTTTATAGAATTCAGTTTGTTTATGAGAATGTCATGTGGGACCATGTTAAAAGCATTACTAAAAATCAAGATATATCATATCGACTGCTATCCACAAGCCCAGTAACCCTGTCAAAGGAGAAAATTAGGTTCTGGCATGATTTGTTCTTGACATATCCATATTGGCTACTACTTTTTAATTCACTGTAGCAATTGTCTGCTGTGTTGCTGCCCTCTATAGTTCAAATGGAGTCATTCACAGGTAACAGAGGCTGCTCCTTCTTAAAGCACGGAGAAGTTTTAAGCAGGATGGACAGAATGCAATGGTTCCTTAGTGAGGAGTTCTTCTGGTTGCCTGTTTCTCAGTTTCATTTTAGCTTCCAGTTCTTTAAAGTCTTTCTCCAATTGTTTATTTTGTTCATTCATGGTCATGATGAAATTAAATACAGATTGCCTGGGGTTCACAGTTCAGTCAAACTGATGGTACATATTTCTCCAAAATTTAAAATTGAAGGACACTGTGTTAGACTCCAAGAGGGCAAGTTTCTAGGAAAAATCTGGATTGTAGAGGATTTAGATGCTGCTTTTGTTTGTCCAGAATGAATGGCCATAAGGAATAAGTTTTCTCTTTCAATTTTAGTTCTTCTAGCTCTTTTTGGCAGTTTCCAAGGAAGTTTCCAAACTCGCATGAATGGACATGTTCGTGGCTCTGAAGGAGAAAAGCTTCATTGTATTCAAAGGCTCGTGGAAACTGCTCTGTGAGATGCCACACATCTTCTAAAAACTGAGTGAAAACTGGAGCGATTTCCTTTGGGTCACCATCCAATTGATCACAGCTGTCAGAAAATGTGTGTCCAAAAGAGAGCCAGTTCATCTCTATCAAAACCATGAAGCCTTATATTGTTCTATAAAACAAATCCAACAAGCAAGCCAACGGAACAAATTTGGGAAGTCCTGTCCCAGCCATCAGAGCAATGAACTGGCACAGTTGCATTTTCAACTGCTATTGCTTTGGCTAAGACGACAGCAGCATCCAACACAGCTTTGATATGACAGTCAGCTAGAGTTCTCCAAACCAGACAAGAAATTGTTGATAGACAAAGCTTTTGTACCACTGACTTCTAAAAGTTTCTGCAGGCTGGATCTCATACAGGAATGTTTTCAATTCCAACAAACCGGGATCTAATGTTAGCATAGTTGTCTTCATTTTCATACTCTTTACCTGCTGCTCTGTTTGCCATTGCATTAAGCTTCAGTTGAGTGTCCATGACACACATGTCGTGATGAGCAGGGTTGGCTATACTGATTGCATTCAGCATATTTTCATCCTCCAGACACCTGGCACTGAAACCTGAGAGAGGTTGCCTGCATCTGCAAATGGCAGCCTCTATCTCTGTGATATAACAACACTGGGAATCTTCCTTTGCGTCTAAATTTAGAGCTACTTATCAACCTATTCTCCTCTAGGTGCTTATAAAAACTGATTATTTAATCATTTCTTCCAGTATCTTTCTAGGTACCAAAGTTAGGCTGACTCATCTATAATTCCCCAGGTCCTCTTTGTTCCCCTTTTTAAGGGTAGGTATTACATTTTCCCTTCTCTAGTCCTCTGAGAACTCATGGAGGACGTGTGAGGTCCCAAAGATAACTGCTAACAGTTCTGAGATTGTTTCAGGTAGTTCCTGAAGTACCCTGAGATACACTTCATCCAGCCCTGACAACTTGAATATATCTAAACTTACCTAATATTAACTAACCTGTTCTTTCCCTATTCTGGCTTGTGTTCCCTTTTCCCTTTTTGTTAGTATAAACTATGTTAAGATTCTGGTCACAATTAACTTTTTTAGAGAAGACTGAAGCAAAATAGGCATTCAACACCACAGCCTTCTTGGTGCAGTCCATTAGCAGATCTCTTTCTTCACTTAAGCAGTAGACCTATGCCTTCCTTTGTCTTTCTCTTGCTCCTAATGTATTTATAGAACCTCTCCTTATGCCTTTTGTGTCCTTTGCTTGGTGTAACTCATTTTGTTTCTTAGCCTGATTTTGCTCTGATTTCTACATGCTTGTGCTATACTTTTGTACTCACAGTTAAGAATTGGTCCATGATTCCACTTTCTATATATTCCTTTTTTATTTTTAGGTCATTAAAGAGCTCCTCATGCCACCAAATTGGCCTCTTACTATTCTTCTTATCTTTCCTTCACTTTGGGATAGTTTTCTTTTGTGACTTTATTATTGTGTCTCTTCTAGAAACTGCCAGCTTTTCTGAACTGCTTATTCCCCTTACTGTAGGACCTTACTTATTAGTTCTCTGAGTTTGTTAAGGTCTGCATTTTTAAAAAGTCCATTGTCCTTATTCTGCTGCTCTCACTCCTTCCTTTCCTTAGAGTCATGAACTCTATTTCATGATCACTTTCATCCAAATTGCCTTCCACCTTCAGATTCACAACTAATTCCTGTTAGTCAGAATCGAGTTTAAAAATGGCTGTCCCCCTAGTTACTTCCTCCACCGTCTGAATCAAGACACTCAATTACAGAAGATGTTTATATATAAAATAGGAAATAATTTGGCTTGATCACAGTAACTAACCTACGGTCCTATTATTTCTGTCCAGAACTTTCTATGTAAAAGCCAACAAATATATTTTCAAATTAATCTGCCTATAGAGAAAATAAGTTATGATAAACTGATTTCACTTAATTAAGACCTTTGGCTGAACTAAGATACTAGGGTGATAAGTAAGACCCAGAGCAGAAAGTGTAACGATTTTTTAATTCTGCTATAAAAATCACCAAACTTTCATATTTAATAAAGAGAGAGTCAAGGCTGGTGAGGTAATATCTTTTATTCGACCAACTTTTGTTGGTGGAAAGGACAAGGTTTTGAGCATTACAGTACTCTTCCTCAGGTTTGAAGAAGGCACCCTGAGTGTCAGAGCTAAAGACAATGTGAGACATATTGTTAAGCAGAACGGTGATCACCTATGCATGAAACCCTTTTGCTTAACGATATGTCGCACTTTGTATTTGGCTCAAGACACTCAGGTTACGTTCTCCAGACCTGAGGAAGAGCTCTGTGATGCTCGAAACCTTGTTCTTTCCACCAACAGAAGTTGGTCCAATAAAAGATATTGCCTCACCTACCTTTGTCGTTTGTATCCTGGGGCAAACATGGCAACATCAGCACCACCACTGCAAACAACTTATTTAATAGAGGTCAAACAGATTTTATAAATGAGATCACATATTTGAACTGTGTTGTTTAAGTGGATGCCAGCGATGGATGACAGACACTAAAGAGAGTTAAGTAAAGTAACAATAACCATGGTCCAGACTGATACATGTGATTAAGTCAGGATTATAGTGAGAGTTAAATCTTAATTTGGCAAAATATAATAAGCATTTGTAAACAGATATAATACTAAAGTACCTAAAGTTTAACATGAAGCTTCCTATGGCTTCTAAGTGGGCTTTCATATTTTAGAGATTTGCATGGTTTCTAACTACTGTTACAAGGTTGCCTGTGCCCCCCTGTGAAAAGCTGGCTGTTCCAGAGACAGCATTTTCTCATCAGGGACTAATAGGATTTGCACTTCTTGGCATGCAGAGTCAGCACTCTAGAGAAGAGGAAGGATAGAGGTGTTGGAAAGAGAACTTACATGAAGTTCATTTTGTTTTAAAAGTATATATATTAAACTATTACAATGCCCCTTTGAAAGGGTAGGAAAGAGTTTGAATCCATCAGCCACCATGATTGCAATTAGCTTGAAGCTTAGTCATTTTCAGATGAAGCGTGAGCTCAGTGAGTCTACAACTTATTGTGTATATTGGAGCGGCGCCTAGATATTTCAATCAGGATTAGTGTCCCACGGTGCTAAGCCATTCTTCACTTCTGAAACACATACGGTCAAAAATATATAGACAATTATACTTTAACTCACTTAAACTACTGTACCTGGATTTAAGACAGAACTCATTTATTGCTCTGACACCAGTGATGAAATTATTTTGTGTGTACTTTGGTCCATACTCTCTCTTTTTAAGAACTGCTTTAACTAAAAAAAAAAAAAAAAAAAAAAAGTATTATCAAGTGCAATTAAAAGTCATATGGAGCATGCTACAGTATAGGCCCTGAAAGACAATTTAGCCCTCTGAAATCATAGGAAATCGCGAATTTACCCCATTTAAATGGAGACAAGCAAATTCTTCCTTCCTGTCAGGGATTCTGGGATAAAGATGTTTAATAAGAGAAGCAAGAGAGGAAGGTACTTGGATAGAAAAATTAATAATTTTCTGGACAGAATGGAAATAAAACATTGTTTAGAACAGACTAATTTAACTTAATTTTGTCATTTAATATAATAAAAATTTCTATTCTGGCAACAAAAAAAGCAGATATAAACATGTTCTACTCAGTCACTGGTGGCCAAAGACTTAGCAAATTATTTTCTAATCTCATTAGTTAATTATTTTGCTATTGCTACAGATCTTTTAAGAACTAAACCAGAACTGAAACAGACTGTACCCTCCACTTTTTTATTTTTTAAATACTCCCCCTAGTACTTTCCAGAGTTCTCTCTCTTCAAATTGCCATACTGTGCTTTGTGGACTGTAGAACAGTTAAAAGTGCACATTCCTTATTTATTTGTAGTATCTACCTACGAGATTCTACTATAATCTTTTCAGAATTTGATGCACAAGCAGGAGACCATGGGAACACATACAATTTTAAATGCAAATGTATCTTATTTTCAGTTATGCCATTCTTGGCTGCTTGTCACCCAAGTATAACATCCTTACAGTGATTTTTAATTTTAAAATCACTATTAAGTTTACTTCTGTTAATATGTTAGGCAGGTTGCCATTAAAGAATAGTTACAGTTGATGAAGGATATTAGGTGTATTAAAGGAGAACAGAGATCTTTGAAAATTTACAATTCACAAATTAAGGCCAGAAGAGACCTCTAGGATTCTAGTCTGGCCTCCTCAATAACAGAGGCCTTAAATCTTCACCCAGTAATTCCTGCATTAAGCCCATAACTTTTGTTGGAGCTACAGCATCTCTTTCTAAAAGAGATCTAGTCCTGATTTAAGGTCTATAAGTGATTAAAAATCCACCACATTTCTTGGTAACTTGTTCCAATGGTTAACTATCCTCAATGTTAACATCTGTGCCTTCTTTCTGGTCTAAATTCTGGAAGCTTTGAAGCAAAAGGTTTCAGCTGACACTGAGTAACCCACAGGCATTACAAATTTCAACATTTATTTTAAAAAATTCTGGTGTATTTATGGCATCCAGTGGATTTTTTAATCTACAACACTGTTTTAAAGTAAATTTTCAGCATCTAATAGTATATGCTGCATCATGATTTACTCCAGAGTAATCTTTGGATCTAATGGTCACTAACACAGCGTTGCTTGGGCAGTGGAATGGAAGAGAACAATTGTCAAATAGAGAAAATGGTTCTTGCATGCTTTAATTTTTTTTCTTTAAATGAACCCTTAAGCAAGTTTATTAACTTTCATATCTTGGGATATAGATTAGCAACAGTTCACAAAGTATCCACTCAACATTACAAAATAAAAAAGACAAATTTGAAAAATAATGTCAGTTTTAAGTTTCCATAGAAATGTAATAAAAAAAATTTAACTCTTTAAAATATAACCCAAATTTTACAGTGAAGAGCGTTCCCTTTAAGAGTTTTCAGTGCTTTGTTATTTCATTACTATTTGTAATAGTAAATATTTAGGATACAATTGTGCCTAAAAGGCCTATACAGCGCATTGAGCTGAGCATCATACACATACAAAAGAGGGAATCCTCGCCCTGATGGACTTACAATTTAAAGACACCAAGAATGCATCTTCACTAGGAAAAAGTTGTGGGTTTGTTTGCTTTACAGTGAGTTAGCTCTCTCTTTATACAAAACACACCTTTCCTTAGCAACAATAGGCCCAAATTGAACAGAACATACAAGCAAATGAGTAGGGTGAAGAATTGACACAGCTTTGTTAATTACTGTAGATGGGGGAAGAGGGGAGAAGTGAGGGTTAACTGGGCTTAGAGTAAGGAAGCAGAAGAGGATAGAGGAGGAATAGGCAGTATCACCTGTCTAGCCAGGATCAGCAGCCTGAGTTTTGTAGCTACTGGAGCAGAGGCAAGTCTTAAAGGATTTAAAGGAATATAAAGTAGCAACAATTCAGATTTTATCGAGGAGTTTTTCCCCATGCATAAAGGTGCTGAGTGATTAAAAGCACAGAGGTGGTTAAGGAAGAAGATGACCAGTAAGTAGCAATGGCTGGCTAGGAGTGGAGATAAGGCAGCAGTCAACATGACAATAAATTATATCAGCTAGGTAGGCTGGGATTAATTTATGGCAGGTCTTAAAGATAAAGACAAGGAAGCAGGTGTGAAAAGGGAACCCCTGGAAGAAGGGGGCTGACATGGTCAGAATGACAAGCCAAGGTGTTTTAGCTGCAGCATTCTTAAATGTTTTTCATCATGATAAGAGAAAGAGGAGAAAGGAGGGTTTGAGGCTAGGAGTTGGGGAAGAGATCAAAAATCTCAGTTTTGGCCACACTGAGTTTAAGATGTTGACTAGACATCCATGACGAGATGAAAGACAGGCTGAGATACTAGACTGGATGAAGGGAGATGAACTATGATTTATCAGCTGATATATAGATTTATCAGCTTAAAGTGGTAGTTAAAGCCACACTTTTGGCAGCAACACTATTTCTAATTATTCACTCCATCTCTGATTAGTACTATTTTCAGAAGACAGTCTCTAAAATAAACAGACACCAAATGGAAAGTTGATATGTGAGTGTTTTTCCATAAATGTGTATGTAAATAAGCCCAAGACACGAACTACCTTACACACTTCCTACTTACTCATGGGGCCTCCTAATGTTCAAAGATGATTTCCTCCAAGTCTTCTAACTTCTAAAGTCGGAAAGATACCTTAAAAGGAAACACCACAGCCTAACAACTGTACCATTGCAACATAACATACATGTTTACCTTTTACTTGGATTGGCTCTTGCAATAAAAGTGGTTTTGGGCCTGCACTGCTGGTATCCCGTGCTGTAAAAAATAAAAAACCCTCACTGCTGATACATGTAACAATAATTAAATAAAATAAAAGACTATTGTTATCAGGCCAAGAGAAAATTGCATAAAGTTATATTACTATATTATATTACTACAATACTACCACTGAAAGTTGAAATTTGATATTAAACAAAGTTGCTAGGGTTTTCACTGTATTGTAGGCTATTCAAAAATGGTCATGAATCAAAATGTTTTCAGCTGCATCTTTATAGTTGTGGACAAACAATGCAAAATTTTACCTTGTAAGTAGTAAGAATTGAGGTTTGCAGTTACTACCCCATTAAGATAATGAAGTCTAAAACTGTTTATTTTCTGTCTGCAGATAATATCACAAATGCTTTGGTTTACAGATTAAAAACCATCTGAAGACCTGGAAACATTTTAAACAAAAGAGTTAAGATTTTGAAGAACACAGTAGCTTGTGAAAAATCAAAATCCATAGATTTTCTTGTGTCATGAATTTCTGTTGAAACTGGACAACAGAAGTATATTAGCTTGCATTTGGAATCTGAAATGTTATCAGGTAGTTCAAATGCATGTCTGAATATTTATTTTGAAAATCATCATCTAAACTCACTGTATCAGAATAAAATCCTTATGATTCCAATAACAATCTAACATTGTGTTTAGTACTCTAGCACCGGATGTTTGCCACACATGTGCTATCATTAGCAAAATTAAAACTAATTTTATTGAAACTGAAGCAATTTGGAGTACTCAGAAGACCTTAAGGATTCTTCAAGTAGGTCTATGTTGCCTAATGAGAAGCTCCTGACTTAACATCTGATTTGAATTATTCAAAAGTCAAATATTCTTAAAGCTTTGGCTACACAACTACTTTTCAGTCAAGCAAGTAGCCATTAGATATGACAGGAACTACTAAGAAGGTCTAACATGGTCTGAGTATATTTTTTTGGAAAGACCGAGGTAATAGTAAGAAAAACACACAAAACAGTTTCTAATGTATTTGCACGAATCTTGCGGCAAGTGAGCTTGGAAAAGCCTAAAAATAACTCAGCCCTTTTCTTCCTGTTGAAAAGTGTTACCTGCTGTCTGGATAGCTTGAAGAACAGCAATGTTTAAAAAAAAAGGTTCAAAATAAATAAGATACTCTTTGCTGTTCATTTCGCATCATACTTTAAAACAATGGGCATTGACAAACTATCATTCTTCATATGCACAGAAAAGACTGTCTGACATATTTGCTTCCCGAGTTTGCCAGAAGTCACCCTCTATTGTACAGATAAATTTGTTCTTGTTCAAAAACGTATCTCAGTGACATTATCTAATGAAAGGTTATGCCATAAACTTTCATAGGAAAAAAATAATTACACATCAAATGTCAAGATTTATATTTGACTGTTCAGATAGCATTAAGAACCCTTTTAAAATATATTACCCTGCTCTGGAGACTTGACAAAAAACACAATGAGCCAATAAGAAAAGAATGAAGTATTAGAATTCAGAACCGCTGATCTCTGGGTGGACAGAGGTTGAGATGCCCTTTAAACATTAATAAATTCATCTTCAGAATTCCCAGTCAGGTAGGAAGATATCCCATTTTTTACTTATAGGGAAATGGAGGCTCAAGAAGGTTGACAGACTTACCTAAGGATAATCACTAAAAATTGAGATTACTTACTCGTAACTAGAGGTTCTTAGAGATGTGTGGTCCCTATCTGTATTCCACAGGTGAATACACATGTGCTCCACATGCCTGAGACAGGAGATTTGTAGCAAGTAGTGTCTGTTGATCCGCACATAAGCAGTTGCTCTCCCTATTCTCACAATTAAAGGCATAAAGGGCAGAGTGGACCGATGCCCCTCCAGTTCCTTCTTACCTTGAATCAGACAGGATATGAAGCAGAAGGGAAGGAGGGCAGGTAGTAGAATATAAATAAGAACTACACATCTCAAAGAACCTCAATTACAGGTAAGTAACCTCCATTTCTTCAAGCACTGGTCCCTATGTATAGTTCACACATGGGTGATTGGTGAGCAGTACAGAAATAAGTGGAGGATACAAGGATGCACTTGGTATGGATGTCTAACACTGCTGCAGATGCTGAGGAAGCCTAGACCAGAGCATAATGCTTCATAAAGACATGGACGGACCTCCAGGTAGCGGTCTTACAAATATCCAGTACTTGGTACTTCTCAAAGAGATACCAATGAGGTTCTTTGTGTGCTCACAGAGTGGGCCCTCACCCCATCCAAGGGAAAAATATGTGCCAACGGATAACATAGAAATATGTATCCAGAGATCCACTTAGAGTTTCTGTGCTGATAACGTGCCCTCATCATTGCTCTGCTATTGTGACAAATGGTCTGTGTGTTTTCCTAATTGCTTTTGTTCTTTGCGGAGAAGAGGCCAAGATCTGTTTGCAATGGAGGAAGTGTAGCCTCTTTTCCTTGCTGGAAAAAGGAGGCTTTGGGAAGAATATCAGTAAGCAAAGAGACTGGTTCATGTGAAACTCTAAAATAACTTTGGGGATCAATTTCAGGCAGAGATGAAGGGAGATCTTTTCTCTATGAAATATGGCGTACTGTAGGTTTAACACGAGTGCTCCCAGTTTGCTCACCCACATAGCCAATGCAATGGCAACCTTCATGGAGCATGTGGCTGTTGATTCAAAAGGTGATCTGTTTAGAGCTGAAGACACATGGTGGTGTGGATTTCATCACCGGCCGGAAGGTCCTAATGAGACCTTTCAAGAATCAAATTGTGATTGGGTAAGTAACGATAGAGTGGCCTTCCACTGGAGGATGAAAGGCATTGATAGCTGAAAGTCCATCTGGCAGCAAACTAAAAGAAAGCTCTGACATTTTGAAGGATAGAAGATAGTCTAAAATGACAAGGACACCTGCTGATTCTGGTGATAGCTGATTCTGTTGTGGCCAGGTATAGAAACACCTCCATTTAGCTAAACAGCATTTTCTAGTGGACATTTTTCTGCTGTTATTAAGGATAGTCTGGATGGCCTCAGACCATGAACATTCCAAAACTGATGACCATCTAACTACCAGGCCATGAGATTAAGAAGGTCTGGGTTGGGATGTCTGATCCTGCCCTTGTCCTGAGTTAAAAGATCCAAAAAGGGTTGAATATAGCCCGGAGGATAGGATGACGATCACATTTGTAGAAGTTCCAGAAACCAAAACCACCTGGGCTGATTGGGTGTGATGAGGACAACCCTGGCCCTGTCATGGCGAATTTTGCCGAGAACCTGAGGTAGCAGGGGGATAAGTAGGAAAGGAATAGCTCAGATGGTCCATCCAGCATAACACAAGGGCATCATCCCTGGAGTCTCGACCTAATGATGCCCTGGAACAATAGAGGTTGAATTTCTTGCTTGATTGTGGGGAGACTAGGTCCCAAGATGGTGTTATCCACTCAGTCAAGATTTCAGTCAAGACGGAATTGTGTATTTCCCACTCATAGTCTATGGCGAAGTGCTTACTGAGACTGTCCGCCAGAGTATTCTGCACATCTGGTAGGTAAGTCACTGCCTTTATACTCAGAGGACGAGATTTTGCTCCACCCTACTTTCATAAAAAGCCCTGTCACATTGTCCAACATTATTTGGACACAAGGAGAGCTTATGAGGGAGAAAAAGACTAGAAAAACTGTCTTCATCTCCAGCAGATTTATATGCAATTTGGCCTCCCATGGGGACCACGAACCATGCATGTGTAGTGTGATTGTCCATATGTGCTCCCCATATTATGAATGATGCATCCGTAATTAGGGCTGTGTCAGCGATGGGTGGAAGAAAGGAAACTTGCACTTGCACCTGGTCTGGTTTCATCCACCAAACGAGAGAGGCTCTGACTTTTGGTGGGACTGTTACACTGGTTTTCATGTTGTCCTTGTCTGTTGAATAAACAAACTGAAGCCAGGCCTACAGGTAGCAAATGCACAGTCTGGCAAACAAACAGTATTATGTATGTACACGCAGCCATATGGCCTAGTAGGAAAAGGCAGACCCTGATTGTGGTGCAAGATTTGAGGGTGACTTGATTTATCAGGCTATGAATAGCCTGAAATCGGTCTATAGAAGATAGGCTTTTCCTGAGGATGACTCTAGGTCACTATGATAAAAATCTATAGTCCTTGTAGGAGTCAAAGTGGAATTTTCTCTGTTTACACAGACCCCCAGTGATGTCAGAAGGTGCAATAAAACAAGGATCACCAACTGGACCTCCTGACTTGATCTACTCATTAGTAGCCAATCATCTAGATCCAGGAAGAGGGTGTAGTCACTGCGCCTCATCTGGGCTGCCCTCATAGAGAAGACTTTTGTGAAGAGCTTTGGTGCCATCACCAGCTTGAATGGAAGTACTCAGAACTGTTAGTGCTCCTGTCCTACCAGGAATATGAGATATCTGGCTTAAGACTTAAGAAAAATAAGACCGTCAAGCAGCTGTAGGGAAGAATTCTGCAGTATGAATTCCAGGGCGATCCAGTTTCACAACAGTAAAAGTTGCCAGTGGGCTTCTCCACCATATTAAACGTTACATAATTTAGTACTTGTGGACATTGCCGGATTAACAGTAATATGGGGTGAAATCCTCTATACTCAGAACACCAACAGCCTAAACAGCAGGTTAAGCTTTCTCACCATTTTGCCTCAAGCATGAGGGGAAGGAATTACTACTGATCAGCATGTTCAATTTTTTTGCCAATTCAATCTTTAGCACCAACTCATTTTATACAAGTAACTAAACAGGGGCAATAAAGAATCCTGTGGCACCTTATAGACTAACAGACGTTCTGCAGCATGAGCTTTCGTGGGTGAATACCCACTTCTTCAGATGTATTCACCCACGAAAGCTCATGCTGCAGAACGTCTGTTAGTCTATAAGGTGCCACAGGATTCTTTATTGCTTTTACAGATCCAGACTAACACGGCTACCCCTCTGATACTAAACAGGGGCAGATTGCTAAACTGTAGAGGCATCCCATTATCTATCCCTTGAGCCATTCTATCCCTCCCCAATATTTTATCATTTATTTACAAAAAGGAAATTTAAATTTTTACCCATGCTCATTCACTGGAAGTCTTGATATACGGAGGGAGGTTTGATTATTTCCAAACTCTGCAAATTTAGCATAATAATACATGCAGTTCTACACTATGATCTGTTTTTAATTGCATAAGGCAAACTAACAATCATTTGCTGAATAAATGCTCTAGTATATCTGCTCCTTTTAAATATAAAACAGGTAAGAACCACGTCCCATACATTCACAAAACAAATGTAAAGCACACAGACCTGTTCCAGGTTTGTGCACAGCTCCTTCAGGGCCTGGTACAGGGCCTTTTTTCTGACCATCAGAGGTGTAAACTCTCACTTGACTCAGTGACTGGACTGGTAGACGACTGCATGGCAGTATGTGAGAGAGACTTCCACATTTCATTGAGCCTTGCCATCCTGACAGGAAAAACGTTTTACACATATCAGTTTGAGAAGAAAAGAGAAACTGTGTGTCAAGAGGAGTTGCCACGATTAGTTGTGGAAATTAGCTTTTAATAAATATTTTTGCCCATTTTACCTGTGTGCTCAAATTTCGTAAACTCTACACTGCTAAAACTAGTCCTTTCACCAATTTCCCAAGCTTCTCCTGTCTTTCCTCAAGCATTTTAACACACAAATATACTGTCATATTTTTGCTAAGTTTCTCACATTGCCTAGTCCTTTTAAAAACACTGCACATGAGATTCTCCTAAACTTATCCAACAGAAAACTACTTTAACATTGTCTTACTGCTCGATTAAACCCTATTTTAATCACCCTCAGCACAAAACCATCTTTATAATGAGCAAAATACTTGGCAGTCAGAGAGGATATTACTGTAGAATGACATTGGCATACACTGCAAAACTATTAGCAAGATAATCCTAACAGTTATGTCCTTTAATTCCACTCCTCACACCCAAAAACAAATATTTTAATGGACTAAATATGTAATAGATGTCTGCAATTCAGGTGTAATATCTCAACCCACAACATATAGGCCACAATTAAAGTGTGATTTACAGTGTGATACATAAATATTACACACAAACATTTTCTCTGTTTGCAGAGAGACCACCTTTACCAGGCAATTGATAGTGTTAAAAGACTGTCCCACAGTATACCAAATTTACTGAACACAGTTCTAGTCCATCAGCATTAGCAGCCAACTTCTGTTAAGCAACATAAGCAAGCAAGCAAAGCATCGACACCCCAAATGCATACATCTTCTCTGCAAATATAACTTCGTCCATTATTGAAATGCAAATACCTACTAAAAAAAAAAAGCTGGTGTGGTGGTGTCTTTGGGAAAATTATAAAATCAAGTATTGCTTATCTTACTTGCATTGCATATAACTGGACATTAAACAGAGGACTACATTATTATTACACAAGTCATCTCACAACACAATCATAGAGGTATGTTTGGTAAAAGCATGCACTCCATAAAAATTCCTTACAGCCTTTTACATAATGTTCCACTACAGCTCTAACAGATGCATCTGAATATAAAGTACTGTACACAAAATATACATAAGTTATATTAATGTCAAAGTGATTCAGATAACAAAAGGCCTTTAAATACCATGCCAAAGTTCAATATGCTCTGCTAAACATGTCTAATAAATTAAGAAGTTACAGAAACAACACTTTATGATACTTGACAAATACATGCTTTTAAACCCAACTGTATTTTGAATGTATCTACATTTTGGGGAAATTTCACATTCAAAGAGGAAACTTCTTGATAACGGACTAAAATAATTCAGCCATTACATTATTGCGTCAAATTATTGTCTGTTTATTTTCAGAAACTGTCTGTGATATACACCGGAAAGTTTACTCAGGAGTACTAGGCAGCTTTTATATAAAACAGCAGTACAGCATGTGTTTTGGAGAAAACAGCTATATGAAAAGAATTATATGGATTCTACAGACACAAGAAACTAGCTAGTTCAAGTGCTATATTTGGAGCTGGGGCTATTGACCAGGGTTGGGAGGATCACTCTAAAATGCTATGTAGACATACCCAAACAAGCTCTTCTCCCACTACCACATGATCATAAAACTGACCAGCTACAGGTTTTTATTGCTAGTGAACTCAAAGGACAAGCAATTTCTGAAACTTCTGCCCATCATACAAGAAAATATATAAATGAATTATTAAAAATATTGGGTTTCCACAAGTTGCCAATGTGGCCCTAGACATCACAAGGATTAAGTACCTGATCTACAGGAAGTCATCATGTAATTTACTCAACTACTTCCTTTTCATAGACGTTCAGATATAAAAAAGACCTAATTCAGTGCAGGACTGTTTCCTCTGGTTTATTATCCAGTACTTTTATTGTCCACTTTTTTGCCTCATCCCAGACTGATTACTTCAGTCAATTTCAACAGGGAATAGGTGGGAGAGGCTGTTTGCAACACAGCACTGCAAACAGGCAATTTTTAAATGACAGAGGTCACGATGAGAAAACACTGGGGGTGCTCCCTTTAGCACAGTGGACAGACAAAACGTGAGGCTCAGGGCTATGAAATATGAATTATGATGGGCCCTTGGGGAGCCGCTGAGTTGGTGAGAGGGAGCACTGAAGTGGTGAGGGTAAGGAACAAACGGGAATATGGGACTGTAATTGAAGAGCACCTGGTTTTGGCAAATTGTGGGAATATGATGGCTCATGGAGTGGGAGAGACAGACGGTTTTGAGGTGGTTTTGGAAATATCAGACTATGGGGCAGTCTAGGTGGGCTAAGATTAGGGGGTCTCTGGGGCGCACAGTACGGGGGGAAGTGCGAGGAAAGATCCCCAGGGGAAGCTGCGGTGAGGGTCCGGCAGCGTGGCCGTGTAGGAGGCGTACGGCGCCCTAGGAGAGCCGGGTCATCAGCGGGTCCGGGCAGGGTGGGCGGCGCCCAGGGGAAGGGGCTGGAGGGCCCGGCTTCCCCGCCAGCCCCACTCACCGTGGCAGACCCGGCTGAGCTGCGCCGCCGGGCACCGCAGGTACAGCCGGTTGAGGCAGCGCCATCCCCGCCTCTGGGCGGCCAGAGCCGGCATCATCCTCGCCCGCTGCCGGACTCGCGCACGCAGGGCCGGGCCTCGGGCTCCGCGAGGCAGGCAGAGGCAGCCGCTCTCATTGGAGCACCCGGCGCCGGCCAGCCGGCGGGGGGGCGGCCCCCAAGCGTCCGGAGCGGCGGCGGGAGAGGGAGGAGTCGCTGGACCCGGATGTAAAACGGTGCGCGCGCTCCGGCCGCGCCGGGTACCGGACCCCGGCCAGACACACGCCTCCTTCCTCGTGAACGCGCAAGCGCGAGGCGGGGCGCGCACGCTTCGAATGCCAAGCAGAGGCTCCCCGGGCGGCGCAGCCGCCTAGCAAGGGGGAAGGTGGCAGGTTCTAACCCTGCCTGGCTAGTCTTCGCTGTCAGGTTGTGGGAAAGGCAGCAGGGCCACCTACTACGCGCAGCATCGTAAAATTAATTGACGAGCGAGAGGAGTTTTGTTCGTAGGATAGAAATTTACCCTGCTTTGTATATGCGGCCCATAATACTCACACACACCTTTACACATAAAAAAGCTTAATGTGTTAGGGTTTGGAAAGGCCCAGTAACAGTTCACACCATGTCTGCCCCTTTCGTGTGTCTGTCAATAACAGGATCGTGGATCTGCCGGGCACGTAACATTTCCTAAGGCGTCTGCGCTCCACTGATGTCAATAGAACTAATCAGGTGCATAACCTTAAACAGATGCATGTGTGGTCAGGCTCAGAGCCCCTGGTGGTAATGGCTGATACGCCGCTGGAATGGCTGTTTCTCTCATTTTCATTATAAATTCAGTTCTATAACTATTAAGACAATAAGGTGACTACACTTTTCTCATTATTACAGTTACCCAGCCTTATACCCTAACATTTTTTTCAGTGGTAGAGCATTGCTTTTTTGTTGCATTGCCCTCTGCTATATCCTCGTGTATTACAGTCACTAGTTACAATAGGGCTGACACATTTGGTTTTGTCAATGTTGATGTAATGTAGGTTTTTCATATTTTAATACTCAAACAGTAACACTTAGTATAATTCAGATATACACAACCTTAAATAATTAATTTTCTGAATGGCAGGTAAGTATAATATTACCATTTTACAGTCCAGGAACCTGAAGCAGCAAGTTTATGTCACATGCCTACTGTCACAGAGCAAATCAGTGCCAGAGACTGAATTCAAAGTCAGGAGTTCCTGTTACTCAGACCAGTCATTGTCTGCCAGACTATGCTGCTGCAAATAACAACCAATAGCAACAATTAATCTATTTTGTAATGTTTGAAATCTGCTTAAATTATCATACTAAATACTGAAAATAAGTACATAGAGATTCTATTGATCATTTCTGCCACGGCTCCACCTTCTCCTGCTTGAAGTCTCTCTCAAAACTTACTGTTTTAAGGTTACAGCTATAGCTTTAATAAAATGAACAAATGAATATAAACAAAATTCACTTTCAGGATGCATGCACTAACCTCCCCTCTGATTGCATAATCACATTGTTCTCGCCCTTACCATACCATTTCCCCTCTCTGTGTTCACTCTCCTGCTTCTGTTGGTTTTATCATAAAATAGGCCCCATTCCTGTAAACACATGTACTTAATTTAAGTAATCCCGCTGAAATCAGATTATATGTTTTCATGCAAGCCTTTTGACAACTTTGAGGAAGTTCCAAAATGTCTTAGATTTTCATTTATATAACTGTGCCAAATATTCTTTGGTTTACTTCTCTTGGGTCTGCATCACTGTGGGGAGCATGCTCGTGGATCTAATCAGAAAATAAACTTGGCAATGGAGTTGGATAATTGATGTATCTGATAATCCACAACACAGTTGAACACTTAAGAGAATTACTATGCATATCCAATTTGATTTTGAATAAGGGCATATTCACTGGCATATAACTTCTTTCACTGCCTGGAAGTAGTGTTGCCAATTTAAGTATTCCTGTAAGCATGGTGAAGGCAGACTGAACTAAGATACTTAGATGAAATAATGATATTAACACCCATCTTCCCAATAGCCCAATCACTGCTATAGCAAGATATCCCTAGTACTGCAACAGATGCTGTATCATTAAGTACCAGATGTACTGCAATGGAGTTAAACGTTAAATTAGCTGTAAACTAGAGTAAACTGCAAAGCAGTAAAGGTGGAATAGGTTTTCTCCACTATAATTTAGAGTGTAAACTGGTGCACAACTACTGCACTTGTGGTGTGCAAAATAAGCTTTATTAAGAAAAATGCAAAACCAGGGAAAATTCAATAGTGAGGGGTATGGGGTTTGTTAAGGTAGACAATTGGGGAGGGGTTTCTTTTAGTAAATAGTATAGGGGGTTTCAATAGTGGGGTACAATACAGTGGGGTACAATACAGTTGGTAACCAATTAACACTGAAGTATAAATGTAACAGGTAGCTAACAATTTCTATGTAAAGGATGTGTCAGCAGCATATAACCAACTAACAGTTAAGGGTAAAATGTGTTAAATAACCAACCACTCTAGGTAAAAATGTGTTACAGTGATGTAAATGTAAAATGTGAGGTGTGTCAGAGAGAAAAAGTAACCAATGGGGTTTTATGCTAGACTTCAGCAATACAATTGAGATTTGGCAGCAGTAGGAGCGGGGTGAACACGTGAGGGAAGGAATTAAAAGAGAGAGCACGAGGTGGAGCAGAGACCAAAGGCAGAGGCGCTGCGGAGGGAAATTTAAACTCAGGGAGACACAGAGAGCAGACAGGCTGTAAGTTTAAGCAGCAAAGACTGGGGAAGCCCGGGGGGGGCACGGGGAGAACGGGGGAAACACAATTATACAGAACACAGCAAGGTCTTTATCTATGATCTAACTTAACCAAGACTACACAAATTAGGAAGTAACAAAACACAATACAACAATTCTCTAAGCCTAACTTACCGAGTACAATGCAAACAATTTTTAAACCTAACTTAACCACAGCTATGCAAAATGAAATTACAACTTATCTAGACTAAAGGCTAAACCTAACCTAATGGGTGCACCTTATACTAGGGGTAGTTCCAGAGGGCAGAGTGGTGTGTGCCCAGGATACAGCTCCAAGGGGGGGGGTTAAGGTGGTGTCTGCAGCAGTGGGACGACTGCAAGTAGGCTGCCCAGGATAGAGTCCAGGGAGGCACAGCTTAGCAGCGGCACAGGCTTATTTTTAGCAGCAAAAGCGCTGCGGAGCAAGAAACAGATTACAGATACAGACCAAGGAGTTAGCTTGGGTCTGTCTGCTGGGGAAACAAGGCCAGCAGCTAGGACAGGGGGAGTTTGCAAGAGGGAGTTCTTACCAATCCCCAGGATAGCAGCAAGCACAGAGACAGGGACAGGAACAGCAGCAGCATCAAAGGACGCAGAGAGGACTCGATTCACTTACAATAATCAGGAGATCTCCAGGCACAAATTCGTTGTTCATGGCAGGGGAGTTTAAAAACAGGGGTACGCTCAAAAACAAACGAGAGCGGGAAGAGGGCCCCCCAAAGACGCCTAGCTGATCAGACCAAGTGGCAAAGCAAGGACCTTCTCCAAGGTCTGATCAGAAAATGTCTGGTTTTAAAGGTGAACTCAGGCAGTTTCCCGCTAGTAACTCTGATTGGTTCCCCTTGTTACAGGGAAGGAGAGGAGGCAGGGAAAAACTGCAGGTAGGCATAGGCATGCCTGGGCATGTTCTGAGCCACAGGTATGACTCAAGTATCAGAGGGGTAGCCGTGTTAGTCTGGTTCTGTAGAAGCAGCAAAGAATCCTGTGGCACCTTATAGACTTACGGAGAACGTCTGTTAGTCTATAAGGTGCCACAGGATTCTTTGCTGCTTCTAGGTATGACTCATATGCTCAGCTATTTTGGCCACTTCAGGTCTTGCATTCCTGGGCAGAGCCCCCTACACCGAGCCAGGTCCGAACAAAGAAGCTAGACAAAGGAGCAAAAAGCCCCCTCCCTGAGCAGAGCAATGGCTCCAGTCAGTCTGCACAAGCCATTCCCATGAGCAGGGCCAGGCTGTGACTTTGGTCAGTACCATGGCCGGGAGGGGCGGCTACACAGGACAAACAGAAAGGAGAGGGGAAAAAAGGAATGCAGCAGGGGGACAGCTGTAACAGACACCCTAGTACTGCAACAGATGCTGTATCATTAAGTACCAGATGTACTGCAATGGAGTTAAACGTTAAATTAGCTGTAAACTAGAGTAAACTGCAAAGCAGTAAAGGTGGAATAGGTTTTCTCCACTATAATTTAGAGTGTAAACTGGTGCATTCATGTTCAGCTGACTTATTACTATGTTGGCAGGGGGTCCAGTAATAAAAATTTAAAAGGAGAAAACAAGATTGACAAGAAAAAGTTCCCTGTATTGTGGGAAAGCATTCTCGTATGTGTGAAGATATCTGCAAGAATGTGACTGGCTAGTAATTATTCAAACATTTGTAATCTCTGAAGGGTCTCACTCAAATTCCAAAAGAGATGGAATCAGTTTTTAAAACATTTTTTTCTGATGTGCCATTTCCTCCTGCAATGCAAAAGTTACCTCTGGACAGTCCACTCTCATTTTCCTACTGTCTCTGCTACTTCTGTATTTGAACTCATAATTTTAGCACAGGAAGGAAACAAAAAAAGATGGAGCATCACAGACAAGTTGGTGGCTATTGCAAGAATGGAGTTCAACCAGGTTTTGCATGATAATGGAGAAATATTCCTTTCTGCTGATGAACTCTGAGGTGTGGTGGTGAGGTAGATAATAGGATCTCATCAGTGGCCCCTATACACCGTGGAAACGCCAGGTGTTCAAAGCTGTCAGTAACCTCCTGCGCGTTGCCAAGCTTTATGACCAGAGACAACAGTACCTTCTCAATAGTAACTCATCTCTCCATGACAAAAGCTTTTATTTACCAACACCAAACTGGCTAGCTACTTACGAGCTTCCACATGGTGATGGCTGCACACTTCTCCATGCTGAGAGGAATTCTCATATTGATGCTCTGCTGCTGCAACTCCAGTGTGAGCTCTGCATAGATATAGCTATAGTCCTAGAGTGAAATCTTGATCCCACTGAAGTCAGTGGCAAAATTCTCATTTAATTTAATAGGGCCAGGATTTCAACCATGATGCTCAACATAAATAATAGTTCTTGAATAGTTATTTTAAACTTGTATCTTGGGATATGAAGACAGTTTTAGATACCAAAAATTTTGTGTTCAAGTCATACCTTGACCAGAGAGCAAACTGATTATTGCAAAAGATCATTGCAAATGTCTTCTCTAATATGAGATGAGAAAGTGAAAGTTGGATCCATTATACTACCATCAGAGGTTACAGTTGTTTGATGCTACTAAAGCATTACAATGTTCTAGGTCACTACTTCAAACTACGTTTTGTGTAAAATGTTGAAAATCTGGGTTGCATATTAAGGAACACAGAAGTTTCTATTACATTGCAAATTTTGCTTTGGAAAGGACTGCCAAGGATAGCAGGGCTTGGCTCCAAGTTAAAACAGAAAACCAAGGACCAGATCCACAAAATAATTTAGGTATTGCAATGCAGAGTGTCGCAGGGCCTAACTTTTGGATGCCTACAAAATCACAGGAACAACTCTATTATTCACAAAACCTGAATTAGGAATTTAAGATCCCTATACAATTAATGTGGAGAGATAGGTGCCTTAAAATGCAATCAATAAAAGCCAACATGCTAGGTGGGACTAGCCAATGGGAGATATTGACATCAGTGGTGTATGCTAAGCCCTGCCCCCTTATGGAAACAAGTGCCAAAGTCTGGGCTGTAGGGAGGCACCTTTCTCTGCATAGTGATCCATTAATGGGAAACCCATGTCCTGGAGTCAGGCAGCTTACGCACCTAGGTAGTTTCTTGCAAGAATAAGGTAGGTGCCTCCCTCACTCCACACAAAATGGCCACAAAAGGACTAGATGGTGTCCATCTTATAACTTTTAATCCAGCGGTCAGAGCATTCACCTGGGATGTCTGGGGTTTAAACAGCTTTGTAGCTCTGGGCCAAAGATCTGTAGTTACAGAAATCTTGTCCACTCAGGGCCTGAATCTGATCCAAATACACTGGAGTCAGTGGAAAGACTTTCCTTGATTTCAGTGTGTGTCAAAATAGACCTTAATTGAACTGCCTCTTTGACCATAACAGCAAGAGGGGATCATGGCTGGGAGTGTAGTACAATGGATGTTTTCTTTATTCTACCTATCAAAGTCCTAGATGCCACAATAGATTTCATCCTCTCTCTCTGCTTTGGAGGCATTATGAGAATTACAAGAATGAGGAGTGTGCCATTTATTAAGATAATAAGAGAATAAAGTAAAAAGATTTTTCAAGACAGAAAAAAAATTAAATACAAACCCAAGACAGGCTGCTAAACTGATGGGTTATAGGTAGTATAAAATTTAATACCAGCAAAAAACACACATGCAGACAGATGTAGAGAGAGACCCATGCACATATCCAAATTTGGTATTTTCCCTAAATTGCTAACATATAAAAGTAACAGATCGAAACAGGGAAGGTAAAAACTTCAAAAGCCAGTCAAGTGGCTCAGCTAAGCAGCAGCAATGGTGGATGAGCTAGAACTCTGTACTCCCACACTGCAGCCTCCTCCACCATGGTAGGCTGGGCCAAGTAACCCCCTACGGCAGCAATCTGTTTTCATTTTAAACAGATCAAGATCAGTCTCTCTGAGTTTTGTACAAAGTGAAAGTCACCAAAAATATTATTCCAATGGCAATTTAATATAGAATAAATTATAAGTAATTTTCAGCTAGAAGACTTTAAGACTATCCAGAGGATTCAGGTAATGGCATAAACAAGAGCGGAGTTTGCGTGGGTTGTGTAATCACCAGAGAGCCCACGGAGCTCCTTAGCTCTTATTATTAACATTATATAGCCTTTTTTTTAAGTTGCTGCTTCTTTTTCTGCCTTTTCCTTCTTGCTCTTCCTCCTCCTTCCTTCGTGTCCTATTCCTTCTTTCAACGTTCTCTTCCCCTTTTTGCAAACTGCTAGATTGCTTTAATTGCAATACAATTGGAGCAACTGAAGTCATAGAGTCATAGACTTCAAGGTCAGAAGAGACCAGTATGATCGTCTAGTCTGACCTCCTGCACAATGCAGGCCACAGAATCTCACCCACCCACTACTGTATCAAACCTATATCTGAGTCACTGAAGTCCTCAAATCGTGGTTTAAAGACTTCAAGATGCAGAGAATCCTCCAGCAAGTGACCCGTGCCCCACGCTGCAGAGGAAGGCAAAAAAAAACCCAGAGCCTCTGCCAATCTGCCCTGGAGGAAAATTCCTTCCCAACCCCAAATATGGCGATCAGTTAAACCCTGAGCATGTGGACAAGACTCACCAGCCAGACACCCAGGAAAGAATTATCTGTAGTAACTCAGATCCCACCCCATCTAACATCCCATCACAAGACATTGGGCATATTTACCGCTAGTAGTCAAAGATCAATTAATTGCCAAAATTAGGCTATCCCATCATATCATCCCCTCCATAAACTTATCAAGTTTAGTCTTGAAGCCAGATATGTCTTTTGCCTCCACTACTCCCCTTGGAAGGCTGTTCCAGAACTTCACTCCTCAGATGGTTAGAAACCTTCGTCTAATTTCAAGTCTAAACTTCCTGATGGCCAGAAGTCAATGCAGCTATACCAATTAATGATCCAGTCCTATGTCTTTATTATCATTTATGATTTTTAATTTATTTATTCAGTGGAGTGATCTCACGATCTGTTGGTGAGAGCTTTGCCTATACACTTTTATGTAGAATGTGTAGCATACAGAATGAATGTGCTGAAATTCACCAGAATGAACACAACCTTGTCCAGTGGCTGGGCCTAGTTAACCCCTGTTTATTTCAAAATAGTCCTTTGCTGAAGTTTTCTTTAATAATGCTGGCTCCAAACCCCTCACAACCTAATAAGATAACTAATTATCTCACTCGCTCTCAGGTTGTATGTAAACATGAAGTGAGTTGTGTTTGGGTTTTATCCCAAAGTGTTTGGGTTTTATCCCAAAGAATTATCTTGCTACCCCTTTGATCCATACTGCACACTAGCAATGTGATCATATGTCAGTTATGATAGAAAAGAATCAACTTGACTGGGGGCAGAGATTGAGTAGCAGCCAAAATTCATTTGACAGCCCACAGTAAATCTGCTAAGGCTGGCTCTTGTCCCAACGCAGAGCCTAGACCTATTCATTTGAATAAAATAAGCAGGATCTGGTCTGTAGTCACATTATTTAACATCAGATTTGGTTGATATATTTGTTATTGGGCAGATTTTGATCTCCGTTACATTGGTGTAAATTCAAAGCAACTTTACTAATTTCAGCAGTGTTACCCCAGATTTAAACACATGGAAACAGTTATCAATATTTGGCCTTATTTCATTACTGTGTAATAATCACCAACAAGCAACCGCTTTATAGACTTACAGAACAGAACCTTGATCCTGCAAACACTTATACACATGCTTAACTTGAAATCAATAGGACTACTCACAGTAGTAAGGTTAAGCATGTGCATAAGTGTGTGCAGGATTGGGGCCTAAATCTTTAGCTGAGATAAATCAGCATAGCACCAAGCTGATGATCCAGCCTTAAGTCTTTATTGACATTTGAGATTTTGAACTTAGTTCTTCATTTCCACCATTAAATAAAACAATAAATTACATCAGTTCCCAGTATCTTGCACTGTTTTGTAAACAAGAGGACAGTTTATATGTTAAGTTTCCAACTAGTAACTCAACTGCACTCAAAAGAAAGCTGAGTTCTAGTACCAAGTGTTCCTTTGCAACAAAACATTGTAAGATTGCTTTGAATCTAGGGGAAAAATTATTACACTATTTGACTTTGACATCAAATAATACCACAGATGTGACAATATAGAAGGAGAGAGCAATTTAATTTGTGTTGAAATAAATACTAGACATACAAAGCACATACAGTGAAAAAGGGTCACAATAAATTACAAGGGGAGACATTTTGCTCATTCATTGTAGAAAGCCCTTGATATTTCCAATTTCATACCATCAAATTTATCATTCTTGCTGATTTAAGCAGAACACAAAACAAATATGGATCCCAGTGCTTACTTTCACAGGTACTGGCATGGATAATTTAGTACGATGATCCAATTTGGAAATCAGTAGGGACCAGTAAATCGCTGCATAAAAGAAAGAGCGAATGAGGTCTTTTCTCCTTAGTGTCAGCAGGCTGTGATTATTATGTTTATTAGATTTTCTTGAAAGGGCTTCAGATTTTCTCAAATATGCAGGAGAATGTTATTTCCCCTCTGAGCCCTACATTAGCATTTGTGTGCCTCAGTCCTTGAATACAGGAAAACAATGAATTTTTCAATTTATTTCAGAAATGTATACAGAGTGGATAGCATAGATGGTGGGAGCAATAAAACTCTCTTACCTGTACAATATTTGCAATTAAAAATGGATCCGGCTTTTGCAGAAAAGTTACTAAGGAATGCTGGCGTGCACTATAAAAGAAGCTTTTGAAGATTTATTTCATAGAATCATAGAATCTCAGGGTTGGAAGGGACCTCAGGAGATCATTTAGTCCAACCCCCTGCTCAAAGCAGGACCAAACCCAACTAAATCATCTCAGCCAGGGCTTTGTCAAACCTGACCTTAAAAACCTCTAAGGAAAGAGATTCCACCACCTCCCTAGGTAACCCATTCCACTGCTTCACCACCCTACTAGTGAAAAAGTTTTTCCTAATGTCCAACCTAAACCTCCCCCTCTGCAACTTGAGACCATTGCTCCTTGTTCTGTCATCTTCTACCACTGAGAACAGTCTAGATCCATCCTCTTTGGAACCCCCTTTCATGTAGTTGAAAGCAGCTATCAAATCCCCCCTCATTCTTCTCTTCTGCAGACTAAACAATCCCAGTTCCCTCAGCCTCTCCTCATAAGTCATGTGCTCCAGCCCCCTAATCATTTTTGTTGCCCTCCGCTGGACTCTCTCCAATTTATCCACATCCTTCTTGTAGTGTGGGGCCCAAAACTGGACACAGTGCTCCAAATGAGGCCTCACCAGTGCTGAATAGAGGGGAATGATCACATCCCTCGATCTGCTGGAAATGCCCCTACTTATACAACCCAAAATGCCATTAGCCTTCTTGGCAACAAGGGCACACTGTTGACTCATATTCAGCTTTTCGTCCACCGTAACCCCTAGGTCCTTTTCTGCAGAACTGTTACCCAGCCATTCGGTCCCTAGTCTGTAGCAGTGCATGGGATTCTTCCGTCCTAAGTGCAGGACTCTGCACTTGTCCTTGTTGAACCTCATCAGATTTCTTTTGGCCCAATCCTCTAATTTGTCTAGGTCCCTCTGTATCCTATCCCTACCCTCCAGCGTATCAACCACTCCTCCCAGTTTAGTGTCATCTGCAAACTTGCTAAGGGTGCAGTCCACACCATCCTCCAGATCATTAATGAAGATATTGAACAAAACCGGCCCCAGCACCGACCCTTGGGGCACTCCACTTGATACCGGCTGCCAACTAGACATGGAATCATTGATCACTACCCGTTGAGCCTGACCATCTAGCCAGTTTTCTATCCACCTTACCGTCCATTCATCCAGCCCATACTTCTTTAACTTGCTGGCAAGAATACTGTGGGAGACTGTATCAAATGCTTTGCTAAAGTCCAGAAATAGCACATCCACTGCTTTCCCCTCATCCACAGAACCGGTTATCTCATCATAGAAGGCAATTAGGTTAGTCAGGCATGACTTGCCCTTGGTGAATCCATGCTGACTGTTCCTGATCACTTTCCCCTCCTTTAAGTGGTTCAGAATTGATTCCTTGAGGACCTGTTCCATGATTTTTCCAGGGACTGAGGTGAGACTGACTGGTCTGTAGTTCCCTGGATCTTCCTTCTTCCCTTTTTTAAAGATGGGCACTACATTAGCTTTTTTCCAGTCATCTGGGACCTCCCCCGATCGCCATGATTTTTCAAAGATAATGGCCAATGGCTCTGCAATCTCATCGGCCAACTCCTTTAGCACCCTCGGATGCAGCGCATCCGTTCTCATGGACTTGTGCTCGTCCAGCTTTTCTAAATAGTCCCGAACTACTTCTTTCTCCACAGAGAGCTGGTCACCTCCTCCCCATACCGTGCTGCAGAGTGCAGCTGTCTGGGAGCTGACCTTGTCTGTGAAGACAGAGGCAAAAAAAGCATTGAGTACACTAGCTTTCTCCACATCCTCTGTCACTAGGTTCCCTCCCTCATTCAGCAAGGGGCCCACACTTTCCTTGACTTTCTTCTTGTTGCTAACATACCTGAAGAAACCCTTCTTGTTACTCCTAACATCTCCGGCTAGCTGCAACTCCAAGTGTGATTTGGCCTTCTTAATTTCACTCCTGCATGCCTGAGTGATACTTTTATACTCCTCCCTGGTTATTTGTCCAATCTTCCACTTCTTGTAAGCTGTTTTTTTGTGTTTAAGACGAGCAAGGATTTCACTGTTAAGCCAAGCTGGTCGCCTGCCATATTTACTTTTCTTCCTACACATCGGGATGGTTTGTTCCTGCAACCTCAATAAGGATTCTTTAAAATACAGCCAGCTTTCCTCGACTCCTTTCCCCGTCATGTTATTCTCCCAGGGGACCTTGCCCATCAGTTCCCTGAGGGAGTCGAAGTCTGCTTTTCTGAAGTCCAGGGTCTCTGTTCTACTGCTCTCCTTTCTTCCTTGTATCAGGATCCTGAACTCGACCATCTCATGGTCACTGCCTCCCAGGTTCCCATCCACTATTGCTTCCTCTACTATTTCTTCCCTGTTTGTGAGCAGCAGGTCAAGAAGAGCTTTTCCCCTAGTTGGTTCCTCCAGCACTTGCACCAGAAAATTGTCCCCTACACTTTCCAGAAACTTCCTGGATTGTCTGTGCACTGCTGTATTGCTCTCCCAGCAGATATTGGGGTGATTAAAGTCACCCGTGAGAACCAGGGCTTGTGATCTAGCAACGTCTGTTAATTGCTGGAAGAAAGCCTCGTCCACCTCATCCCCCTGGTCTGGTGGTCTGTAGCAGACTCCCACCACGACATCACCCTTGTTGTTCATACTTCTAAATTTAATCCATAAATTTAATCTATAAATTTAATCTAAATTGATAATGTAGTTATGAAATAGCAAATGATTGTTCAAAGTCCTGTTCTTAAAAAGAAAACTTTTTAGATTGTAAGCTTTTCGGGGTAGGGGCTGTCTCTTCCTGTGTTTTTGGGAAGTGTCTAGCAGTTAGGATACTATTGCAATATAATATTTCCACTATGGTTGTACTCTCTCCACAAATATTGTACACCCCTTTGTTCAAAATGAGCCAGTATAGGTGATTACAGTAAAACAGCATGGTCTGATGATGTCTCATACTCTCACATACCAGCATTCATGGAATCAGATTCTCTGATGCACTTTGATTCTACTGGAAATAGCAAAGGGGGAAGAGATGTCAGGGAGGCAGTTATGATTCCATTTTTCCAGCCAGCTCTGTGCCAGCCATAGCCCCAGGGAATTTAGAACAAGCTGCTCTAAATTCCCCGTTTGCAGATGGTCTCAAAGTCACTCAATGCTATGGCCACTTCTCCTTTACTTTCTACATCAGCTCTGTGGGCACAGGTGTAGTCATAGGAGCTGGCTACACTTGCTCACTGATTGCTGAGGAATTGGAGTTCCTGCTTCCTTTGTGCCACTTTCTAATAGGCTTAAGATAACGTGAACCAGGCGCCTTTTAGTTCACACCAGCAGTGTCCACACGGGGTGGAAAGGTGGTTTCAGCACAGCATGCCCGTGAGTGCTGCCAATCACACCCCTGTAGTCCAAACTGGAGAAGTGCACAGACAAGCCCTAAATCTCAGGTTTAGGCACCTAAATCTCATTTTTAGGCTCCACTGTGATCCACAAAACTCCTGCCAAAGACTGTAGGTGCTCTACTCACTTGGCACATGCATTTTTAGGGTAAAAGTTCCCTAGGCACCTATATTTCTGCTTTTGAGCACACACACTGCTCCCTCACTCTGGGCATTTGGATGCCTATCTCCCGCCTATGCCTCAGAGCAATCCACAAACCAAGGGGAAATACTGTAGGCATGCAGATAAATGTCTAATTCACAAGCAGAGCACAATCCAGACAGTAGGCATGCTCAAAGGCTGCCTACCAGAGTGGGTCCCATTCAAAATATAGACGGTGTGGGGGTGCCTATCATCTAACTTTTAGTCCAGTGCTTAGAGCACTCACTTGGGATGTGGGACACACAGGTTCAATTCCCCTCTCTGCCTGAGAGGGAGCAGGATTTTAACAGAGGTCCAGCACCTCTCACATGGGCGGTGGGTACCATAGGCAGGGGAAGGGTGTGCCTCCCCAAAACAGCCTGACGTGGCCTCGCCCACACTCCATCCCCACGTCCCCTCCTGCCTGCTTCCAGTTCCCTCCCTTCCCAGTGTGGCCAAGAGGCTGGCAGGGGCAGACAGGTTGGGGCTGGTGAGCACAAGACCCAGGGCTGGGGCCATGCCATGCTGCCTGTCCGTCTGCCCGGCCCTGGGGGCATTGACACCATGCCACCTGCCCAGCACTCCCCAACATAGGGGCAATCCACTTTGTGGATCCGAGCCTTAATGTATTTTTGGAACTGGAACAGAACTATCATTTCTGTTACTGAGCAGAAAGATGATCCACTTATTGGGCCACAAGACCAGGAGACCTGGCTTCAATTCCCTGTTCCATCACAGACTTCCTATGGGACCTTGAGCAAGTCACTTAATCTCTTACTTCCTCAGTTGCCTATCTGTAAGAGGGGAATAGTACTTCCCTACTTCACAGGGTGTTGTGCATTAAAGATTGTGAGACATTCAGATACTACAGTAATGGGGACAATATAAGTAGCTAATAAGCAATTATATATAAATATGCATGTTATCACAAAATACCTTTAGCATCTCAAAAACAATATGAAGTATGGCTTTAGGACAGAAATTGAAAAATACATGGTGACTGAAAATAGAATATTCTTAAAGAACAGAATTTAAAATATCTTAATTTATAATGCTCCCCTTTATACACAGCAGGGTATTTTTTCATTTCTAATGAAGTGACAATATATATACTGAAAGTACAAAGAGGAATATAAGAAGAAATCTGGATAGAGACGAGGAGGAAAACGTGTGTATAAGGCACCTATTTTGTTTTTTAAAAAATCTGACATTGCTCATTTCCCAACTGTACGTCAGAGACTTCTCCAAATTGGTCATGTAGCTTTAGTTTATGTTTATCTAAAGACTGAAAGAAAGGTAATCTGATGTTCCTCAACCCATTCTCTCCTCTGTATGCAGCCATATGAATTTATTGTGAAAAGCTAAATCATACAAAACTCCATCTGGTTTCAGAAGAGTTACTTAAGTTAGCACAACCTATTTGGTCAGCCTAAAAACCTTTCATTGGAATTAGATGTAAAATTTGTTTTGGGTGGTCATGATTGGAACCTGAGTTTCACACGCTAGTTGCAAAACTTCATTCTGATGTCACAGTCATGTGTGATAGGCTCACCTACTCAGTGATGTGAAACCTATACTCATGGGCTCAGCAGGCAAACTATGATAGCCCTGGCACATGATGTGCATAACTTACAGTAGTGAAGGAACAAGGAAGAAGCTGGGTTTTTTTGTTTGTTTGTTTGTTTGTTTTTTAAACTTTCAACAAAAATTTCCAACCTTGTTTTTGTGATGATGGGAAAACACTGAGTTTATCAGATAATAGGTATTATGAGGATTGACAAAGGATCAAGAACGCTTGCTGGAAAGTGTTGGCTTGTAGTCTGCAAGCAAAATGAGGGGTCAAAACTATTCCCACTACTTGGCTGTCCTGTATTGCGAAGCATTGATGAGCTAGGTTGTTCAAGCTAAGCACAGAACTATATCTGCAGTTTTGTCCAGCCATATCTCTGTGCTATATGCTAATCTGGGTAATACTGTGACAGAGTAATAAGGAAACCTTCTACAAAACCTGGGGTATTAGTCAAACTAAATCCTAGATATGGAAAGTTTCATAATCGATTTCTAATAGTTTACTCATAAATTGTTGGGGTTTCTTTGGTTAAGTAAAACCAAACCAACTCAGTTAAAAGAAAGAATCTTACCTTCCTCAGGCCTGCTAGTTCTGCTCTTTCTAGCCATTTCATCTGCTTCAAGTTCTCTATTCATAGCAGACTTACTCACTTATTCACCCAGCTACTCTCCCACATGTTCAGAGTATGGTACAGGTACTGCAATAAACAGGCCTAATTGTCCTGTGTTTTACTCCAGTTTTACACCAGCATAACCCCATTGAAATCAAGTGAGTCACACCCATGTAAAAATGAAGAAGTGGTGAATCAGGCATAATATCACTAGCATATAGTCCCCTAGCTGGTTCAGAATCTGACAACAGAAAAGTGTGAGATGAAGGTCTCAATGAATTTATGTAAATTAAATGCCACGGATCTGAAAAAGTTTATAGCTGTGGGGGAGAGAGAGCTCAGTGATTTGAGCATTAGCCTGCTAAACCCAGGGCTGTAAATTCAATCCTTGAAGGGGCCATTTAGGGATCTGGGGCAAAACTGGGGATTGGTCCTCCTTTGAGCAGGAGGTTGGACTAGATGACCTAAGGTCCCTTCCAACCCTGATATTTTATGATTCCACCAAAAGAAGATGGTCCCATAAAAGATATTAACTCACCTACCTTGAAGTTCTTCTTCACGCAGCGCACAGTCAACCTGTGGAACTCCTTGCCTGAGGAGGTTGTGAAGGCTAGGACTATAACAGTGTTTAAAAGAGAACTGGATAAATTCATGGTGGTGAAGTCCATAAATGGCTATTAGCCAGGATGGGTAAAGAATGGTGTCCCTAGCCTCTGTTCATCAGAGGATGGAGATGGATGGCAGGAGAGAGATCACTTGATCATTGCCTGTTAGGTTCACTCCCTCTGGGGCACCTGGCATTGGCCACTGTCGGTAGACAGATACTGGGCTAGATGGACCTTTGGTCTGACCCAGTATGGCTGTTCTTACGTTCTTATGCATCTCTTGTGTTCTGGGACCAATGTAGCTACACCACCACTGCAAAGGACTTTATTCACCTTGCACTTACTCAAGTATACATCAGGAGTTATTCCTCTTAAGTTGGTGGTCTAAATGAGACAAATCATGCCTCACATATGTGCATGGCATTTAAGAATGATAAACACGTTAACTTTCCAACAATGTCCTAGACACAGCATGCTGCCATACAAAGACAGGTAGGCTCAAGAGCAAATTTACATTTCTGTTCTTCTGGTTACAAGTTTTTGGGTCCTTAAGCACCACACTTTAAATTTAAAAGAAAAACTAACATTTTTCTTGAAAGCTGCCCTCCAGGGTTGTGAACACCAGTGCTAACCTTTAAAATCTTGCTGTCTTAGGATAAGTAAAAAGGTGGATCCAAAATAAAGGTGGATGTAAGGATGTGTCAGGGCTCTGATCTGTGTAGCATTTAGGTTAGATTCAAGTGTGGTAATGGGACTAGGTAGAGAAAAACATACACACGCACAAAAATTGCACTCTCTGCTCAACTTCAGGACTCATCTCAGAATATTGCAGTTACTTTACACAGAGGAAATAAACTAGAAAAGCCATCTATTAGCAAACTATTTTTTAACATTCATTTTATTGCTGTAGAAATTTTAGTTTTTATAAAAACACTCAGATCACAGGACATATAGATATTGAGGCTGGTTGCAGGTCTGAGCAGCTGTACCAGAGTATAGCATGCAGTTGCTTCTGCACAGCGTGTAATAGTTCCATAAATAGCTAATTACGCTCAAAAAGCCAAGGTCAGAGCAATCAAGTAAAATTATTCACAACATCATTTTTGTCAGTACCTGGAGGTTGAGCAAAAATGTACAATGCATGGCTCCTGACAGAAACTAAGGACTGAAAAGTCTAAATTACATCTGCAACATACGTAAGGAAATGAGATAATTACAAGGAAATATTTTGACTTAAGGAGCGAGTTTTCCAAATATTTAGTATAAGGTCTGATCTGATCATGCAGTAGTAATTATAAAGAAGCTCAACGAATAAAATTTAACTTCTATGCAACTAAAGTATCAATTGTATACTGTGCCTACTCGCCCAAACATCTTACCCAAATTTTAAGGAAACAGGCTAAATTCAGACAAATGTAATTCCTGGAAAAAAGAATACCTTTACAATAATGAGGTATGCTGGGTGAATGTGTAATCAGCACTCAATTTCACATGCATTTCTGAAGTCAAGATATTTAGTAGTGTTATTATAGGAACAGATTGACTTATGCCAAATTTTCTTTACAGTAATTTGTTTCAATAGATTTCTGACCAGGTGCAATCTTTTATGTAAGTTCTCCATCTCAGTGAGGTTCTTAGAAACTGGGGAAAGAATTCCTATAGGACTAGCTACAGATTAACTTATATTTCCTAAAAATTAGCGATGCCTAAATTGCTGCAGTCTTATTTAGGCACAAAAGCACTTGTATTTGCAATAATTTTTTGCACTATTACATTACACAATGACTTGAGGTGGGTAGGAGTTTAAACACTGCAGCTTCATTTTATACAGAAGCCTACTGGTCAGTGACTTCACTATAGTGACAAAGACATTCATCATATAGAAACACAAGCTCACTGTTCAGAGAGTTTGATATGGTCAGATTTTTAAGAATTCTCCCAAATGCAGGATGTGAAAGTATGAGGGCATTAGGTGATTTATTGGTGTGTTCACTTTTAAATGACATTAAAAAACAGACTCGCCCCCAGAAAACTGTCACATCAACCACCACAGTTCATGAGATTTTTAATCCATTTGATTATGTCCTAAATGGGCCGTGTTTGCATTCACGAACCAACTACGTGAATTTAAACAAATTAAGTATACTGGGTATATTTGGAGTGTGGAAAAGAATACTGTCCAAAATGTACTGCATATGTCCGTATGCCAATTGCGATCTGTAACAGACTACAAGTTATGCTGTGGTAACATCTTATAGTAGCTATGCATACAGCTAGGATTGACTAAAATTCTTAAATATATATCTGCTTTCAGTAGATCTATTTTATGGGGGAAAAACAGGTACAATTCTCTGTTAACCATTTTTTTTTTGTTTGTTTAACATTCTGTATGACTGAGTATTTTTTCCTTAAAATAATTTTGGCTAAGACGGAAACAGATACTTTCACCAATTAGCAATACAGCATAGTAATATTTTCTTGGAAACTTAGGACTTATTTGTGAGACAATGCACTGAATATCTCAGAGGGAAATGTATAGACAATTTTATACAAACGAGTGAGATCAGTGTAAAAACTGGAATTTATAACCATTAGCAGAAATGCCAGCAGCTCATAATGTTCACAATATATACATACACATTTCTGAAAGTTAATTATGCAACTGTTGGTGCCAGTCTGCTTATAAAGGAAATGCTATTGAGGCACAGTCTTCTTACAAAAAGAGGGCATGAAGGCTTCATTATTAGGTGTTCAACAACGATCCTCAGCTCTGTGAAAAGAGTCCTGAAAATTTAAAAATAAATAAATCAGAAATATATTTACATCACAGCTGTGTTGATCAGCAGTTATTAAACCTCAGAAGAGTCTTCAATTCTATTATTCAAGAATCTCATATTAGATCCCCAAAGTAGCTAGAAAACATCTGAGGACAATGAGTATAATACATATGAGAGAGACAAAATGTTCAGTGTGGACCTGAGAATTCTTGCCCCTGAAATTATTCAGGTTTTTAAATCACTTTTGCAAGCTACTTCAAACTTAAAAGGCAGCCTCAGACAAAAAGGGAACACCATGAAAGAAAGGTGATAGTTTTTTGCAAGGGGAGAGAGGTGGTAGTGGTGGTGTAGAAGATGCAAGCAACAGAGCAAAGAGACATCAAGAAAGGAAGAGACACAAGCCTATGTTCTAGAACCCCTTCCACTCCTCCAGGAAGAAAGACTGCATGGGCAACACTCTCACAACAGAAACAATTCAGAATATCCTATAAGTACCAGTGAAATCCCAGTTCATCTCTTCAGAGCACATATAATTAAGCAAATGAATCAAATTTAATGCTGCACTGCTTTAAAGGATTTTTTAAGATGTCAAGGATTGAAATGCTTTCCTGGATTTCTGTTGAAAGACTTCAATAGTAAAATGGAATGATTGATTTATTGTAGTATACTGTACTTTTGACGTTTTGGCTCTCTAACTAGTCTGTGGCCACAAAACCTATCCTGGAACTGAGGAGCTTCACTTCACAAAAAGCTTATCTAAAAACAGTCATGAGAAAACTTTTCACAATATATTACTTGTACAACTACAATTTAGTGAGGGAGAAGAGCAACCTCCCATTTATGGTGCTGTTTGGAAAATGTAATGTAATTGTAAAATGTAAGGGTTGTTATTTAAGCCCAGTTACATATGAACTACATTTCTAGCATGTAACATTTTAGCATACTATTGTACATAAGTTTTAATACATTATTAATTCTCAAATCAATGTAATGCTTACCGGCAATATGGATTTCTACGGGAGGAATAACGCAATGTAAGAAATCTATAGTAAATGAAAGGCTGAAGCAAACTCCCCTGGCCACTGAAAGGAAAGGAAAAAGATTGTTCTGAGTTTTGTCATCACAAACTCAATATGTTTTGCAATTAGAAATAAGGCAACTCCATATATTTTATATATTGAGGATAGTCAGATGATCATATTTGTTTGAGAATCCAGGTTTGACAACAAAAAGCAATAAGATATCTAAAAACACCAGCATATCCATATCCACTAAGGCTGAAAGTTATAAAATAAAAAGCAACAACTGCATGCTACACCACAATTGAAATTTTAAAAACAACTAAAGAAACGCAGCATTACTGTTCTCATATTAAAATTACCATTTATGAAGTGCTTTATGTGCCCAATTTTCAAGACAAACACAGAACTGGATGCAAATGCCTGTGTAAAAGCTAAAATCCCAGCTACCTGCAATGAGCTTTACATAGGCTCCACACCTGTACCCATGTAGAACTAACCGCAAGATTGAGGCCTAGGGTAGGAAATGTTCAAGTATGGAAGTAAATATATTAGAAAATGTTTCTGTAATTCTTACCTAAGAAGCATAAAAACTGTAGCTGGCATCAGGAAAATTTCATTGCAAGCAATAAATTTTAGAATATTTTGTTGATTAGCATTTAGTTTCTCTAAAAGACTTCTCAAGAAAGGCAGACTATTCAAACCTCTTGCCTTTAGAAAGGGAAAACAAAGTTAGAGTCAGTTAGGTTGTCCATGCTCTAGTTTTAACTCAAAACACTCAAATGACTGTCAGCCATACTAATTTCAGCAACTTTTGAGACCCTACCTAGTTACTTGAAAACTAATAAGATTCTGGGATCCTCTAAAGGATACTTCAAATATAGGGTTTTTGTAGAAAAGAGAAGCATTGCAGAAAAATACCCCACATTTACATACTTCCCAAACAGTTAATCCTAACACTTTCTATGAAAGGCAAGTAAGCATCTTCCACTTTCCAGCATTATCCATAAGACATAACACTTTAGTTACAGATGCCATAGCGATGGCCAATAGCTTTATTCTGATCACTAGAACGAAATATGTACCCGTAGCATATGGAAAATTTAATTTAAAAGAAAAGATTCCAAAGGAGAGTGTGTATTATATAAATAAAACAACATAGTGAGGATTTGGGGCTGAGAAGCAGCTTCTTTAAATATTGTTTTGCTTTCCAACTTTATTTTAAGCACTTTGCTGTTTCACCTACTGAAACAGCACTTGTCTAAGTGCAGCTGGAAGGGGGTCCAGATGCAACCCACCATAATCTGTTGCAATGCAGTCAGTTATCTCAAGTATTTCTGCATAGTAGGCAAACACGGAAGTCATTTGCTTCCACATGGATAGTAACCGGAGAGAAAAAGAGAGAGCACAAAGCTTAAATAGAATTAACATATTCTAAAGTACCGGTATTGAATCAACACAAGCTGGCTAGCAAGATGAGCACCTCAAACTAAGAGGAGGCTTGTCTACAAACATTGTGTCTGTGTGTCAGGAGGTTAGACCATCCAACTATATTTATTATGCAAAAATTAAATTGATTGGTTCTCAACTTTACCATATTGTGACCCCACATTGGAACACAAAAGCGTTTCAAGACCACTCTCCCATCTAGCCATGACGAAAGAGAGGATAATCGCAACCCTTTGAAATGTGTTTACAACCCCTAGATACATGCCATTTTACACCAAAAAGTACTGAGCAATATATTGCACCATACTTACATCAATAACTTTCTTTGTATACGTGGCAGCATGAAGCAACGAGAACAGCAGAACTGGGAAAATACTCACTGAAGCAAGCAATAAGGAAAATTATAGGCCAGAAAGTATTTTAATACATTTAACCTGTACGATGAATATCATGCCAGCATATTTACATGATACAGTTGTTACAGCATGAAGTATAGCATTATCCTTAGCAAGAAGTTTTCAAAATCAGTGACAGCTGTACAGAGCTCAGAGATATGTATGTGTATAGCAGTTCTCTCTGTAGCTATGTTTTCTTTTGAAAAAATAATATTAAAGAAGAGGGGTTCGTAATCAGCTAACAGCCTCTTTTGTGATATTCTGAAAAGACTTAACAGACCTAGTTGTAATCGTGAGACAGACATCACACACAGCTATATTACTGTTGACCCAGACACTTCTTGATGTGTTTTGTTTCCATCAAGGATTTTGGGCAAGTCACTTAATCGCCTCATACCTTGGCTCTTCATCCGCAAAGTGGGAATAATAATCCTTTCTTTCTTTCACCCTTTCTTGTCTATCTAGATCGTAAACTTTGTCTAGCATAATGTGGTTCTGCTCTCAGCTGAGACTTCGAGGCACTACAGTAATAGAAAAAAAGTTATCAGCCAAAGTCAGCAAATGGAGTTTACATTTTTCTTCCCGAGATGAGTCAATGGAATGAATTTGGGAAGATATCTAGTGCATTGTCACCATAACAAGAAACTTTTTATGATCAACCTTTACAACAGATACTGAAATGTAACAGGTGTAAGGGGCATAAACTAAATTCCACAAAGCTCTCTTGTTCCTAAGAGTACTTGAGACTGGCATCTCTACTCTCTAGAAGTGAACTTGAATGTAGAAGTGGAGCAAAATATATTCCAGACCCACTTCCTAGTATTATGTCATGTCACAGTGTGCGTTCAAAACTTCATTCTGAAGCCAGGGTCACAGAACTGCAAATTAAAATCCTTTGTGTAACTGACCAAGTGTCTGGTGCTGAAGTGAAGGAAAGGGGGCTTATCTTAGTGTGAACTGACTGCTCAGACTGACGAGTCTAAAGTGTTAACAGAAAATGGACAGTGCACACACAGATTAAACAAGGTGTTAAAGAAAGTTATTCAAAAGCTAGTCTGTACTGTCAAAGTATCACAATCCTATCGTATACTACTTAATGATCAGGAATTCTTTTTTTCCCATAAAAAAGTTTACTCCGGTATATACTTGACTCTACAAGCTACTACAGTATTAACTGGCAACAGTGAAAGCATGAAATCCCTAAAGAATGGTTTACAATGCCGTTTTAGATGAAGAATGGCATCACACTTCCTATTAACATACTATACGTCACAGTCCCCCACCACCACACACGGCTTCTACCAGTTCAAGATGACAAAGTCAGATGTCTCTGCTGCCAGGCACATCTTAGTACAGTGAAACAATAAATAAAATAGGTAAACCTGAAGAAGGAAGATAACCACTTACTAAATTCCTGTTGCTTGTCATCAAGCTGAAAGCTACTATTTCAACAGCTAAATTTCTCATTAATACAGTGAAAATAAACTTATCTAAGGAGAAGCCTCAATAGCTCAAATCTATAGTTTAGAAGTGGGGGTCCAAATCAGATACAATTCACATGTAGCTCACGGTGGTAGTGACAGATCTTACCATCCAATGACTGTTCAATGGATTACATGAAATGAGTTTGTTGTATCACTGCCATAGTTCCTGAGTCTCCACAACAAGAAAAAAAAAAAAAAAAGAAAAACAAAGAAACAAAAACAAACAATTGCCTGGAAGCAGAGACTGAAATGTACTTTCACCGTAAGAGTGGTCCCTCCAGGTAAGGGCTACATGCCATGTGGGAGAGATTCACTATATTGACTATCCTTAAGGCTAAGTTTTTGTCACAGATATTTTTAGTAAAAGGCAATAAACAAAAATTCACGAAAGCCCGTGACCTGTCCCTGACTTTCACTAAAAATATCCCTGACAAAATGGGGAGGCGGGTTTGGCACCCACTGCTGCTGGGGCTCTGGGGTCCCCCACTGCTGCAGTGAGTGGGAGCTTTAGGGTCTCCCTGCACGTGGGCTGAGCAGCCCGTGACATAATCATAGCCTTAACTATGCTGTATGTTCTATGGATAGCAGCCGCACTTTGGTTTTAAATCAATTTCTCATATCACAATGAAGGCTGCTGTGGAAGAGAATTAAATGTCACAATCCTCACTCATGGAGTAATGTTTAAGGTAATAATAATACGTGAAAGAGTACATAGATAAAGGATACTTGTAACAGGATAAGAATTAACGAAGATGAGAGAATACAAAAGGTAGTGGCAGCTGTCCTCCAACAAAGCCTGGGCCAGGAATGCCCTGCTTAGCTGGAAATGTGGTAACCTTTGGTGTAGTCGAAGAGCACTGGTAAGCGCATTTGCTAGCAAGGCACGTTGATAAAAGCTAGCTGCTTCATGCAACCTGTAAATTATCAGAGGAGAGGTTACCATACAAACCATCCTCCCTTGAGGATTGCATCATAACTGCACAATACTTGAAGCTATTTCTACTATTACAGCCAAGACAACGATTAGTATTAATTTGTTTTTAAAAAAAAAAAAAGTATTTTGTATTTACATAACATTGCTGATGTGCATAGCACTCAACATTACAAAACTACTGAAAGCATTATTTCATAGGAATACAGAAAGAAAAAAAAAAAAGCAGTCTTCCTAGTCAGTTCCAAGGAAACAGAAAAAGATTTTTTAAGAAAGAAGTTAGATACTTTATTAAAATTATTTTTAACAACTTAAATTCTCAAACTGTTCTGGTGAAGTGCGAGTAAAAGTTAAAACCTATACAAGCTAAAACAAATAATCTGCACTCATTTCTTTACGACCTATGTAATCTTTGGGAAATTGAAAGCTTGCATAAGCATAAAATAAAACTTAGTTATTTTGTAACATTCAAACAACTGAAAATAGTACAATACATACCCTAGAAGGGGCAGAACAAATAAAGCTGAACAGTAGACTGTGAACAATCGGGAAAGCCACATTGCTGTGTCCAACTTGTTAGTCATCAGAAATTGCTATATTGAAAAGAAAAACAAACAAAACCCCCACAAGTTGGTGTTTAAACATTTAGTTATATCCAAGCCGGACATTCTTTCCTATTTTCTGTAATGCACAGTTTATCAGGAGAATTCATTTATATGCCAATACGAAATTAGCTGCGACTAGCCTATCGAGTTTATTTTTCTACTTATATTGTAACTCAGTATAGAGCCAGTCTTGCAATAAGATCTGATCATATGAATTCCTTAGCCCAACTGACTCTCCCAGGTCTCTGTATGGATGCAAGCATCCACTTTCTTGGCTATGACTGAAGTCTACACTTCCCATCTTTAGGGCCAGGTGCTCAGCCCAGGACTCTAAAGGCAGAAATTAGGGGAAGAACCTTTCTATTCTGGGACCAGTTGGGACTGGTCTAAATTATACCAGCAGGAACAGTCTCCTAAGAAGCATTTGACTGAGCAGAGATTGCTGGATCACTGCCATTTTGCGCTCTATATGCACACCTTCCCACCCTAAATGTGCTCAGTGTGCCAAAAATGCTGTAAACAGGTAGCGTGAAGCCAACTTTATGCCATTCATGGATTCCTATACATCGGGGGAAACCCCAAATGCCCCATTTAAGGCAGCCGTCCAGTTGGAAAAGCCTGGGGCAAAGATCTGGCCTGAATACCTCTGAAGAAGTTTGAAGATTAGTTCCCACCTCCATGCACTTGTTTTATTGTGGAAATACTGTAGCTAATGCAGATATGAGCTGGGACCATTAACTGTGAAATAATTATTGACTATTAAAAATTACAGGTGTCTTTATTTTCTGATCTGTTCACTTATTTGTACGTAATGGTTGCAATATACGTGTAACATTGTATTTTAATTAAGAGATTTCAAAAAAGCATTTACAATGTGGTTTGTGATAAGAATTTTTTGTTTCAATTTCAAATTACACTTTAATTAAGAGTTCATTCAAATTTAGACATTCCCCTGCAATGTCATGCACTGAAAGAGTGACAGAGTTTATGTGAACCAGAAAGTGAAACTTTCTTATTTTTCCTCTTAAAACTGATTGAAGCTTACAAAATGAACAATTAAAACAAATGGTCAAATTAGATATTCATTTTTCTTTTTCACCAATATGAAGTTTTAATAATACATGTGGTGTGCATATGGGTCATGTGTGCATCTGCTGTCTTACCTGTCAGTGATGTTGCGGGAATGGCAATTTTAAACTATATAAGAGGACATTAACACAATGAGGTGGAAAAGGGATACTGTAAGAAAGAAGTTGACCCAAAGCCAAGACTAAACAGCTTGTCCACAGTAGGAAATAAAGCATGTTTTTACAACCTTAATGGGGACAGTGCAAGTTATAGTTTTGAACATGTTAGTAAATCAAGGTGACCTCTAGGAGAGAATTTGAACCTTCATCAACTAACATGTTCAAAACTACAGCTTGCCCTGTCTAGCACAGGATGTTCAAACATGCTAGCTATCACATTTTAAACACCTCCCTAGTTGTTTCCTAGCAGGGACAAGCCCTCACTGACTGGCAGAGGCCTCAGGGATTCTGGTATATTGGAATATGATGGTTATGGAAAGCTTGGAAACAATTAGCACAACGGCTGGGGAGAGCAAGAGACAGAAGCAGAACTGCCCGAAAACGGTGGTGGAGGAAGGATGTGCAAGAAAGGGAAATGCTGAGGTTAAGGAATAGGCCCAGCAGCTCAAGGAGAGGCATACTTGAAAGCAGAGAGGGAGTCTTTGTCCGTACAGCGCCGGGCACTATGGGGCCCTGGGGCACTAGAACCAGTGATACCCCAAGTGGGGGGCAGATCTGGGGGGAGAATTCAGCTCGACACTGCAGCGCACGGAAGGGACGGTCCGCCCGCCCGCGACAGGGCCGCCGGGGCCTCTCCTTACCACCGCTCCGCCGCCGGCGCCACCCTGCATGGGCCCGTTCTGCGCTGTATCCGCCATGGCCGGCCGCTCGGGACACGCTCTGCGGGGAGAGAAAAGAGCATGAGCCGGGGACGGAGCCGCATGGCCCCGGACACGGCCCCCGCCGCCCCCCTGCGCCGCGCCCAGCCCCTCAGCGGAAGGAGCCCCAGGGGCCTGGCCCCGGCGCGCCCCGGGCCAGGGGGCACCTACCAGGCTGACCCGACACCGAAAGCACCCGGCAGGAACGGGGGCGACAACCTGACAGGCGAGGCGGGCCCGACCCGGATGCAGCAGAGAGTCAGTTCCGGGTTCAGCGCCGGGGCATGCTGGGTAACGTAGGCAGCGCCGGGAGGGCCGCCCCCTATTGCTCTGACGCAGGCGGAGCCGCCCCGCCCAGCGGGCCGCGTGCCGTGCGCAGTGAGCGAAGGGCTTGGCTACACTCGAAACTCCAAAGGCAGCGCTTTGAAGCGTGAGTGTGGTCGCAGCGCCAGCGCAGGGAGAGAGGTCTCCCAGCGCTGCAGGTACTCTACCTCCCCGTGGGGATTAGCTTGCAGCGCTCCCAGCGCTGGGGCACTGTTTACACTGACGCTTTACAGCGCTGTATCTTGCAGCGCTCAGGGGAGTGTTTTTTTCACACCCCTGAGCGAGAAACTTGCAGCACTGTAAAGCGCCAGTGTAGCCAAGGCCTAAGCAACCCTTGCTGGCCGGGGGGCGCCTTCAGCGGGCTGTGATGCCCGCCGACCTCATGACCCCCTGCCCCCAGGCCCAGAACGTGTCATTGCCCGTAACAGTCAGTGACGTCATGCTGGTGGCCTCGCTTTCCCTCTGTGACCTCGCAGAGATCACATCTCCCCAGTGACATCACATTGATAACCTCACCTCCACCCCGTGACATCCCCATGATCGCCTCACCCCAGTGATGTCACATCAATCACTTCAGCTCTGCCACGTGACGTCACCGCAATTGCTTCACTTCCAACCTGATATCACATTGATCACTTTGTATCAGTGACATCTCGTCAATCACCTCTCCACTCTATGACATTACATCAGTCACCTCACATAACAGTACAGTGATTGCCTCGCTTCCACCCCAGTGACATCACAGTAATTGCCTCAGCCCCATCCAAATGATATCACATCAATCACCTCACCTCCACCCCAGTGACAATATCAGTTTGATCACCTCACCTCCATCCCAGTGATATCACATCAATTGCCTCATCTTCCCCAGGACATCACAGGGATCACCCTGTCCCAGTGATATCACATCAATTCCTTCACCTCAGTGTGGTAACGTCACATCATCTCATGGAGCAGGGTAACACTGTATGATTATATACCAACACAGCATGGTGACATTTGCACCGTCTTGCACTGATCTGTTGATAGAGTGACATCATCTCAGCCTGCATCAACACCTCATGCCACCATAGAAGGATGGCATGTAACCTCATGCTGATTCAATGCAGTGACATTATACAATCTCACACCAAAGAAGTGTAATGGCAACATAAAACTTTATACATATACAGTATGACAGCACTTTACCTATACCAGCTTGGCATGGTGGCATTAATGCATCATTTCATGATAATGTGGTGCAGTGACAATACCTCATAGATGTGACAGATATGATGCTTTGGAAGCATGGAATATGCAAAGACTATTGGATCAATTTTATAATGTTATCTGGATCTTTATAGGCTGGCTCAATGAGTGAGTTAAAAGAGGTTTCCTGTAGGAACTAAAGTCACTGCGGGGATAATTAATTTAAATCCCTAATGCAGGTAACAAATCTGGGGAATTTCCCCCCCCTGGGGAAATAGCATATACTGGATTGTCCTAGTTCAAGAGATGGCAAACAAAGAACTGCAAACTATATAGAGAAATAGCCCTGATTTGAAGGGACACACTCAGGTTATGGCTACACTGGCGAGTTGCAGCGCTGGTAGTTTGCAGCGCTGGTTGTCCAGCTGTGCAGGGCCAGTGCTGCAGTGTGGCCACACTGACAGCTACCAGCGCTGCAGTGTGGCCACATTGGCAGCATTTCCAGCGCTGTACTGAGAGGTGCATTGTGGGCAGCTATCCCACAGAGCACCTCATCCCATTTTGGCGCCGTTTTGGCGCTGAGTATTGTGGGAAGGGGAAGGAAGTGTGTGGGTCATTCCGCTTCCTGTTCCAACGCCCCGTGGTGCATCGCTTCACTTCCCAGCAGTCACACTTTCGCCGTCCACGTTTCTTGCCATTGTGAGTGCAGCACGCTGTGAAATGGAGCCTGAGCTGCTAAGGAATTTGCTGCTGACTGTCGCCAGCACATCACGTTTGGCAGTTGAGCTATTCCTTCAGCTCCAAAGTGACAGTGAGGATTCCGATGATGATATGGATTTGCCTAAAGCGGGTGACATGAAATTGCTTGTGGCGGTAACGGAAATGCTCAGCACCGTGGAACGCCGCTTTTGGGCTCGTGAGACAAGCAGTGAGTGGTGGGATCACATTGTCATGGAAGTCTGGGATGACGAGCAGTGGCTGCAGAACTTTCGTATGAGAAAAGCCACTTTCATGGGACTGTGTGCTGAGCTCGCCCCCACCCTGCGGCGCAAGGACACAAGATTGAGAGCTGCCCTGACGGTGGAAAAGCGGGTGGCTATTGCAATCTGGAAGCTGGCAACTCCAGACAGCTACCGGTCGGTCGGGAACCAGTTTGGGTTGGGAAAGTCTACCGTTGGAATCGTGTTGATGCAAGTTTGCAGGGCCATTAATCGCATCCTGCTAAGGAGAACCGTGACTGTGGGGAACGTGCAGGACATTGTGGATGGCTTTGCAGAAATGGGTTTCCCTAACTGTGGAGGGGCAATAGATGGGACGCATATTCCTATTCTGGCACCATCCCACCTAGCCTACGAGTACATTAATCGCAAGGGGTATTTCTCTATGGTTCTCCAGGCGCTTGTGGATCACCGTGGGCGTTTCACTGATATTTACACAGGCTGGCCTGGAAAAGTGCATGATGCACGCATCTTTCGGAACAGTGGCCTGTTCAGGAAGATGCAGGAAGGTACATTTTTCCCAGACCGAAAGATCACAGTAGGGGACGTTGAAATGCCCATTGTGATCCTTGGGGACCCCGCTTACCCATTAATGCCTTGGCTCATGAAACCCTATACAGGGAAGCTGGACAGGAGCCAGGACCGTTTCAACTACAGGCTGAGCCGATGCCGAATGACTGTGGAGTGTGCTTTTGGCCATTTAAAGGGGCGCTGGCGGGCGCTTTATGGGAAGCTAGACTTGGGGGAAAGCAGCATCCCTGCGGTTGTATCCACGTGCTGTACCCTCCATAATATTTGTGAAGGGAAGGGTGAAACATTCAGCCAGGCATGGAACAACGAGGTGCAAGTCCTGGAGGCTGAATTTGCACAGCCAGACAGCAGGGCTACTAGAGACGCCCACCACAGGGCAACAAGGATTAGGGATGCCTTGAGGGAGGAATTTGAGGCAGAAAGCCAACAGTAATGTTTTTTTGCCTTGACCAGGAGTGACGTGCACTGGTTACAGTGCTTTTAAAAGTGCCTGTGTTTTCCTTGATGTTTGTTACCTGTGTTTTCATTGGGGTTTGTTATCTTTCACTTTATGCAGTAATAAAAACTGTTTCATAATCAAAGAAATCATTTATTTAAAAAGAAGGAAGTACACGGGCAGGGGGGTTGGTTGTTGAACTGTACATTCATAGTTTTGAATATGTACTGCCAGGAGTGCTGTGCACCTCAGGATTGTACTGTTGCATGGTGGTGGGGGTTGAGTGCAGAGGGTAAGGGTCGTAGTTCTCTGGGCTCAGAGGTGACCGTACAGGTGTCGGGGGCAGCTGGTGATGGTGTTGGTAAGAACCTGGATGCTGGGGAATGGGACTTGGAGCTGACATTGGTGCATAGGGGAAAGAGGTTTGGGAGGGTGGGGGTTTTGCACGGTAGTGCTCTGCCTACATTGCTACCAGTGACTGCATACAGTCTGTTTGGCGCGCAATGAGGTTTATAAGCTGCCTCGTGGTTTTCTTCTGCGTCAACACCTTTCTCTTGCTTTCTGTTTCCCTCCAGTGCTGCATCTTTTCTCTCCATTTCTGCGCATTTTTATTCTCTGCTGCACACTGGTTCATAACTGCCTTGACCAAATCTTCTTTGCTTCGGTTAGGTTTCCTTCTCAGGTTCTGAAGCTTTCTTTCAGTCACTGATAAGACCGGCCCAGGACTACTCAAGGTCACTATAAAAATACAGCAAATGATACATTTTAAGAGAGCTTGCATTGTGTATAATCTGAAGTCTCACATAAGCATTCCTCAGACATTTCAGCAACTGCTAGAGAATTCACAGCCTCCCAGAAATGGTAAGGGTTCCTGCCTGCCGCGGTCTGCTTGAGCAGGGTGCTTCTTGCTTCATGGCTAGACTGCCTGTTTCTGGGCTTTCTAAAAGGCAGCACTGCCATGTCCCTCAGGAATTAACCCTGGGGTTCCTGCCTGCCGCAGTCTGCTCGAGCAGGGTGCTTCTTGCTTCATGGCTAGACTGCCTGTTTCTGGGCTTTCTAAAAGGCAGCACTGCCATGTCCCTCAGGAATTAACCCTGGGGTTCCTGCCTGCCGCGGTCTGCTCGAGCAGGGTGCTTCTTGCTTCATGGCTAGACTGCCTGTTTTGGGGCTTTGTTAAACGCAGCACTGCCATGTCCCTCAGGAATTAACCCTAGGGTTCCTGCCTGCCGCGGTATGCAGTTGGGGAAACCAGCACTGAAACACTCCCTCCATTTCCCACAGGAGTTAATACTTGAAGATATCTCCCTTCTGCGGGTTACCAAAGAAGCAAGGGAGGGTCTCCTACAACAATGCGGATTCCGCCCGGGTCCTTATGCAGCGTGCCTCTGTGCAAGCATGGTTCCCCCACCCCTCCTGGAACAGTGGCGCGGACGCGTTAGCCTGAATGGGACAGGGACCACAATGGCTCTCCCTTTAAACTTGGTCACGCGAATTGCCTATGCTCTTGCAGAAACTTTTGAAGAGATTACAGAGGCAGATTACTGCAACGTGATAGACCACATCAATGGGATATTCCATGTCTAGGCATGCAGCCATACCATCCCCCCTCCTCTCCCAAAACCTTTGCATTGCAATAAAAGCTGCTTACCTGGGACCTGCTCCTGTGATTCTTCTGCACCAAGTTCCAGGGGCTGCGACTGGCTAGCTTCCTCCTGGCTTGAGAAGAGCTCCTGACTGCATGCCTCCTCCGGGGTGTCTTCCCCCACCACAGTAGCCTCACTGTCTGCCTCCCCCTCCCCCTCCCCCTCCTCTACTGGCTCTGAACTGTCCATCGTGGTCCTGGATTTACAGAGGGGTCAACCCCATAAATCGCATCCAGCTCCTTGTAAAACCGGCAGGTCGTGGGGGCACTGCCGGATCTGCGGTTCCCCTCACGTGCTTTGCAATAGGCACTCCGGAGCTCCTTTACTTTTACCCTGCACTGCAGCGTGTCACGCTCATGGCCCCTATCCTACATGGCTCTCGATACCTGGGCAAAGGTATCATAATTCTTACGGCTAGAGTGCAGCTGTGCCTGCACAGATTCCTCCCCCCAAACACTGATGAGGTCCATCAGCTCGCCATTGCTCCATGCTGGGGCTCGTTTGCCACGTGGAGGCATGGTCACCTGTAAAGATTCACTGATTGCACTCCACACCTGGCTGAGCAAACAGGAAGGGGATTTTTAAAATTCCCGGGGCATTTAAAGGGCGGGTCACCTGAGGCCAGGGAAGTAGAGTCTGACCTGATGAGCAGAGTGGCTGAACAAGCAGTCTGGGATACATCCTTATACCCTGGAGGCCAATCACAGCGCTGGTGTGTGGCCACACTTGATGACCAGCGCTGCAGAACCAGCGCTGGAATCCTTATTCCCCATGCCGAGTGAGGTGTACGGCCAGCGCTGCAGCCAGGGAGTTGCAGCGCTGGAAGTGCCCTGCAGGTGTGGCCACTTACTAATTGCAGCGCTGGTGGAGGCTTTCCAGCGCTGCAAATCGCCAGTGTAGCCATACCCCCAGTCCAGGAGTTGATATAAAACTGTGGCCAAGAGAGACAGGAAAGGTGGAAAGGTCCTGAAGTACTTTAATATCAGTAAAAAAAGTAATTTTCCCTCTGTTGATACTCACACCTTCTTGTCAACTGTTGGGAATGGGCCACATCCACCCTGACTGAATTGGTCTCATTAGCACTACAAAGAGTAATTTTCCCTCGTTGATGTTCATCCCTTCTTGTCAACTGTTGGAAATGGGCCACATTGACCCTGACTGAATTGTCCTCATTAGCATTGACCCCCCCATTTTGGTTAGGCAACTCCCATCTTTTCATCTGCTGTATATTTATACCTCCCTACTGTATTTTTCACTCCATGCATTTGATGAAGTGGGGTATAGCCCACGAAAGCTTATGCCCAAATAAATGTGGTAGTCTCTAAGGTGCCACAAGGACTCCTCGTTGTTTTTAATATTAGTGTGTCCATGTGCATATGGATGGTTGATTGGTAAGCTACACCTGCATATAAACTTTTTGTTGTTTTTACTATATTTTTTCTGTAATTTTTTTTTCTGAATAAATACTACAGAAAGCTGGCTGATGACTGGCTAACCCTGTCATTGCCCCTGAGAGAACAGGACTGCAGTTACTGAGCTAAAGTCAGACCTGCTGAGATAATCACAGTGAAATGCAGGAATCTATAGTCTCAAGCTCAGGTTTGAGGGAGGGAGTCATGGTATTCTGCCTGGAGAAGGTTGACATAGGACTTAGAACAAAGTGTGGGTGCCCTCAATGATGCCCGATGGGGTCAGAGGTGCAGTTACCTTTGGAACCTCAACAATAGCCTCATATCATGCTAACGTACTGATGTTATCACATACTTCATACCAGTACAGACAGTGACATGAGTTCATAACCTCACACTGATGTGATTCTATGACATTAGTGCATAACTTCACACTGAAATAAGATGAAATGACAGTGTTACTGCATAACATCATGATGTGTCCGTGCGGATCAGTAATGTTAGTGCATATCCTCACATTATACTGATACGGCATGACTGTGTTGTCACATGACCTCCCTGATGCAGCCCAACATGACTGCATTTTCCTATAAACTCATGATGTGTCCATGCAACATGATGTTATTTATTTATTTAAATTTTGAATAAATAATAAATGCCTATCCAAGACTGTACGCACTGTAACATGCAATAAATATAAGTAAATTAAACCTGAGAAGCATTAAAATCAGTTCCACAGGAACATAGCCAGCCAGCCAGCTGCCTATCCCCCTCATCATCTAGGAAAGAGGTTCTCAAACTGTGGTCCGTGGACCACCAGTGGTCCGCAAGCTCTGTTCAGGTGGTCCACGGATAGTTTCCTCTAAGGTGAGTGCCTGGAAGGCCACACACAAAAGAATGAAGGACCACCCACCTAATTAATGGAGCCACGCAGTCCTGGAGAAGAAGCACAAATAAGGTGAGGTGGTGGCCTTTGGGGGAATAGGGGACAGGTGGGAGGAGTGGGGTGAGAAGAGGGGGTAGAGGGAATTTGGGATGTGCAGGGCTGCAGCAGCCAGAGAAAGAGGCAATTTTCCCCAGCTCCAGGGCTGCGGCTGCTGGGGAGAGACCCCCTTTCTTCCCAGCCCCAACTTGGGAGCTGCTGCTGTGGGGGATAGAGGGAGAGACTCCCCTCCTTTGCAGCCCCAGCTCGAGGGCTGCCGAGGCCGGGGAGAGAGGGCACATCCATTGCATTAGAAAGGTAAGACTACTGATATTAAAATACAAGTTGTGTGCTTTTATTTGTAGAACAAAACAACTTTAATTATTATTAAGGTTTTTTTTTATATAGTGCTTTTATCCAAAGTGCTTTACAATAGTTAGTTAACGGTACAAACAACATTTGGAAAGATCATTAAGTGGTCCACCGAGACCCTCAGCAATTTTCAAGTGGTCCGCGAAAAAAAGTTTGAGAACCACCGATCTAGGAAGTTGGGCCCAGATCCTCAAAAGTATTTAGGTGTCTGACTCCCATTGATTTCAATAGGCCTTAGGTGCCCAAATAACTTTGAAGATCTGGGCCTTAGTTAGTGCACGACCATCCAGATTCAGCAAGATAACATCATATAGTCTCACAGCAAGTTGATGCAAATTTTGCAAGGTAGTAGTGCCCAAGTTTGCATTATTGAATAAACTCTCAGAAGTGTCAGTCCTAGTTTACATATTTTAAAATCCACCTTAATTTAACCAAGGAGGTCTGCGACGTGTACATATGATTTTAAAATGAATTAATTAATTACCTCACAACAGAACTGATATTTAATTTAATTTAAAGTTAAGAATCCTTGCACTTTAAAATTGGAGAACTTAAATACAGGTTTGTTGTAATCTTTTTAATTTCATCTGAGGCAGAAAATGTTAACCTTTGAAAGGGTTACTCTGGAGATACAGGTCACACCCCTTCCAAACAGGCATGGATAGCAGCAACAAATAACAATTTACTAAACAAGGACCCCCAAAATAACCATAACAAGTATAGAAAACCACTTGGTTGTTAACTGAACAATAGGCTTTAAGCCCAGAACCCCCAAAACCAATATACACTATGGCTGGGGAAAAGAAGAGGATAAAAGGGACTAACACATCACCATTCTTCACAATAGATACGGACACCAGAGAAGACTATCAGGATCACAGGAAAACAGCAAGGATTCAGGAACGAAGGACACCACGAAGATGTCAGGACACACCAGGATCAGGCACAGGAAAGCTACTCTTCTATCTTCTCTTGACACAATGTTTCTATTCTTGACATGACATCTTGGCTGTGAGCAAGCACAGACACTGGGCTGCCACTATGGTAGACAACGACTGGTACCAGGTGAGCAAGCCTTATATACCCTGCTGATTACCAAGTCACCTGACCTCTGCTTTCCCACCACACAAGAAAAGAGTGCCAAACCTTTCAATAAGAAAGGGGCTCAATATGGAGGGTAAACAACAACTTGTAAGAAACAAAATAGTGAAAGCAAAAATTTCCTTACAGAACCACCTCCTATGTCTATAGTCTGAGGGCTTTATTCATCTCTATGTAAATCTGGAGTAACTCCATTAAAGTCAGTTTCTAGTCTAGGAGAACAGACTCAGGTCCTCACTGTCTGGTACTTTTGCATTTCACTTTTCATCTTCTGACATGATTTGAACTCTTGTGGTTTCTCTCAACAATGTATATGAGGTTCCCCCTCCTGGTGACAGAGATTTTGGGAAACAAAGCTATCTGCTCAGATTTCTAATATCTCAAGATACTTAAAGTTACTCTTTATTAGCAAAAAGGCATATTTAGGTGACTAAATATATTGGAATCAACATCAGCTAATCAGAGTAATTTCTGATTTATGATAATTAACTCTGAGGATTGACTGGAAAAGATTCAGTAAACCAGGAGAGTATGCTGTGAAATACCTAGATAGACAGGGAGTAAAAGAACATTGGCAGCTAATAACAGTTATAAGTAAGGCCTAGAGCCGATTAACAAACTTAAATTGAAAATGTAGGACCCAATTCTTCACTTATTTGTACCTTGTGTAGTCACTTACACTTGGCTAAAGTGAGTGCAAAGTGGACGTAAGTGCAACATTTCTCTTTTGGTAGTGTTTTATACTCATTTTCCACAGGTGTAAATGATTACCCAGGGTGCAAGACAGTGCAGAATCAGAACTGTAAATGTGGCCATAAGATGTTGCACAAGGGTTTTTGTATTCAGTAAAACTAAACATAACCAACAAAAATGTGTATTATGTTAAGTTGGAAATTTCTATTATATATCCTGAACCAAAAAGAAAAACTGATGTGAAATTGGAATTAAGGTTGTACATATAGATCAGTAATTTAAGGATAAAAAACATTCCAAGACTATTGTAATTATCCCCTTAAAAAGCATTAAAAATCTAGGAAATTCAGAGTTTAGATTGAAACTTAAAAGAAATCCAATCATGTTCAGGTATGGAAATGCACAGTTAAGGCAACTATACACCTTAACTCTGCGTTATAGTGATGTCATGAGAAAAAAACCTAATCTATCTTTACAAATAATTTTTGTCTGATCCGAAACCACAAACACTAAAGCCCAGATTCACAAAGGCACTTAGGTGCCTAACTCCCATTGAAATCAATGGGAGTTAGGCACCTAAATACATTTGTGAATGTGGGCCTAGAATAACTTAATCAGAATCATATGGTTATTACCTGTTATTGATAGCTCAGGAATGACTGAATGCACACATATAAAGTACTCACCTCCAGTATCTGCTTTGTTATCTGCTGCTCATACAGACTATAGACTCTCTCTTTAGTACAAAGAATATTACAGATTTATCTTAGTCTAGGGTGACCAGACAGCAAGTGTGAAAAATCGGGATAGGGTGTGGGGGGTAATAGGAGCCCATATTTTAAAAAAGCCCCAAATATTGGGACTGTTCCTATAAAATCGGGACATCTGGTCACCCAAGCTTAATCCCATAGAAATCTGATGTTATTTCATTGTTTATTACCAGACTGCAATAACTTTGGAAAGGCCAAACCTTGACATTTACATTATGGAAAACTGTCTGAAAGAAATTAATCCCACATAACTTCAAAATATCACACATTTGGGCCATGACAAGTTGAGAGCAATTCTCAAGTGGTGTTCCTCTTGTCTTGGGTTCATTTTAATTTTTCTGTGGTATTTTCCCTTTTTTTTTCTTTTTTCTTTTTGTGCATCCATAAATTTATATCTATATCAGTCGTTGCTTTTCATTTGATGAGAGTCTCTTCTCTTGAGTTTTCTGGACAACAATACTGTCCCTTTTAATCTGAGGAGGAAAAAACAAAGTGGTAGCTTAAGTGGTAGCTGCCTCAACTATTTGTTTTCACCCTTTCCTGTTTACTCTCTGCTATAATGTCATGGACTGCGCCGCAAAGGAGGAGCAGGAATTGATTCCTATGTTATTACCGATTTCGATTTCTACCGTTACAAAAGGATTCTACTATCCCATCAAGCTATCAATTTTCTCTCTTCTGCCTCTATCAGTTGTTTGGTAGAATCTCATAATAATTGCTAAGTGAGGAGTTATTTATCTCATTGGGAATCCATTCCCATTCCTGGTAGGTGGCAGCAGGACACCCTTGGCACAATAAATTATACAGAGATGGCATATTTCATTTGAAATTTTAACTAACACATTTCCTTTTGTTTTCCCTCAAGATATGGTGTGACTATAAGCCTATCAGGCTAGATCTTCCTTCTGTGATGGGGTATACAAACCCCACACTGGGCAACAGGGGGTTGAAATTGCGGCGCTGCAAAGCGCCAGTGTGGTCAAAGCCCCAGCGCTGGGAGCGCGGCTCCCAGCGCTGTACGTTATTCCCCACAGGGAGGTGGAGTACGGACAGCGCTGGGAGAGCTCTCTCCCAGCGCTGGCGCTTTGACTACACTTAGCGCTTCAAAGCGCTGCCGCGGCAGCGCTTTGAAGTGCAAGTGTAGCCATAGAGTTCCGACCCACCACACCTGTAAGGCATGCATAGGCCAGAAGAGAGGCTTTAAAAGGGAGCAGAACAGGTCACTTGTGGGCAGACTAGGGAAGAGAATAGACCTTCAACTTCTGAGGAAAGGGCTGACGGAAGGCAGGAACTTCCCAGACAACCACTGCCTGAAGGCCCCTCCCTGTGGGAAGAGAGGATCAGATTCTGATACACACTGAGAGGACGTCATTCTTCCCTTTCTCTTACTAACTCCATTTATTTGTGTTAATTCCTCTTGATTTTTGTTTATGGACTACCTTGGAAAGGGAGAGACTTTGAAGTGACCAGGCCAGAGACCAAGTCACAGGAAGAGACAGAGCAGCCAATGGCAGTAGACCCCTGCAGAGAGAGTGCTGCTATGCCATGCCCAGCCATGAGGAGGTGCCAGCGATGAGTCGACTCCTTCACACATTCTCTTACGTTATAAAAATGTAGACACATCAGGCCAAATTTTGAGCTGTGGCTTCTAATTTTTCAATTGCAAAAATGCATACACCCATTTCCAGCATCCCAATTAGCACTTACAAAAACCCATTTGTGTGCATAAATGTGGGTTTAGCTCACACATATAATGAAATAATAATACTTTGCATTTATTTAGTATCTTTAATCTGAAGCTCACAACTATGCTGTGAGTTAGGTACAGTCAGGAGATTGCCGGTCAGAAAAGTTAATGATTTGCCCATGGACATATGAGTCAGTGGCAGGACTGGGAATATAACCTGGGGTTCCTGACTCCCAGTTTTCTTCTTTAACCCAAAATCACTACTGCTTCCATACAGAGTTATCTGCAAAATTGCATATGCAAATTTAGAAGCCACTTTGGGTATGTCTACACAGCAATATAAGCCTAGGGTTAGTGGGACTTGAGTCAATTGACCCATGTCAGGAAACCCTGGACCTGAGTGTCTACATTGCATTTTAACACTAAGTTAAGGATTTTCTGACCCACGCTTGAACCTAGGGCTCTAGTATCCACACGACAGTGCACAGACCCAAGTCAAAGTAACCCTATCCCAGATTGCCTAGCGCCTCCCCTTTCCCTTGCAGTGCTGACACTGTAGCCCAGTGTTTCTCAAACTTTTTGCACCGGTGTTCCCCTTTGGACTTAAAAAAACCATGACCCCTCTACTAGAAAAAAGTGTGACCCTCTATGTTAAGCTCAGGACTCAGGCTTCTGCTCCATCGGGCGCGGGGCTCTGGACTTCAATCCCACACCAAGCAGGGCTGAAACATGTGAATTAGCTTTGCAGGGCCCTCTGTAGCATGGGGCCCCAGGCAATTGCTCTGATTTCTACTTCCTAGTGTCAGCTCTGCTTGCAACCCCCTAAACCCATCCCATGACCACCCTAAGGATCATGAGCCCGAGATTGAGAAACATTGCTCTAGCCCTACAAATGTGTTCCACTGTGGGAAAACTCTACTGCCCACCCAGTTTCCTACCTGTGATGATGGTATTGATGGGGCTCAGGTGCCCATAAGGAGCACATGAGTACACAAACTGCATAATCAGCTCCTTCGGTGGCTGTCTCAATAGAATGCCTGCAGTTTGAGAAGGCTTTATACTGAACTATCATCTAATCTGAGAAGTGGGCTCCAGGGCCACCCAGAGGATTCAGGGGGCCTGGGGAAAAGTGAGGGAGCTGCAGCACTTGTACTCACCCGGCAGCGGTCCGGGTCTTCGGCAGCAGGGGGCCCTTCAGTCGCTCCGCGTCTTCAGCAGTACTGAAGGACTCCCTGCCGCCAAAATTCTGGCCAAAGACCTGGACCGCCGCTGGGCCAGGGCTCGTGGGGCCCCTGCAGGGCACGGGGCCTGGGGCAAATTGCCCCACTTGCCCCCCCCCCCCCTGGGCAGCCCTGGTGGGCTCTCCACCTTTACGTTGAGTCACCTGGGCAGGAAAATGCCTATGTGCAGCTGTTCTAATTAGGATAATTAGGACATTAGTCTCCAGGGCTGTCAAACTATTAAAATGAAACTTTGCAATTCTTAATTTTTACACTGGGATGTTCAATGAAGGTGTTTTTGTTGACTGTTTTTTTTTTTTTTTGTCTGTTTGTTTTGAAGTTTGACGTAAAATGTGAGTTTCAGAGGAAGAAGGCACACACACACCCCAGCCTGGCTGCTTGCAGCTGCAGAATGGTGAAATGCATCCCCAGGGCTTGGGGTGCAGTGTGTTCCAGCACCCCTAGAGGATCCCTTATCCCTGCCCCTGCTGCACTCCAGGAGGCAGGGTTAAGGAATCCCCAGGAGGCTGTGGGGAAGCTATGGGACTGGCTTCCACTCACCACCCTCGTAGTACATGCTGCCTTGGTGCCTCTACACATGCAGCCCCAGGGGGCAGGTGGAGTTCGGAAGCAAGAGCCAAAGAGTGGAGCAGGACCAGGCGGCTGCCTTGCAGGGAGGGTTAGCGGCAGAGCCCTCAGCTCTGCATGGCTGGAGGAGGAATGACCCCCAACATTCTGGCAGCCGGAAGCCACCTCCCACCTGTCAACTTTGCTTCCTGCTCCAGGCCAGCTCCAGGCAGCAGCAAGGAGGAGCCGAAACAGGAAGCGGGAGCAGGCTCAGCCAGGCAATAAAGGCACTTCCTGCCGCTGCGCTGGCTGCCTGCAGTGCTGCTCTTCTGCTGCTGAGAATGAGTCTGTGGGGGACTTCTAGGATCTGAGTCAAGTCGAGGCTGTGTGCACGCAGGAAAGCAATAGGGCTCAGATCCTAGGTCCCAGCTTAACACAGCCTCAGACCCTCCAGCTCTGCAAGGTCCTGGGACCCTAGGTCTGAGCCCTAGGTTAGCACAGTTGGCATGTGGATGCAAGGAGGGTTAGGTTTGAGCCCATGCTCAAGCCTGGGTTTACCTTGCTGTGTAGACACACCATCTGAGGGCCAGTGAAAACAGATCCTTTTATGGTTAGTTTACTTTTAAAAACACATACATATTTTTACTGTGAGAGACATTGTAGAAACATTTTATAAATCCATTATTATAATAATTGATCTTACACATCCACAGTAAAATATATTTATTATATATAACAGGGGTCGGCAACCTTTCCGAAGTGGTGTGCCGAGTCTTCATTTATTCACTCTAATTTAAGGTTTTGCATGCCAGTAGTACATTTCAACGTTTTTAGAAGGTCTCTGTCTATAGGTCTATAATATAGAACTAAACTATTGTTGTATGTAAAGTAAATAAGGTTTTTAAAATATTTAAGAAGCTTCATTTAAAATTAAATTAAAATGCAAAGCCCCCCCAGACGGGTGGCCAGGACCCGGGCAGTGTGAGTGCCACTGAAAATCAGCTCGCGTGCCACCTTCGGCACACGTGCCATAGGTTGCCTACCCCTGATATATAACAATTATTTAACCCCCTCCTTTTTCTCAGCAAAGGACCTTGCAGGTTCCATGCCTGTCAGGAACTCAGCAGGCTCAGGGTATGGTTGCCAAGCAACTCGATGAGCGGGCTATTCCCAATAAACCCTCACTAAATAATAGTGCTCCCTGATTGGACAGAAGGAACAACAGCTCACCATTTAAGCCTTGTAGCAACAGCAGCACAGTGGCTGCTCCATGTGTTCCACATCCATAGCTGCATCAGTCCTGCTTCCTGTACCAGCTCTTGTTCCAGCATGCCTGCTGCTGGTCTTAGTCCCTGCCTTCTTCAGAACTCCTGGTTCCAAATCACTGGCTGTCTCCTGACCACTACTCCAATTCTTCTCCAATCACTAGGCCAGACTCCTGTTCCAACCACTGGGTTGTACTGCCTACACTCTGGTTGTACTGCCTACACTCTACAGTGTCTTTGTCACCTTTGAACTTCTGCAACTCACTCTACCTAGGGCTGAAGGTAAATGCCAGATGGAAACTACAAATTGTACAGCAGATACCTATCTGCTTAGTGAGGAACAAAGGATGGCGTGAACACATCATACCAGTGCTCTCCGACCTCATCTTGCTCTCTGTTTATTTGTCTTGTCGATTTAGGACAAGGACCTCACACTCAAGGCCCTTAATGTCTAGGACTAGGCTGTCTCAGGGATTACCCACCCATCCAGGACTATCCAAGAAGGCAACCCTCCATGGGAATGTTACAGTGTGTCATGCCCAAATTAAGATTCTTATTCTGGGTGCAGGAGTCAGAGCATTTTTTGGTGGTGGAAAACATTGTCACAGCACATTAGATGGAGCCTGAGCTTGTGTTCAGATCTATACACAAAATCTGTTTCTTCAATAAGTTCTTCCACCATGTAAATGCCGGTTCTAACTTTCTGGTGACATTGTAAATAAAAAGAGGGCAGCATTATCTCCTGTAAATGTAAACAAACTTGTTTGTCTTAGTGACTGGCTGCACAAGAAGTAGGACTGAGTGGACTTGTAGGCTCTGAAGTTTTACATTGTTTTGTTTTTGAGTGCAGCTATGTAACAAAAAAAATCTACATTTGTAAGTTGTACTTTCACAACAAAGAGATTGCACTACAGTATTTGTATGAGGTGAATTGAAAAATACTATTTCTTTTATCATTTTTACAATGCAAATATTTATAATAAAAAATAATATACACTTTGATTTCAATTACGACCCAGAATAAAATATAGATGAAAATTTAGAAAAACCTCCAAAATATTTAATAAATTTCAATTGGTATTCTACAGTGCGATTAAAACTGTGATTAATCATGCTTCATTTTTTTAATTGTGATTATTGGTTTTTTAGTTAATCACATGAGTTAACTGCAGTAATCGACGGCCCTAGTCTGCATGCATTTAATAACGGAGGGTAAATATTTTTACAGATTGAGAAACTGACTCACATAGAGGTTGAGACTTGTCCAAGTTCACCCAGTGCGTCAATTGAGTCTCCACCCCCCTCTCGCCCCACCATCTGTTGTAGTCACTAGGCCATATGAATTTAAACAGACAAGTTTGATAAATTTTATGTTTTGTCTTATGTGAAAAAAGTTTTCAGACACATGCATCCCAAACTGGTATTCCTAGTGAGTCTGTTATATCTTTGGAAGTAGGATGTTTTGAGCATATATGCAATAATTCAGGTATCCTCAACATAGGGGCAGGTAACCAACCACCTATCTGGTGGTTATACTCCTGGTACTCCTGATAGATATACTCCTACCTACTTGTAAATTAGCTGCTTGAATCAGAGGGCCTGTTAATATTTGTGTTAACCATGGGAATGTCTACACTGCAAATGCAAAAAGACTACTGGCAGCAAGTCTCAGGGCCCAGGTCAACTGACTCGGGCTCAAGGGATTCACACTATATGACTAAAAATAAAAGTGTAGAAGTTTGGGCTCAGGTTGTAGCTTGAGCTCGGAGACCCTCTCCCACAATCTGGGTTTCAGACCCTGGGCTCCAGCCCAAGCCTCAACATCTACACTGCTATTTCTCGCCCCATAGCTCTGAGATTCGCTGACAAGAGTCTTTTTTTTTTGCAGTGCAGATGTTCCTTGAGGTTCCCCTTAGTTGTCTCAGTATGAGCTCTCCATCTAGAATTTCTACTTTTCCAAGTCACCCCCTTTCCAAGCCTTCTCAAACCCTTCCTTTTGGCTGTGACATACAGCACAGGTAACACCTTCCACTGAAGAACAGCAAGTTCTGAGATATGACACCTTCTTCCTTGATTTTCTCTGGTTAAGCTCTCTTCCACCTCCATCATCCATAGTGTTGCTTTTCCCTCCAACCAGGGAGACAACATGAAATATTTTTTCTGAGACTATAACTAATGTCGTTCCTTGGTTAGCCACTGATGTGTACTCAAAGAGCGGGGCTGTTGACGCCTTCCAGTAGAAACCAAGTAAGTGACCTCATGATGTGCCAGGTCTCCAAGTGGCCCAAGAGTTGGACTCCTGAAGCTCTGTATATTTAACTACACACTGTTGCTGTGCCACTAGGCTGACAGGGATTTTGCCTTGTTTCCTTCAAACACTTATGCATGTGCTTAATTTCAAGAATGTGAATAATCCCATTTACTTAAGTCAGAACCTTAGATTTTAAATGTGCTAGGGAAAAGATTGTCTCTTATTCTGTTGGTACAGATACAATAAATAAATAATAAAATAATTATTTTATTTCAGCACAATAAAAATAATAGCAATAAAGGAAAGAGCGACAAGGCTTGCATAATAGTAGAGTTACCTAAGTTGATTAGTTACCTCAAAACATTTCACTGGTAACCACTATATTAAAATAATTCTTGTGTTACAGTACAAAGCAATATGGAAGTCTAACACAGAAAGAAAAGTGAATATCACTAAAAATGAATAATGAACATTATTTGTGACAAAAATAGCAGTTAGTAAAAGCATATAATATTTCACAGGGCTTTTTCAGTGTTATTGACATTGTAATTTTTCTGGCATTTACAATGCTATAATTGCATGATAGCTTGAAGGAATTTTGTGGTATTTCTCAAAGAACAGCAGAGTTTACCAGAAATACTTTTTTTCCCCAAAACTGTTAAGAGGACTTTCATGCTTTTTAATCTATTGTTTTGAAAATGGAAAGCACATGCCATGTAATCATGACTTCCTGGGATTCTGAAAGACCAATAAAAGAGGCACATTGATACCCAGTGAATAGAAATACACTGTTCTGGATTTGATCTGATACTCAAATCATAATTTTAAAAGGTTGTTTTCATGAAACCTTGCACATTCCTAATTATCAGAAATCTAATTTCTTCCCACTGTGTTGATCAGTGTGAGTAAAAAATTAAGTTTTTTCCTATTCTATAATTCCTTATATATGTTAGATGTATCATAATGTCATCAAGATCTCTGATTTGAAAAATAGTAGAAACTGATGTAAAGTATGTGTATGTTGTGTAAGAATGGGGATGGCTCTTCCATTCCATTGGTTTCTAAAAACTTTTTTCAGTAATGTTATCAACTGAAATCACTATGAGTAAAGTTATTAAAAGATATTATCAAAATGTGTCTTTTTTTAAAGGAAGAATAAAATTCTTAAGACTATTAGAAGAAAGCTTGGTAGCGTAGAGGTTAATCCCCCATAACCTCTCACCTCTGGAGATCTAGGTTGAAATCTTTTTTTAGGATCACAAGTAAAAATCAATTTACCGTCCTTATCATTGTTCCCTGCAGATGTTTGTCCAAGTCACAAGCCGCCACACAATTCATTGTGTTTGTCAATCTACAAAAATAAAAGCTGCTTGAAAGGGCAATAAGATGTTTTCTAGCTTGTGGAGTAAGCTGGGCCAAAGTCACAACTAGTCTGTGCCTGTTTTTCCAACTGAAAATTGGGATAATAAAACAAACCTTTGTAAAGCGCTATGAAAGCCTCAGATTGAAGAGACTGAGGGCAAAGATCTTGGTCCTGTTCTGGTCCTTTGTGCCATTCTGGCACTGTGAAGGGGCTATAGAACCAGCTTAATCAGAATAGATGGTATAAAGTCAGATATGTTGTAGAACTGAAGTAGTGACTCCATGCCACCGCCGTTCATAGAACCATAGAGAGTGTGGTCAGGAAGCCTCTGTGTTCTGTCTATTCCAGGCTACCTAAGGCTGTGGGCAGCTGAGCATATAGGCAGCCTTTGGGTTGTTCTTATTTATGCTAGAGCCAAACTGGCTCTTGGCCAGCACTAGGATTAAGGAGTTGCAAAGGTGGAATAAAGCAATTGTTCTGACTCTCACACCTCAGAACTTGTACTGAGCATAGCGTGGCCTTTTCAACAATATATATACATGCTTATTTATTATTCAATATTTTTATTTGCAGTGTTGTTGTAGCCATGTTGATCCCAGGGTATTAGAGACACAAGGTGGGTGAGGAAGTATATTTTATTGTACCAACTTCTGTTGGTGAAAGACAAAAGCTTTTTAGCTACCCAGAGCTCTTCTTCACAGCAAAAAGAGCTCCATATAGCTTGAAAGCTTGTCTGTTTCACCAACAGAAATTGGTCCAATAAGAGATATGACCCCACCCACCTTGTCTCTCTATTATTTGTATTGTTCACTTGATGGGGACTCAATTTTAATCTTTCTGAAGATTAAACTGCTGTTGTCTTCAATAGAAATTTCACCAGCATAAAATATCCAAGATCAGGACGCAGGATACATTATTGTTGTTATTAATCATTTATGCTACAGGAGCTACCACAGGTCCCAATCAGGATGAGGGCTGCTTTGTACTTTGTTCTTCAGCAGAATCTATAGCCCAAGTAAATTCAGTTCCTATTTTAAACCTTGGCTTCTGAGAGGTATTTGGTTGAATTTTAGGCAAAATTCTGATATTTGGCTTGGCCAAATCAATTTTCAAAGTTGAACAAGTAAGAGAAGACAATCCTCCCTGCTCACTGTGCCTGTAAGAAGGCTGCCTCAGTTGCTATTGCTCCCATTCATGGCCTTTTCCTGTCAGGTTCTCTCACTGTTGTTCTCGTCTAATCCCCTACCTTGTGACAGACCTCTTCTTCCCACTGTCTTTCTTACTGTTGTTCTTTCCCATTCCCTCCCTGGTTTCAGGACAGCATCCAAGTTAGGAGTGAACTCAAACACCCTGTAGGTTTCTAGGGAGGTTACTTCTCTCCTTGCTTGATGCAATCTGTAAGTTAAAACAAACATTTTTATACTATCCACAAACTTTGTTTACAAGAGGCAAATAGGATTGTGATGGTGCCAACTTTCTTAAGATGTTGCAATGTACATAGGCATATAACCACATTATACAGCAGGCCTTGATTGCTAAAGGAGATGAAGCACACAAAGAAAAGCCGGGCTCAGGAATACAAATCAGGAAGAGCATTAATTGTACATGAAACTTTTAAGTACACGGACAAATCCCACCACACAGATACCAGAACCAGGATGGGCACTGCTAGAGTAATATACTACAGCAAGTGTGCTGAGCATGGGCTCATCCTTACCAACACAATCTTCAGGCAAACTGACAAATATAAAAGCTGGGGGGTGCCTCCAAGATCAGAGCACTTGCACTTGATTGACTATGTCATTATACAGCAGAGACATCAGACAGCATAGAGATCACCACAGCAATGCGAGGAGCAAACGGTTGAACTGACCACTGGATGATCAGAACCATTTTCAGTTTATACATTGTTGCCTCTCAATGAAACAGTGCTGAACAGGCTAAACCCAAACTGAATTTAGTAAGGTTGAAACATCCATTTCATCAAGAAACACTGAGGGAAAACATATAGGTAAAAATTGGTAGCATTACATCATAACTCAATAACACACTTGAAAAGTGGAATATATTCAAATCAGCCACCCTTTTTGCAAACTCTAGGTTAAAATCAAAGGCAGCCCAAGGATTGAGTTGATGAAAATGATGAGGAAATCAAAAAGATCTTCAAGGAAAAGAACAATGTGTTTATGTCTGGGCAAAATGACAAAGAATCAACATAAAAGAAAGACAAATTCAAATACCTGCAAGCCAGGGCTCAAATATGGCTTTGTGTTCCACAGGATAACTGGTGGGAAATGAAAACAGAAGAAATACAGCATTATGCCCATACAAACAACACCAAGTTGTTTTATTACTCTCTGAATTACTTAATTTATGGCCCATGAAAATCGGGACCAGCTCCACTAAAGAATTCAGATGGAGCTGCCTTAATAAAGAACAAAGGAGGCATCTCTCTAAGATGGGTGTAACACTTTACTGAGTTACTCAGCCATCCCTCTTCTGTCAACCCACAGGCTAGAGGAACTAATCCAGCATCCCACACAGGAAGAAATTGCCCAATTAACTACCGCTGAGGAAGGGCAAAAAAGCTATCAGACAAATGAAGGCAAGTAAATCACCAGGCAAAGACAGCATACCAGATGAAATCTGTAACTTGCAGGCTACAAACCTGTCCGCTATCTATGCAAAATTATCAAGGTTATCTATTAATCTGAGAAAATTCCTCAGGATTTCAAAGACGCAATCATAGTTACCCTATACAAAAACAAAGGCAACAAATCTGACTGTGGCCATTACCAGGGTATCTCCTTAGTGGTAAAATCCTTGCTTATACTTTGCTCAATTGACTTGTCAAAACAGTCTCAAAGAAGATTCTGCCAGAGGCCCACTCCCAGTGTGGATTTAGCTCAGGTTGGTGCACCATAGACGTTGTTTTTGTTTTTGAGACAGATTCAAGAAAAATGCAATGAACAGAACATGGAACTGAATTCTGTCGTAACTGATCTAAAATATGCATTCAACATATATGCAGAAATAGTCTCTAGAAAATTCTAGGAAACTATGACAGCTCCACCAAATTCATTAACATCACATGTCAATTCCATGAAGCCATGACTGGTCAAGTACTCTCACGTGGTGGCTGCTGTGAAATTACCCAGGGTACAATCTGGAGTGTTGAAGAACTGTGTTGTCTCAATTCTTCAGCCTGGGGTGCCTTTTACACTGCTTTGCTGTGAGAACAATCACACACAGCCGCCAGTGTATAAATTACTCCCAGCTATATAGTATGAGTGCTATAGCCAGCCACTCTGGAATTACACTTTGGAGCCACACGAGTAAATTCCCAGTCCCAGACTTTCCCTCAGAAATGTGTATCTTGTCCTGCCCAGCCCCCTCCTGGTCAACACAAGCTCATATAAAGCCTGTCCTTTTATTAATAGAAAATGATATGCACAAATCTTGTTATCTCAAATGAAATTGTTCCAAGCACACTGGTTTAGGTAAAACAATAAAACAAGTTTATTTAACTACAGAAAGATAGATTTAAAGTGTTTACAAGGAATGAGGCATAAAAGTCAGAATTGGTTACAAAGAAATAAAAGGTAAAATGCAACTAACAAGCTAAGAGAATTCAAAGTGAAAGTCTCTCTCACCCCATGCTTCTGCAGTTTTACTGGCCAGATTCCTTTCAGAATCTTACTGGCCCAATGCCTTCCTTCCAAACTTGTTTCTTTGTTCCTCAGGAGTTGTGGCTGCTGTGGGTAGAGAGAAAGGGAGGAATATCTTGGGGCGTCTGCTCCCCATTCTTATACCTTTTTCTCTCCTTTGAGAATTATCTCTATCTGGAGTTCAGGAGACAGGAAGTCTGTGGGGACAGGAACCTCCGGTTGTTTCTTGGCCAAGATGTAATTTTCTTGCTTACACCCTTTTTCCTGCCAAGAGTGGCCACTTAACCAGGTGATAGTCTATTTGATTTAGTTGACCTGGCTGAAGCATCATTTGGCCTTTTCTCTCTGAGGAACTGGTTTGTGGCTGCTTCCCCAGATTTTGGAATATGTCTTAGTAACATCATACAGTAGATTCTTATAACTTTACATAAAATGATGCCACACATATTTTACCAGAAAAATAAAGATCAGCAAATCATGAGTTTTCAAACGGCACCTCACAAGGCACACTTTGTACAAAATGCATTATAGTCTTGGAAATGGGGTGAACTTAGGGGTGCAGACTGTCACAGCCACCCTGAACCATCCCCCATATCTAACAGAGTGAAACAAAGCTTCATGCTTTCACTGGTCCTCTTTGGTAGCCACTCTGAATAATCAGGGGGTAGCCGTGTTAGTCTGTATCCACAAAAACAATGAGGAGTCCGGTGGCAGCTTCAAGACTAAAAGATTTATTTGGGCATAAGCTTTTGTGGGTAAAAAACCTCACTTCTTCAGATGCATGGCTCCATGCATCTGAAGAAGTGAGGTTTTTTATCCACTCTGAATTATGCAACTGACAGTTTTCAAGCCCTGAAGAAGAGCTCTATGTAGCTTGAAAGCTTGTCTCTTTGACCAGTAGAAGTTGTCCAATAAAAGATATTACCTCACCCACCTTTGTCTCTCTGATCTTCAAAAGGCCATCTGCATAAACTGATGGAAAACTCTACAATCTCTGAAGGCTTACTGCAAAGACAAAAGTTCTCGAAGAACTCATATATGAAGCCCTGTGATTACACTGTACTTAGTCAGAGTGAAAATGACCTACAGCTTATCCTTGACAGGTTCTCAGGGACAACTAAACAGTTTGGAGTTACCATCAGCTTGGAAAAAATAAATTTTCTTTCAACCACTACCACTGACCCAAACATCACCATTGATGTTACAAAGTCACTCTAGCAAGACAAAGCATCAAACATTAACATCCTTGAAAGAGGATGAGGAAGGTGCATTGAGGCAATGATTATCAAAACTTAGCTTAGATGGACAGGTCATGCTATCAAAATGGTTGATGATAGATTCCCCAAAAATTCCTCTTGAATTTCAGAAAGCGCAAGGACGGTCAATGTAAATGCTTCAAAAACAACCTTAATCAGAATCTCAACTCATGCAGCATAAATATTGATAATTTTGAAGATATGGTCAAGGACAGACCTGAATGGAGAGCAACTATCAATAAAGGTTGTAAAAACTTTGGCAAAGACAGATGAGAAAAACTGATTGAAAAATTGGCCACGCATCATTCCAAGTCTACACATTCCTAAGCGACATCTATACAGGACATTTTTCATCACAGATTGGACTATACAGCTACAGGAGAACACACGAGATGCCCTGGCATCATTGTTGGATACGTCAGCCAGCCAACCCCCATGCATACAAAGCCAGACCTCTGAAATGAAAAGGTGTCCTTGCAGTAGGACCTAATTCCAGCCTTTTAAAGTAAAGTAGCTAGTGGTTCTTATATTTCCTCAGTTTCACTGGTTTCAATACGCTGTCTTTCTTGGCTGTACTGCCCCAAGCATATACTGCGCCATTTGTAGTGATTTATTAGCTAAGAAATAAAGCATGACGTGTGAGTATGGATACCATGAGATAATCACAGCCCTAGGGTGAGATTACACTAGATACAACCAAATCCTCCCTAGGGGTGTGATTATTTCTTGACAGCCCTACCTTCTGAAAATGTCTCCCCACTTCATGTGATTTATTTATTTAACAATTCGAGGTAGAGTAATCAAATAGACTATGGTTTCAGTCCCCTGTACCTACATTCCCTATATGCTAAGCAAATAGATATTTCCACCTGTACTAAGGAAAGCCTTTAGATTTCGGTTTTAAATCTGAAGGTCGGCAAATCTGGTCGTTTCCTCCTTCACACAAACGAAACGCCGATTGAAATCAATAGGAGCTGAGTAATGAGAGAAAGATCAGAGCCAGTGGCTATTCCTTTAAATACAAATACATAAAAATCCCTAAAGCTCTTGTTGCAGATTCGTTAAAAGGGCTCTGAACTCTTTAAAAAGACCTAAGCCGTCATGTTCTGTGTCCCTTTCTGTTTCAAAATGAATCTGTAACTCAACGCTGAATGTTCATAGACACCTTGGGTGAGTAAAACGGCATTTATTTCAGGGGATTTTAGTACGCAGATTTGGCTAAATACGAATTTTGATTTAGCAGACTTCTGCCATTGATGTTTGTTCGTTTGTCTTTATCTGAGCTTCCCCCGCACACATCAGATTCCAGTCTTCCGGAGTCGGGTGCAATCTTTTTAAAGACCCATCTCATAGCTGTAGCTGTGTTGCCACTATTTCTCAGCTATTTGGCGTATTCACATAACTACAATTCAAAAATAAGATAGAACCGTCCCGCTTCACTTCTGGACTGTGCTTCCTTATTGCCTTTCTCTTCCTTACTACCGCTATTTTGTCCAATGTTCCCTAAATCTTCTTTTCACCAAAAAAACAAACAAACAAAAAAGATCATCCACGGATGTGTTCCGTCTGGGGAAATGGAGCGGTAGAAAGGAAGCAACTGATTGAAAATAGTTTTGTCTGAGCGTCTCTTTTGGAGACCCTTGATGCATTCGGATCAGAACTGAAAGATGGGGTTCCAAAAGCAGGTCCTTTTTAAGAATCGTAACCAGATTTTGTCCTAAGCATCAGCTAGAGGAGACTGAGGTTTGCGATGTCCTGGCTACTGCAAGGAGAACGCTCTCCGACACATTTGCTCTGATTTCAGTATCGTAGCCAGGATGGGTTCTGTCTGGGTTCCGTCTGTGCTTCTGATAAATATATACGTAAGCATTTATAAGTGCCTGATGTTAAAGACTTCTTGTGGCCACAGTTGTGACGGAACCCTACACAAATGTGTTGAGAGAGAGAAATGAACCGCTTCGCTTTTCTTACTTTAATAACTACGGCGTTTGTGATTATTGTTTTGGACACCTTTCCAGCTCATGTTGTCCAGTAATCACCCTCACGCCCTCTCGCCAATGTCCTATGTTTTATACGAATGTGAATCTATCTACGGACTCATTCAGAGAATGGTTTTTTTTTCAAACTATCAAATACATTGAACAATAATAAATAATAAAGCCATTTTCCATTTTACACCTGGCAAGTGCGTTTTCCCATTCAACCACAAGAGGGCACCTTGGACCTCTCGTCTCTTCCGTAATTGATGGAGGCAGCAGCGAAAGATAATTAGTTTTATGTATATAATATTTGATCATGAAAATATTCTTTGCCTTATCCTAGCAAAGGGAACCTGTAATATATGTTAAAATAGTTAATTTTTTATTATCTGTTCGAATTGTTTTACCCATCCTACCCCCAAATTATTGTAGCATCAACTGAAAATGTAGGCAATGCAATGTTAAATCTAATTTTTCTGTGCAAAACCTAATTAGCCATTTTAAAAAAGGTTAACGCCAGCGCCTCAGACGGTTTTTGTTTAATAATCCTATTACTGATGGCTCATCATGTATAAAATGGTGCAGGAGGATGCAAAATTTCCACTTGTTTATAAGTGTATCTCGGAGAAATGTATAAAATAATCTACAGCAGAGGAGGCAAGTCGGTACGGAATGGAAAGCAGTCACCTAAAACGTAAGTAGGCACCTTTCCTTCGGCTCTTACTGCCATTGTACATGGAGAATATGAATGATATATCTGGCTACAGATTTGTTTCCAAATACCCGCAATATTTTCCCCCACATTTGTATTTTAGAGGAACTCTTGCTTGATTTTTTTCCCCCTTCTCTTCAGCGCGAGCCTCTTTCCCTTGGAGACTAGATCCCTTGGAGGACTCCTGGTAGTTCTGGTACTTTTGGGGAGATGGTGCCTGTACTGAAGAACTCCTCCCCCCACCCCAAGAAAAGCGATTCTTTCACTCCGGCCACTGCAATGTCCGGCCAAAAGAAACAGAACAAGGGGGATTTAGCTTTTCGATCCCTTCGACCTTTGCCCAGCTCCCCGAGTATCCAGCAAAGAAATCTCAGCCAGGTAGCAGGCACCTGGCTCTATTTTTTCCAAGTTCCAAATATCAGTCTTCCTTTAAAACCCGAACTACTGGGCTCTCCGGGTGGGTGGGGAGGAAAGGGGAAAGAGAGAAATAATTTTAAATCCTCAATCCAGCCTTGTCTATTCCTCTTTATATTTAATTATCCGTCAATATCCTGAGTCATAAAAGTTAGGATATAAAAGAGTGTATAAAAGTGAGTGAAAGAAAAGGAAAGTCGTCGTGGCATTAATTTTGCAGCTTTTAATAGGCAACCAACTAGAATTGTGACTTTACTTTATATGTACACAATATGCGGACTTGCCCTCTCTGTGAGCTAGTAACTGGATCTTCAATGGCAATGGTGCTTTTCCTACTCCATAGATTTATAATCATTTACTTCAAACTCTGGTCAAGAGCCCCCACGAATGACAGCAGACAAAACACTAGGAAGATGTCTTGTTTAGCTGGAATACTTGGCAGGGTAAACAACTGAAGCGCGAGTCCGGGAAAGCGGGGAACATTTATGAACAATAAAGATTTGTGAATTGTGAACGATGTTATTTTTAGTAACCGGGGCTCGCTGAGATCTATGCTTTGCTTACTGGAGATCCAGCATAAAAAAAGTGGTGGGGACCGAAAACGCCTCTTGATGCTTTGGGTAAGAAGCTAAAGGGACGGCGGATTCTTTAGTAGTAGCTTCCTCTGACAGGTCATTTGGAAGGCGTGTTTATTTATTTAGCGGGAAAGGGGACATATTGCTGAAAATAACGCCACAGACAGTGATCTGCAGCGGAAAAGAAAACTCGGTTCTAGAGCTCTCGGCGCTGGTCAGAATCTCCGGCGCTCCAACAGTTTCCAGCCGCGCGAGCGGTTTCTCAATGAACATGCATTGTCTCCAGTGTTCCACGGCGCTTATTGAAATAGAAGTAATGACTGGGGGTGGGGGGGTTAAGTCAAAGTTGCCCCAGTCTCGGAAACACCTCCAGCTCCCCAGCTATCTAGCGCCAAGCACTGCCAAAGGAGCTCCTTGACTTGTGCACAGAGATCGCAGCTGACAATCTTTGTTTTAAACCCCTGCTGATGTTGTTGCGCCAAATCCTCCCACATCAGACAAAATATCTGCATTTTCACCCAAACGAGAGCAATTACTAAGGAAACGGGCCCCTCTCGCATCGCCCTTTCCTTCTGGTCCATTTGAAAACGGATCCATCAGCGGGTACCAGGCGTTTAAGGGAGAATTTCTTAAAGGGCATGTGGGACGGAAACAAAAGGCTGCCATTCACGAGAGAAGTCAAAGGCACTAAATAGGGACATCAAAAGGCTCCCAAAATAGGAATTCGGATCCAATCGAAAAATAAAAGAACCTGATTTCTTTTCTTATCTGAAACACACGGATGAAAAGCCCTAAAGCAAACAGCCAAAGAAAGCGATTTTTTTTTCAAACAGTAAGAAAAGGAAAGAAGGAAAAATAAAGAAACAATCTTATGAATGCATTTCCTTGGACTTTAAATGAGATGAATGAAAACATAATATCAACAGCTTCCACAAGGCAAACCTCATTAGACTAATGTCTTTCATCGCGTCCGTTTTGTGCCTTACCCTATTCCCGGGATAGAGCGGCGATTATTAGGTATAAAACTAAAGTAATATGGGACAAACACCCTCTCTTTGGGTAAATAGATCCAACCATCGATTTAGCTAATCTCTGGCTATAGAGATAGGTTAATTTTCAGGATTTGGGTTTTTTAATGGATCACTATGAAATACTCTGAATCATATATTTCAAGTATTTCATCGTGATCCATTAAAAAACCCAAGTCCTGAAATATAACCTATATCTATACACTCACAGCATTTCATATTGACTTTAAAAAAAAAATAAGTCCTGAAGTTGTAAAGAGTATATACAACAAATGCGGCTCCCTTACATCTGCTAGAATTTCTGTCTACACCAGGTGTGTCTGTGTGGTTATAGAGACGGAAGGAAGATACAGCTAATTCGATTGCAACTTAAAACTGATTTAAAATATTATTTAAAACGAAAGCGTGAGCATGCTGCTCCTAGTCATGCGCTCCCCTTTTGCACAGGGGTAACGCATGTCATTCCGTGTTCTCTCCCCCGCTCCTCTCCAAAGAACAAAACATTCCTTACGAAGCAAAGATTTTCTCGGGTGATTTTGTTCCTTGAATTGGATATTTTTAGACGTCTCTTTGTGCAGCCATTGAAATGATACTCAACAGACACATTCCCAGCGCATAGCCAGGCGCCTGCCTTCTGCAGAGTGGGAATAATTCTGCGCGCAATGTGAGACACACATTCGAAGGCTAATTGGCATGGAATTATACGGATTCAACATTGCTACGCAAACCCAGTGACTTTCCTGCTTTTGAAGCCAGAACAAACTAATAGAGTAAAGATTAAAGAATGGCTAAAGGGGTTACTCTATGCCGAGTCTACAATCCCGATCCTGCTCCTACTCGCGATGATTTAAGTGGGCGCAGGATCTCTCTGTTTAAAGCTTCTCTCCCCTAGGGGGCTGAAGTCCGGAGCGATCGGGGAAAGTTTGACACAGCGGCAGCCTTTGGTTTGGCTCGTCCCCCTCCCCCGTCCTTTCCATAGCCTCCTGCCCGGATAAAGCCCTTCTTGACAAGGCTCCAGGGCAGAGACTTCCCTTTGGTCTCAGTGTGTGTTCTGTAAAGTTGTGACAGATTATTAGTAAAGGGAGGGGTTTCACAGTTTGATGAAGATATAACACACTCTGGACCATCCATCCTCCAGGCCCATTCATCAGGGGAAAAGACAGAGAGAGAGAGAGAGAGAGAGAGAAACTTTCTCCCTTTTCCCTTCTCCAAAGCAATTCATCACTGGAGTTGAATTGGGAGTTTTGTCTTCAGCTAAATTCTCCCTCCCTGGACCTCGCGGCAGCACCTCTAGGTTTATGTCACATTCCCATCTCTGGGCTCCCCGAGCAGTAGGACAAAGGATCTGAAGAAGAGAGCCACAAACGAGGAGAAAGGGCTCGAACCTGGTGTTTCCATCGCTACACAATACCGCTTTCTTTAGTAAGGTGCTTGGTGCGTTCCACCCAGTGCAGTCACACACAGAGACTGGGGGCTCGCGTCTGGGCCGCAGCATGCCCCAAACTCCTGCCCTGCTCCAGTCGACGAGGGAACTTTCTGTCACACTCACTGAGCAAGGAAGGACTTGGAGGGGTGGGAGTGTTTCCCCAGAGTTCCGTGAAGCGGGTTTCTTCCTGATAACCGCTGGGAGGAATTACAAAGGTGCCTGTCCTCCAAGTTAAAATCTTGTCCAATTGTGTCTTGAAAAGGCGGGAGGCAATATGTTTATCTGGCACATAAACGACGCCATATAAACATTTGTATTGCCTTTATAAGGGAAGAGCAGAGATTCCTGGAGACTACTTATGTGGGGGTGGGTAGATTAGATAGATAGATAGATAGATAGATAGATAGCCTCACTTCGATCTAAACTTTAACTACAGAATAACTGGGAAAAAAATCTGTAATGGGTGAGGAGCTCTTAGGGCAGTCTTTTGTTTGGGAAGGAGTGATACTCATTGTTTGTCATCGCAGAGAAAGAGAGGAAATTAATTGCAACCAATTAATAATTAATCCAATTTAAACAGCTTTATTATCTCCCCAGAACGAGGGGGGATTTGTCAGATAACCCCCCGAAGACCAAATGTCAAGTTTAACCAAATAGTTATTGCTTTATCAAACAGCGTCTGCAAATAAATTAATCAAAAGCAAATATGTCCTTTGTGCGGCTCATTTGCCGGTAATGGATGGAGATGAAGATTTGCCGATATTATTGTCTGTCATTCAGTCTAACAAAGTGAACATTTATTGCATATATATTAAAAATTATCCCTTAATCGAGCAGGGCTGGGGTTGAAGTTATTGGAGTCTCCACAGAGGTGAGGTCCCCTTGGATAGAAGCGGGGAGGGCCCCTTCCTCTCCTTTCCCTGCGATTCCCTTCAGAACGTCTTTCAAAATTGCTTTAATCCACCGCTAAATTGAGCTGTTTTACTAACTGTCCACAACACCCTAAACAGTCTGAGGAGCGAATGGACGGGATGTTAGAAAAATAGTGGACGTAAGGCACATCAGAGGCGATACATTAGCCCAGGAGTGATGGCCCGGGACCTAGCCATGGGAAACAAGTCCTCTTTGTCTCCCTCTTGGTTACATCATTTTCTAATTAGGCATAAAATTGTCTTCATACACTGGTATCGCTGGCTTCATAAACATAACCATTATGGTTCATAAGGATCCCATTGTGGGGAGCCCTTCTCAAAATAGAAAAGGATTTGGAGAGGCCCGGAGAAAAAAACATCCCCTTTGTTTTCTCTTTTGAGAAGATGGATGGGCGATGTCACGCAGCTGATTACTTTAGACTATTAAATTGTCAGAAAGGAAGAATTTCCCTAATAATAAGGGTTTATGGGGAATTATAGAGTTGGGTTCAGGGGGAGACAGATCGGAGACTAACAAGGAAAAACCGAAAGAGGGGTGGGGGGATTATGCTCTCAAAGTAAAACTGTTGGGGTGGGGAAATTGCCTGTGTAAATCATTATTTAGTAAAATAAAAGGAATTAATCCAGGAAAACGGACGTAATTTTAGTGCTAGAGCTTCCTCTGGTAAAACGATGTTTCAGTAAGGATTTCTCTTTCCCCCCCCCCCGTCTTTTTTGGGGGTGCTGCCGGGGGGACCTGAAACACTTGCCCCTCAAAGGCTTTTTAAAAACAGCCAATTCTCCCATTTGTCCCTGTACAAGGGCCAACTGTGTCTGTGAATTCTGCTGTCTCCCGAAAGCAAAAGCAGACTGGGCAGCGTTACCCCGGCCATGAATGGCAGGGCCGAGCACAGCTAGTCTTAGCTGCAGGATGTACAGCCAAGTCAGCCCGCGCCCTGTTGGGAGCACGGCGCTAACTGGATGGAGATGGATGGAGCTGCTGCGAGCCCCCGACGCGGTGTCAGACCTGGGACAATTACTGTCTCCAAGCGGATGGACAGACTGACCTCGGCGCACTGGCCCACTGGCGGCCCTGATGAGCTTATCTGCAATTTGCTGGATTTAGTTTACAATAACCCGACTTGACATAAATAACTCCCATGCTGTGGCTACGCCTGCCTGACCTCCTGAACTAGTGCGAAAACACTGCTGTATTGAGCCAGGGGACAGGTTTTTAAGCTATTAAAATATAAACAAATTTCGAGCTACTTCCCAAGCCAGTTCTGCCCAAAGACTGTGGTACAGGCTCTTTATTTCATCCGTGCCCAAGAGGACGAAGCTTCGATTTCTCCTGGGTTAAATTTTTAACCATCACCACCACCACCACTGTTCTAATTCTGTCCTCCTCTTCGCTTCCCTTTCGTGTGGCATGAACCCACCAGCTACTCTGCGAAAGGCCAAAGCACGGGCCGGAATATTTAAAATGTGAGCTTTGATTTACTTTTAAACAGGATTGCGGAAGAAGGGCCTCGGAGCGCATGGGATAAGCAGACTGACACGGAGTGTATAGACGATTCCACTCCTGCACACTCACGTCTCCAAATACAACAAACGGGGCGCTCAGACACTACGCTACTGAAGGCCACATACGTGTTCTGAGAGCACACCTAGAATTTGGCCTGAAGACACAGCTTCAGCTCAGCCCCGGGGGGTTAGTTGTACATAAGGGATAAAGCGACTGGTCCAAAGCCCACCGAAGCCAAGGGGCGATTTTTCATTCCCTTCAGTGGGCTTTGAATCAAGCCCATCACCTCGTGCGAGTCCGTTTCTACGGTCTCTGCTCAAGCTACTGTCCCAGTGAATGACAAATCTGCAGTCTCCCCTGGAACGGCCCGGAAGGTATTTGTGATATGGCCCAGACGGAATAAGGGCTGCAGGGTGCGGCCCCTCTTGAGAGACCTACATCTGGAACAGCAGATGGACAACTTCACCACTTCCTCAACCTCGCTGGAGTATTTGTTCGATTTGAAGAGTCCCTGTAGGAGGAGGATTTGAGATAATTGTAGCTCAGATGCGGCTCCACACAATTATATACGTGTAAGCAGATACGGAACCGTTTCTCGCATCTCATGTTATTAACCTGATGCAATATAACAGCTATGGAAGCAGACCTGCAGGCCTGACAATAGAGAAGCAAGAGGGACATTCACACTACCACTGTAAAAAGCACGTCTCTCATAGACACCTTTGTTCGTGTCCTTTCTGAAAGCATGCGGTTTAACCCGAGCGCGTTTGGAGACCTTAACCCAATATCTCGCAACACACCTGAATGCCGTTATCTGAGTGACAACAGTATGGTGCACTGGCTTCAACAGCACAACCGTTTACTGCACGTGCTCAGTAGTCAAATGTGACATTAAATAATTTTCCAAAGGAAAAACGCAAACAAATAGTTTGTCCACACTATAGACCAACTACTCACAGCATTTCATTGTAAAGTGAAAAATATTGAATGACTGAAATGCTGAAATACACACAAACATCTACCTGTATCTCTGTAGGTAGTATTCATTTTTTAAACGTGTAAACGAACAAATAACATACCTAAACACACCAGAAGCCCTTGAAAACAGAATTGTAATGGGAAACTAGTGCGTCACTATTGTGAGCTGTTGCAACACCAAATAAAGAAACATTGCACTTTTCATTCAGTAAGATTATTGTAACCGGTTTCCATTTTGATCTATCGCCTTTTAGCTACAATTGCTGATCCCATGATTTGGGCTATTTTAGCCCTATTCCTTTGCCTACTGAAATACGGGAATGGAGTTCAGGCTTCTCGCACAACGTTTGTTGACACAAGATCTTTGTTTTTGTCCTTTGGGAAACTCGGCGCCTAACTATAGGAAGGGAAGATGGGGAGGGGCACCAGGAGTGAAGGGTGATGAAGAGAAGATGCTTCCCCTGAAAAGTCCCCTCCGAGTCCTTGTAAAGCGGATCCGGTATTATCCATTTAACGTGGCATATGGAAATCTTTCCGCGAATCTACAATTAAAGGAGCCCCCCTTTATCCTTTTATTCTCCTGTTAACTTTTGTGTTAAATGTTAACAACCTGGCCCTAGCTATTATGGCGCTATTACCAAGTGAATGTTGACTCCAACCCGGACTTCTTTTCTGTCTATTCTGAGGCTGCCCTCCCACGCAGATTTATGTATTTTTTATATTAAATTCTTTCTCCCATTAAGGCTGCTCTCTTGTTGACTTTTACTGACCCTCGGCCCCTAGCCCCATACTTTTCCATATTTAATACTGAAACATTTTTTCCAGTGCCCTCCCCTCTTTGTTACCTCCCGGTTGACTGCTGTCCCTAATGGCATGTGCTGTTTGCTCTGTTGTTGAACTTGGTAGGGTCACATAGTCTTGTGCTGTGATATTCTCTGCATTTCCAACCTGCTATTCTGATGAGGTGCCTTGTATAACAAGCCTTTTCCCCCCTAGCTACCAACTTCCTAATTACTTCAACAAACACCTTCCCTAATGATCCCCTAGGCTTCCTAATCCCTTTCGGGTTTTGTTTAGCTGAACTCCTAATGCTCTGCCTGTCCTACTGGCAGCTTGGCCTTTCTGACCTGAGACATCGCAGCTCTTCTCCTTGGAGCGGGTTGCCTTGTCCAGCTCCTCCTGGGCCAAAGGCCAGGCTCCTGGGAGCATTGCATGCCACCAGCTGCTTGAGGTGACACTGAGTTACAAAGGAGAACCGCAAAGGAAACTTCAGCTCACACAGGCAAATGAATGTGTTCATTTATCTCTCCTAATTCAACACTTTGCTTCATGGCTTGGCCATACAGCTTGGCGGATGGAGAGAATATGTAAAGGAATAAATGTCCTTCCCAAGAAAGATTGGCTCACTTCTTGTGGCCGGTCTGTTCAGTATCATTATGTGACCAATTTCCAGAATTGAAGTTGCCTGGTGTTTTGATTCTTCCCTGCCTGTGCATTTGTGCCCTGGAGGTCCCTTCAAAATGGATACTAATTGTTGGGGCTGCACACTGCTGGCTGCTAAAATGCCCCAGGGCTCCAAGGACCTGCTCCTCAATGGCTTAATTGACAAGGACTTGTCTGTATTTAGGAGCAGCTGGTCCAAAGCATTGGCACATCAGTGCAATCTTAACACAGCATCCCTAGCCTGGAGGAGTATGAGGGTAAACGTGGTTAAAATGAAGGAAGATTTATAGTCGGCCCCCTTGGGTAATAGGACAGAAGACAGCCACCAAGATTTTGCCCTAGTAGGGGTTTCATTCATCAGCTTCCCAGCCTTGGTAACATGTCTAGGAGCCACGTTCCAGCTATTATTAATAATAGGAGGTGGCCATTTAGAACAATTAGGCAGGTGACAATATTCCACAATAATGCAGAGCCCTAAACAAGACAGGGGAGCCACAGACGAACAAATATGTCACTGAATAACACTGGGATTCTGCACTGTAGCTGCTTCCCTTTGATTTTAGTGTGATCCAAGAGGCACTGAGCTCTCATTTAGATAGGAAGTTTGCAGCCTGGAGTTAAATGTATTACCAACTAAATTATAACAGGCATCATTCTACAATGATCCTGTTAGAAAGGGGTATTTTGTGGAGAATGCGCTTCATGGCTGTTTAGGGCGCAGCTTTCTTTAAAACGTAGACGATTAAATTTAAGTCATGTTTTAGTTTTAAAACGGAACTGCGGTTAGGAGTTCGACGTATTTCATTTCAGAGATATAGCGCCGCAAAACTTTTCTTTTGCTCCTTTAAACCTCTTTAACTTGCACAATTCTTCTTCATGCGATTTAAATATTTTATTTCTAAACGCGACCTGCTATTTTGTCATAGAGAGTTATTCAGCTTTTTACAAAGGAGGTTTATGACATGGTTTAAAATTAAGGTGGTTGTTTTTATTGCAATGTGTGGGAAATACTTTTATGTTCACACAGTTCGCCTTGTGAATAGGGATAATAGGTTTGGGATCTTCATTGAAATTTGAAGTTTTTAAACAGAAATTCCCTAACTTTTGCTCGTTTTCTCAACTTTTTTTGCAGGAACAATGCCAACATTGAAGCCCTCGGTTGGAGTCTGCACAGTTGGAGATCTTTGGTGCCATTTTAGACATCTTTGGATTTCATCAATCAAACTGACTGCAATTTTCCATAAAAACCCTGAATTTGGGTCAGAAAGTGGGCAAAGCAGATAAAGATCATTCGAGCTGTCTTATGAGATGATAAATAGATATCCATTCAGCCCAACAATGCAAGAAGTGCAGTTTTGTAATTCACTTCCTTGGTTTTGAATGCAGTGAGTCGAAACAATTTATACATGTTTTCCCATGGTTTAGAAGATGTCTTTACATACTTGTCAATAGTAACTTGACCTTTTTCCCCACTGAGTTACCAAGTGGTATGTGTGTGTTTGCTTGTTTTCCCCAAAGAACAGAAAAAAGGTTTGTTTTTTGTTTTTTTAGAGACAAAATCAATAGATTATTTCTTCTTATCCTAAAACTAAGCAGATGGTAGTAGCCCACATCAAGCTTAACTGTGTTCTGTTGATGATTTGCCGTGTGCTACTTCCGATACATGTGGTCCAAGTTGGGTTTCACACAAACCTGTTGGACTTGCTCAGAGTGTATTCTTGAACTTGACGAAGGGCCTTTTGAATAAGGCGAATGAAGAGACGCCCTAAAAGAAATCAAAGCAGATAAGGAAGCCTCAATGGGTCTTACCAGTCCGCCTGGGGGGGGGGGGGCGGTCTGATTGAAATCTTATCTGAAAGTGATCTGTGAGTGAAAAAAAAAGTTTCCATTCTTTTTTCTCACAGTAAAACAAATTATTTTAATCCTAGCTGAGATGCTGCCTGCCACATGGCTCATGCTCGGTTTAGCCCGTATTTTCTTTCTACTCTTGACTCTGCTGCCCCAAACTGCTGTTTGGTTTTAACACGTTTTCCGTCATTGTATTTCGCCAGATTCCTGGCGTGAACTTTTCTGGAGGGAAACATCTTGCATAGGAATGTAGTATGAGTGGTGCAGTCCAATTTGCCGTTTAGTAAACACAGGTGTGCGTTGTGTACAGACATGTGCCTTTACATAGTTATGCGATGTATATTAATATGCATAAACATCTTTAATACTTATATTAATAAAATAGCCCTCCCATAGAGCCATGGGTCTTAAGGTGCATTAGGAAGGAAGGTACATATAATTAATCTCATTCTACAGACGGAGAAACCGAGCCACGGAATGGTTAAGTAACGCGTCCAAGGTTAGAAAGGAAGTCAGTGGCAGAGCAGAGAATGGAATCCACGCCTCTTGACTCCCTGTCTCAGGTCCTATATGGAGGAGCAAGCTATATAACCTCAGTTGATCAAATACATTCAGCTAAGCAGTGGATTCTTTTGAGCATTCCAGAGAAGAGCAACAGGAATGATTTAAGGTCTAGAAAACATGGCCTATGAAGGAAGATTGAAAAAAATGGGTTTGTTTAGCCTGGAGAAGAGAAGACTGAGAGGGGACATGATAACAGATTTCAAGTACATAAAAGGTTGTTACAAGGAGGAGGGAAGAAAATTGTTCTCCTTAACCTCTGAGGATAGGACAAGAAGCAATGGGCTTCAATTCCAGCAAGGGCAGTTTATATCAGACATTAGGAAAAACTTCTGAACTGTCAAGATGGTAAAGCACTGGAAAAAAATGCCTAGGGAGGTTGTGGAATCTCCATCACTGGAGATTTTTAAGAGCGGGTTAGACAAACACCTGTCAGGGATGGTCTCTACTTAGTCCTGCCATGAGTGCAGGGGACTGGACTAGATGACCTCTGGAGGTCTCTGCCAATCCTATGATTCCATCCACCTAGCCTCTGTACTTAGCGAGTTATATACTAGTTATATATACACACTTTCCCCCTACAACTAGGGAACAAAGGGAACACTCCTGCTGGGGGAGGGGAGGACGTAATGAGTCTTTTTCATCGTTAATTCTTATTACTCTGTGATTTTTCTGTTAACTGCTCTTGTGCACTAAAAGCTATAAGAAACACAACATCTTATAAACATAAATAAAGTGCAATCTAATATAGATATAGCATAAAATTGACCTATTCCAGCAGCCAAGACTCCTATTTAAGTCAATGAGAGTTTTGTAGGAGCAAGGACTGGAGGATTATTCCAATATGAGCTGGGAAAAAACGTATGTACTTTCATTGGTTCAGAACGATGCAGGATAGTGACTTCTCTTACTCACTGGTTAATTATTATGAGGGTAGATCTCGGAAAATCACTTGTTTCTTCCACCAGCTCTGTCATATACAATATACATAAGAGGGAGAGAGATTTTTTCACTCAAGCTTTTTCTCGCTAGCCTTGAACACCACAACACCACTAAGTGCTAAACACTCAGTTAATGGATAATGCAGCCTCTGACCTGCAATGTACAGCTTCCTCTCATGCATCTGGTGAAAGCTGCTTTTACTATTAATTACATTTTGTAACATGAGCTGACGCAGGGTTCCTATTAAAACAACCCTGAAAACGTTTCTCCAGAAATGCCAGTGTTAATGCTATCCTGGGTCCTCACAGCGGGTCTTTCACTTCTTTTCAAACTCTACTCTCCAAATCACCAAGACTTTTGTTAAAAATTAATAGATTCTCTGCTATCTCACTATCTCGATAAATCCAAGACAATAGCATGGTTATGTTATGGGCCCCTTTTCAGTACTAAGAAAATAATGTTTTGTTTTCCAGGGCTATATTTTAAAGGCACTGCTGTATGGAATTTAAAACGAATTGCTCCATTCCACTCACCAGTGGTTGGCGTTTGTCAAGAGGCTAAGCAGGTTTTTCACACACTAGGATTTCATGGACATCACGTCTTTATACGCAGCCCCCCACCCACCCACACCCTCTTAAATGGAGTAATAAACCAATCCTGGTGTGGCCAGTATCTCTGCTTATTCTCATCTCTAAGGCGAATCTTTTGGGAAAGTTTGGTAAAATTCCATCTGAACATGACAAAAATGATCTTTTTTCCCCACAAGTTAAAAAATATTTGAGCTGCATTTTTTGCAACTGGGTATTAAAATATTTTATTATCACACGTTTCAAATGGCCATTGATGTAGGAACAAGAAAGCTATCTGTTTGAAAATCATGTGCCACTTTACAAAACCAGGGAGCTATTTCTGGTAAGGGCCAAATAAAAGCTCCCACTAAAATCAGAGGAAGCTTTGCACTGCAGGACATATAGACTGGGTAACAAAGTATTGTGTGGTGTCCCAGATACACACGTACATATGACGGTCTATGTACATGTATGTGCCAACTGGGGAAATAATAAAGGCAGCTGGGTTTATTCTAACCACTACAGCATTCAAGCAAACACCCTTGGAATTTGTAATCCATATACAGAACAGGCTAGATCATTCACGTGTACACACTTTGCCGGGGCTACTGATTTCCTTAAAGTAAATGGGTGTTTTGCTGTTGACTTTCAAGTGAGCAAGATCAGGCCTCTCGTTGGCCCTACTGAATGTGTTACTCTGAAACTTACCGCTCAGTGTTAGCTTTCTTTCCCTTAAACACACAAGTAAAATCCCAGCCATTTTTTTGTAGAGGGGGGGAGGGAATACATTGAATAAAAATATCAGCTGAGCTCCACTGCCTCTCTGAGCAGGAAAGCTGTGTCAGAGATTTGAATGGACCTGAATAAACCCAAAGATCTCAGTGCTGATATTTGTGTTTGTGTTTCCCGGGCTCTCCCTTTCTCACACACACACTTGACACAGGAACTCTGAGCAATGTGCGACCAAAACAAAATGGGAAAACCCTAAACCTACAGCCTCTACTCAGGCAGCTGAAAGCAGTGGGAGTTTTGCCACAGGCTTGGTCTGGGATCTGGTCTCCTCCGGAAATGAAATACTAGGAGATGGCTTGATGACAAACAAAAAATTAAGGGCATTTTTTAAACGCAAAAATTGTTTCCTCGGTTGCAAAAATACCTAGTTAGGGTTTTAAAAAATCCGTATCTTTTACAATGTCTATTTTTTCATCCTGTGCTACGCGCAGATAATTCCTACCAACATTAATGGGCGTTATGAAAATATCTCTAGCATTTTAGGGAGAAAATCTGTATTATTTAACATCACACTTGTGGGTTATATACCTGTTATTCTACAGGAAGGTGTTTAGGTATTGCTGTGATTGTATTTCTTTTCCTGCTGTGATTTTAAGAAAAAAAACAATATCCATTTTTTTTAAAATGGGCTTTCTGAGCCATTAGAACCATCATCTTCATAATTTTTTAAAAGGCTCCTTATTAAAATGCTGATTCTTTACCCGTTCGTGTAAATATTTACGAGCTTCCCAACCTATCCGATTCGTTTAAAAATGTAAATAATTCACCCCAATGTAAGTGCAAATCATTCCCGACTATCCTGTAAATATGTATCTGGAACGTGTTCGCGAGCCTGGCGTTAGGATCCCTGTCCAATATCTGCCTAATCCCTGGTTTTTCAAACGCAGAAGTATGAGCGGATAAATGTATCCGTGTTATGTCAACGTGCAGCCACAATCGGCATTGCTCTGCTCCTGTGGATCCGTCATACCGCCCTATGAGGGATTCGTAGTGCTAACGCGTGTGCGGGCCGGAGTCACTGCTGCGCTGGCGGGAGGTGAAAGGACCCAAAGGCCCTGGGCCGCCTCTGCCGGGCTCGCGTCCAGCCAGCCGCAATGCAGCCGAGCCGGGTGTGTCTGGCTGCGCGCGGGGCTGGGGAAAGTCGTTCTGGGCCGAGCCTGCACCGCAGGCCCGGCCCGGGCCCTGGTCAGCTCCCGAGTGCCGCGGCGGCTGCAGGCCAAGCCCCGTACTGCCTGTGCATGTTAATCAGGCGCAGGGGAAGGGCGCGGAGACAAGGGGCTGCGGCGGGAGACGCGCCCTGGCCGGGGCACTCGGTGCCACTCACTCCGGCAGGGGGCTCGCCGCTCTCAGCAGCCTCGCTCCCCGGTCTCTCAAAGCCTCTTTCAGCCGCGCCGCGGGCTCCTCACCGGAGGAGGCTGGCGCTACATAAAAGCGCATTATGACAATGATCCGATCAGGCGGCGCAGAGCATGTCCGCGGCGGCAGCCCGGCAGCTTTCAGGCATTGAGCCACGTTCAGCTGGGCTGGCCTGTAAAGAGCCATTTGAATTCGGAGCCTGAATGGAGCAGCCGCAAGAACAAGGAGGAGAGCAACAGAGCTCCCTTTATCCCGCCCGCCGGCCCCGGCCCCGGCCCCTGCTGGCGCGTTCCCCGCAGGCTGCACCTTTCTCGCTCCTGGGCAAATGCAGGGGGGGGGGGGAAAGCGAGTTAGCCCAAAGGCCCGTGTCGCCCCCAGCCTCACTCCCGGCTGATGGAACCTTTGGTTCCAGGGAGGAGCCCGGCGGCAGAGCCCGAGCGCTCCAGTGATGCAGCCCACACGCCACCAAGGGCCTTGCATTGGCTCCTCTGCAAACACGGACACCAGAACCACCCTGCCCTGTCACCGAGAGCAAGGTGCCGGGTCCTAGGCCCACGGGGGGCTAGGAAAGGTGCCGTCCTGGTAATCCCATAGCGACCGGCTTAATATGTTCCAAGACCATTGCGCTGCTGCTGTTATATTTAAGGATCACACGCGGATACGGGCTTCTTTATTTACCGTCCACACTGACCCAGACGCCGCTGAAATAACCTCCGAATACATGAAATAAATTAATCCAGCCTCTGACTCTCTTACATTTTGCTGAACCTTTTAACACCCCTCCCCCGCCCTGCCATTTTCGTGACACAAAACCATCAGAGCCAGCAAACCGGTTGGGCTTTGGCAGATATGATCTATGGAGGCAGATGAAGTGCTATTCAAAATATTGTCCATTGTGTTGGTAATCGTCTTTAACCGAAGCCAGTTTATGACTATAATAACCCCTTTTCATATTAATAACGCCAACCCCTCGTCTTCAGTGCTGGGCTGACGGGTGTGCTGCGCAGGTGTCTCAAGCAACCTGTTCACACTGGGATCTCATGCGCGTCTTCGTTTATTATTTTGGTGAGCAAGCAGGTGCAGTTAAAACACACGCACGCACTCGAATAAACAAAAGGGTTGTTTGCGCTGAATCTGCGAGCATGAAGAATTGTTTAATTTCAGGAGAAAGTGAAAGGGGCTGCTTATGCCGGGATGTGACATTTCCTGTGGTGAAGCCTGCATCGGCTGCTAATAGAGATCTAATTGATGGGTGAAGTCCCATTTCCGCGCTCTCTCCTTTATTGCTCCATCCAGTCTGTTGCAAAATATAACCTTAATCTGATTTAGCAATTCCTCCAGGATTCGGTGCAAGTTTACAGCAGAGAAAAATCGTTATTAAAAAAGTTAAAGTACAGACTTGGATTCAGTGCATTGCCTTTCAAAATCCTACCCAGGTTCCTGACATTTAACACTTTCTCTTTTTGTAATAATGCCATTTTTATTATTCATATCAAAGGGGAAGGTGCTAATGTACCTCACGCCTCTTTGTTTTAAATGTAAATGTCAACGTTTGAGAATTAAATTGCCTCACTTAGGAGAATGATTCCGTTCCCCGCCCACATTATAAGCAGAACGACTTGACTGGGTTTGATCAGGCTTATTAAAAGTATTTTTCTAGGATTTCTATAACTGTGTAGCTGACTTCTACATTTCCAAGGTATTTTGTGGATTCGGTGGCATTTAGGTTTAGTTAATTCAGTACTATTCTAAGTGATTATAGAAGGCTGCACTTACATGTTAAGAAAATAGTTTTTGAGGTGATGCAACCGTCATCAGAAAATTTTATTACAAAAATTAATTTATCGGCACGTAGTTATTGTTCTGTTTTTCTTGCTAAATGCTCGAAAAATACATTTTTAAAAATGGACCAGGTACACTAATCTCTCTCGCTAATGTGTGTGTTCACATATTCCCTTTACTTGTCAAACAGATGTAAAGAAGTTAAATGTTGCCCCGGAAGAATCTGTAATTTAAGAATACAGATCATAACTATATATAAATCAGATTTGTTTAAATATATATTCAGCATTTTGAACCCTTCTCTCTTTTTTAAACTGTAATTTTAGGAGTCAGAGCTCATCTATATTGTCAATTTAAGGAAAACACTTTCGGTCCATTGATACCGGCGACACAGTGTATTACAAAAGCAAGGAAAATGTGTGCAGCTGGTAAAATGAAAGGGAAAGGGTAGTTCCAATTTTCAGATCCCCCGACAATCGCAGCAAAACACGCTTTAAGATGAAGACACAACACTCATTCTAAGAGCCTAGATTTTTCTAGGGAGAGTCCCTGAGGCCTTGGAGGATCTTACAGAATCAAGCTCCAGCCGGAGTGTGTGAAGCAGTCCTCAATTCACTACCCCAGCTGTAATCATAGGAACTTTGGGAAGGTTCGCGGCCTGGGCTAATATGTGAAGTCAGTCGATATAGCAGCGCAATGCCTTTTACGCGATTCTTTTCCTTAATGTTTTTGCGGCCTTTTTCATCTCGGCGCTATCAGCTAGTGAGAAGGAGTGTACAGGCATTCTGGGGCTATCCAGCCTCTCTTCAGTGCCCCTGGATGGGTTTAATGAGGCGGAACACTATGAAGGGGATTTGAACTGGTCTAAATGATTGATGAAGCCAGGGGCAAGGCTGAGCTTTTCCCGGATAAAGCCCCATACATCCCGTCATAATGGCTGGATAGTGGCAGGGCTGGGCTCCTTCAAAAGCCGTGGCCCAAACGCATTGAGAGAAAACAGGGAGGGAAGGTGCTCTGTTGTTACCTAATCAGTTTGTGCACTGAGCCACCAGCCGCCTGAAGCAGGAGAGCGCTGGAGAGGAAGTGAGGAGGGTGAAAGGGGACGTATCTGACACACACACGCACCCCCCCCCACCCCCTCTCCAGCGGAGGGAGGGCTGAGCTCCAGCTGCCCGAGAACACAGCATGGGACTAGGGCACTCGCTCCAGGGACCTGGCTGAGCCGGAGGGGGACAGAGAAAGGAGCCTGAAGAGAGTCAAAGTACAAACGGAACGTTCGCAGCATCTTTAGCGCTGGACAAAGCTGGGTCCCCCCACCCCTTGGAACACGTGCGTGGTCCAGTTGGTAATTTACCAGGGGAACATTTTGGTGATTAATGACGGTCTCCACTCCCTATTAGAATAGCTCGTTATTTAGCAAAGAAAATAATGCCTTTAAAATCATATCTACATATATTACATAGGCACAAGGATGCTGAAATTAAAACAAAACACACATACAGCCCAAGGGTGTCTCTTTCTAGAGAGACGCACAAGAACCATTGTTGCTGAAAGTACAAGAGGGCAGATTTAAATATATGCATCCGTTTAAGGAGCTGAGCAAAATGTTTGGGTGCATATTGTACAGGAAAGTTTGAGCTATATCTCCTGGAGCTGTGAACGCCTCAGCTCTCCCAAGCTAAAAGGAGGCCAGGCCAATATTTCAAGCAAACTCCAGAGGCTATAGGAAGTGATGTGATGATGGTGAATCAGTTAGTGGCATTCTTCCCTTTGAATGCATGTGCCAGCATGGTGCTAGGGTACTGTACTGCTGGAAAACGCATCTTTCAGATCTAACATAAAACTGAAGGGTTAAGGGAGTTTAAAGGAAGTGCCAAATAGGTCATGCTTGGATGACAGTGTACAAGCTGATTTAGTTAAATCAGTGCAAACCCCTACTTCGGACGCATTTATTTTGAATGAAGAATGATCAATGTCAATTTTGCTTAATTTGGTTAAAAAAACCAAACTTGTGTATGTAGACCAGCCCTTGGTATCTAAAGCCTGATCTATAAACACTCCCTGCTGAGCAGAATGCTTACTCCCATGAGGAGTCCCATTGAAGCACAATCCTGAGTAGTATTTGCAAGATTAAGCCCTAGGTATGCATTTCAATAATGGGCAAAGTGATTTCTATAAGAACAGAGATGCTATATGGCCAAATCAATGGCTAGAAACAGTCCAATATAGGGACTTATCTTGTAGTCCTTATGTATACCACTCCATTTCCAATGAAATACTGTTTTGAATACACAAGGCCAAGAGCAGCAGACCTGCTCTGGGATCCTTTGGGATGAAAAGCACTGTGCAAAAGTAAGGTAATTGTATCATTTTATATTTCTCAATAAAGGACATTTTTGGAAATATTTGTTGCAACATATCCATGCCTGCATGTGTTTTCTTCAATACTGTTTAAAATGCATAATTAATGTACATATTTTATTAAACAGGCCTACGATTGGACAAAACAGTATATCAGCTCCTAAGAAAGGGATGGCTATTCATTTCTACAGTTTGCCCCTATCACTTTGTCTTTAAATTATCTACTTTGGGAACAATCGCACAGCCCTTACTCTGGTAAAATTTCCACTGAAGTCAGTGGGCTAAATCTGACCCATCTTACTCACTTAAGTAATCCCCCTCAACTTCAACGGGGCTATATGCATGAGTAAAATGAGCAGGATTTGGCCATGATCTATCAGGAACCACCTTACAAACCCTTAGTCACATGAGCAGCCCCTTACAGGCTTCCAGGGGATTACTCACGCCAGTAAGGTTTTCAGAATCGGGCCCATAGTTTGCAGATGATGGGAAGAGAAGTCTTGCTTTAACAGAATAATTTAACTGTATACGATGCAAAATTTCCTGCACCCCAGGAAGTTAGGGAAAAAATAATAGAGCCGCTTTATTAAGAAATATGAACAGAACAGACATAGAACACTCCTGAGCATTGTTATCTGGCAAAGTAATAATAAAATTCTTTAAAAATAGGAGGCAAAGGAAGTCAGTGAGTTAACTGAAATTATTAGTACATTGCAATTTATTTCATAAACATGAAAGGAGACATCCCATTGGAAAGGAAAATTTTTAAACTATTCGTTGTCATTTTAAATACTGTATTTTTTTCCTACAAGGAACTGTGTCTGATCTAACTGCTTTTATCTCTACATTTTCTTTATTTTAGCACTGATAACATCATTGCATTGCATTTCTATGGTGTCCTAGATCCAAGGATCTCAGTGCATTTTATACTTCATTAATAATTTAACAGTAACGAAGCAATCTTATCTAGCACTTATAAAGCACCTTCCTTCTGAGGAGCTCAAAGCACATCGCAAACATTAGCCAATTAAGTTTCACAACAACCCTGTGAGGTAGGCATGGTGTTATTAGCCATATGTTACAGATATGGAAAACGATGCACAGCAAGGCTAAGGCCAACATTTTGATATTGGGTGCTAATAGTTTTGGGGTATATAATTTGAGACTACTGGGGCCTGATTTTCAGTCGGAGTTGCAGGTGCTGAAACCGGCTGAAAATCTGGCTCACAATTTCTCAGATAAAGTACTCACAAACTCAGGCACCCCAAACCAGTAGCTACTTGTGAACTAACCATCAGTCTGACACACTCACTTGTTAAGGTCACACAGTAAGTAAGGGTCTCAGAGCAGGGATCAGAACCTAAGTCTCCTAGTCCAATGCTCTAACAACCAAACCATGTTTCCTCCTATCACGGTTAAAACTATTGCACTGGATCATCCCCTCTCCACCTTCTGCAAGCTGAGAAGACCCATATTTAATGGATCCTGCTGGAAAGGGCATGGAAGTGGATGGGGGAGGTGCCAGCTCCACAGTACATCTCCCCTCCCACCCACAGAAAATCTTCTGCAGATGCTCCACAAATAGGAAATGGGTGGGTGGGGGTGATATCAGGAGCTTGGCTGCTTTCTTCTGTATTATAACCATGGTCCTGTGCAGAATCTCTCAATAACTTAATTAACGCATTGTCTTACTTGACATCTCTCTGTGCTAAGTGTTTGTCTCCCTCACACACACAAAGGGGGAAGGGAAGGGTTAGGGATAACAGGGAATTATGGGCAGTGACCAGCAGAGGAGTTTATGCATGCACAACTCCCATGAGAAAAGTGTTGCCACAGAGGCCAACTAGGGCACAGGAAGCTGCAAAGGCACAGGGACTCCACATATCTCTGTTATCTGCATGGATCCCAGAGGATACACAAAATTAAGTGACCAAACCACTCCCCAGTTCCAGGGGATTCAGGGGTGGGGAAAATGGACATTTTGGGAGGCCCACCAACTTCCTGACAGAGTACTATGGTGGAAACTGCACAGAGGAATACACAAGTTTCCTATCCTCATCATGGATTTTGCCAGAATAAAGAAAGAGCAGACCCATTATTTATAATCATTATTGACAAGGAAAATGTTTATTTATAGGTTGCCATAAGTGTGCAAGTATCTTTCAAATCATAGAGATAACTGTCTGTACCAATATATGTGTGTGTAGCCAATATCACTGTAATAAACTTCAGAGTCATGTGAAACTCCATTTATCGTGCACTTGGTTGTTTAACCTGCACTCTGCCCACCAATCCATCCCTACCAGGACTACAGCTAATATTCCAAAACTGGGTAGCTTCAAAAAAGCCTATAGTTAAAAAAAATACTTCTTACTATCCCCCAATGTGAAATTATACAGTCCTGGTACCCACAATAAGCAATATTCAGTCCTGGACTAGGGATCTGCTGAAGAACCAACATCTCATGACCAGCTAAGGTAGAAATGACACTTTATGGTCTCCATTCAGCAATGCCCATTTTTAACCCTGTGAAGTCAATGGGACTACTCATATTTAGTGAGATTCATTCTTAAGCACCTTTCTGAATCTGTTCTCTATCTGCAGACAGCCAGGAATCCATAACTTTACAATGGTCTAAGGCTTTTTTCCCCAGCCTGGACTGATCATGTCAGATCCTAACATTGCAACTTTATTACACACAGAAAAGCAAATTCAGGTATTTTGGGGGTTTTCTAAGATTTAGCAGTTATAACTTTTCTCTCCCTTTGAGGCCTGCACAGATGGACTCATGGTACTGACGTAGACAGAGGTATGGGGAAAACAGTTCTGATAGCTTTAAAAAAAATTCTCAGAAACATTGCTAAAATAATTTCCCTGTGAAATACACGATATATGTGGAATGCATGAAGGTATGCTGTGGTATAAAGATTTAATGGCCTCTTATTTGTGATGACTGGCATAACTCACTGTTGGCTTTGCTATATGTGAGTAATGCAGTCATTCCATATTCATACAATAAAACCTTAATACTACACTACAGCCATTATATATATATAAAATTAGATACAAAAGGAAAGACAGAAAGACAGAAAGACAGAAAGAAAGAAAGCAAGCCTAGGCCAACATCTTCCAGATAAGATACTAAAGTAAGTTACTCAGATCCAAATTTAGTTACCTAAATAAAAGTGACCTGATATTCATAGATGTGATGTCACCACTGTTGCTAGGTGTCTAAATATGGATTAAGGTAACTAACGTAATGCACTAAGGTCAAAACTTGGGTACCTTATCTCCATAGAGAGTGTACTGAATGTTTTACTGGAACTCCCAGTTTTGTTTACAATATTTTCTATGCACATGGGCACTTTTCTCCAGCTGTGTCACAATATGCAGCAGTTTGAAAGGTTCTCGGTTAGTTATGTAGCTTTAACAACAAAAGTGCAGTCAATGAAATAAGCAACAAAGATTAGCTGTGAAGTGTTCTGTGGGGCTTGTTTCAGAGGCTCCTCCTGTCAGTGGTCAGTTATTATGAAAGAAGAACAAAGTTCCAAAGCTGCCTGCAGTTCCATTCAAATGCTCTGTTGCCCAGGCAGGCAGGCCAGCAGCCAGAAGGCAGCAGGCAAAATTTAACAGCCACGCTTTAAAATGCTAGTAACAGCTATCAATGGATCCATAACTCTTAGCCTTCTAGATATGGGGTCATCTTTCAATACTACCCCACTGTCATATACAACGTTTGTCTTGTCCCACATTCAATTAATTGTGTCAATCTATAGGGTGACTATATAATACATATATTCAATAGCACAATGAAAGCAATAATCTCCTACCCAGTTTCTTTCTTTCTTTAAGTGCTATTACAAAGTTTCCAGCAGCAAAGGGAAGCTGAGAGGCTACAACCTATTCTAGCCCTGCAATTGCTGTCTAAAATGAAGGAAACAATGTAAATATTTAAATAAAATTACCTGTTTCTTGCGATTGCTTTTTCCATCATGATGAACCTAGTAAATTGTATGAAAGAAAAAAAAAGTGACTTTACTTACAATTTCTAAACTTATAACACAAAAAAGATGTAGAGAGGCTAATAAGCATCAATTCATGATTCTCATATAATTACTTTTCCTACTGTCTTTTTTTAAAAAGGGAATTCTTTCAATTTATATTTATTATGAGTAAAATGTAAATGTAGGACATATAAAATAGCTCGCAGCTTTTTCAATTTAATGATTTTGTGGTTCTAGGGTTTGAAGTACTAATAGCATTATGTATCTTTAACATAAATAGCTCAGGTCGCAGCAAAATGATTTCTTCTTGGTTCACAATTCAATTTAAGGTATTACAATAAAACAACAGGTATTGCTGTTCTCAGCATCATTGAATTCACTGCACATGTATTTCAAATCTATTCTCTTTCAAGAAAAAAGGGCTATTTTAAGGAGTAATCAGAGTGCGGGAAGTCTGGAAGGTAACAAATTTTGTACATAGCTTTAAAAAAGCCACTGGGAATGATTCAGAGAACTGCAAAAAATGAGCTTTATTTTTGTTTCAGGTAAACTGGTTTAATAATTAAAGCGACAAATACAAAACACCTAGGTGCATATGATATGACAGAAACAAACCAGCAGAGCTTCTGGAAAGAAAAATCCTCTCTTTCTAATCTATTAGAATTCTTTGAACATGTCTATAAAATGCTGGATAAAGAAGAACCAGCTCAGTTAATTATCTCGACAAAGACTCCCATAAGAAACTCAGAGGAAATTAATAATCATGGGAAGACAGTTAAAGTACTGCCAATGGATTAGAAACTGGCTAAAGGACTGAAGTCAAAAGTAGGAATAAATGGTCAATTTTCCTCATGGCAAAAGTGAAGTCTCCTAAGGTTCTATAGTAGGATTGGTATGTTTGAAGTATTTGTCTCCTCTTTCAGATAATTAAAAAACAATGAGCTGGCAACATTTACAGGGGACACCACATTATTTAGGTTAGTCAAGACAAGAGAAGACTATGAGGAACTTCAGAAGGGCCCAACAAAATTTGGTGAATGAGCTGCACAGTGGCAGATGACATTTAGTGCTGACTAATGTAAAGAAATGCACATTGGAAGGAATCACTTGAACTTCTCAGACACAGAACTGGGTTCTAACTAAACAAACCACTAAGGCATGACCACTAAGGCAAGAATTGGGCATGACTGCGAACGGCGCCGTGAAAACATCTACACAATATGCATAAACGGCAGGGTTAAAAAAAATGTTAGGATGCATAAGGAAAGGAATAAGAAATAATATGGAAAATATTATCATGCCATTGTATGAATAAATGCTATGCCCTCACTTTAAATGTTGTGCTCACGTCTGGTTAAATCATCTGAACGAGGATACAGCAAAAAAATAGAAGGGGTTCTAAATACAATTAGAGATTTGAAGAGATTTCCTTATAAAGAGACATAGAAATGACTGGGAGATGATAGAAGTAGATAAAAAAAATGAATGGTAATGAGAAGGTGAATTGTGTGCTCCTGTTTACCCCTTTCCATAATATAAGAACAAGGAGACATTCAATGAATCTGAAAGGCAGATAAAATAGATAAAAGTATTTTTAAAAATTGAGGTATTTAAAAAATCCTTTTATCAATTTTCAATGTAACACATAATTAGTTCGTGGAACTCATTGCCACATGATATAACTGAGGCCAAGAGCTTTATGGGTTTTTTTAACAGGTTAGAAATTGACATGGCTAATGAGTTACAGGATTAAACAACATTATTTTAAAGAAGGGATAAAACCTTCATACTTCAAGTATAAATCAGCCACTAAGTGACTGGGGCTAGTTATGGGCAAATTATTTTATAATTGTCTGCTATAGGGTTTGTTGCATTTTTCTCTGAAGTGTCTGGTACTAGCCACCGTCAGAAAGGGTAATGGAGTAGATGGTGAACTAGTCTGATCCAGTATGGCCATTCCTACAACCTTATTTTTAATCTTTGAATCTAAGGCCTCAATCCTAAAAATAGGCACAGAAGCAGTATTACTCATGTGAGTATCCACGTTAGCTTCAATGTGACTAGTCATATGAACACAGATACTCATCTGTGCAACTATTTTCAGAATCAGGGCCTTCAACAGCAAACAAATCAATACAATATTACACTGTACTTAAGTAAGTCATTGTAAATATTTGTCAAGGCTACTGGAAGCATAATCAATAGAGACAATTATATGTTAGTTTTAAAATATTTATTTATTGAATTCAACTAAGGACTGCAGGATCAGGCCAATAACCATTTCCTCTCCCCGCCCCCCCCCCCATGTTAGCATTTAGTTTTATTTTTAAAATAGGTATATTAATATAAGTGTAGCAAAGAAGAGGTGGGGGCTGGACAAGATGTGAGTACTGCAGTAATGGAGACAGCATGTTCATTACCAAATGTAATTTAAAGTAAATAACAGTCAGAGATGTCTCATACAGGGCCAGATTATATACAAATTATATATGCACAGACAGAAGTTCTAATTGTGATAAATACAAAGAACAGAGAATCAGTCATTGCCAAGTGACTTGTTTTCCACAAGGTTCTTCTCAGAAAGTAAATACATCTTATAAATGAATATCTACAAGAAATAACCTCTTTATATATATAACAATTCTTTACATAAATGTAGTGGTTTAAAAGATGTAGGATTTTCAGCAACACTATAATATTTTTATAACTAAACAGTCACCATCTATTCCATATACACAAACATCCGCCTACCCAGAAAATAATTGTGGATAATTCAATGTTCAGATTCGATAATGGATGCTCAAATAAATATGAGAATTCCAAGCAAATTTGTGCAAATGAAAAAAGATTTCCTCTGACATAATGGCATGGTGCAAGGCTGTCTGTAATGAGCTGTAATTTGTCTGGAAGAGCATTTTAAAGGGTTGATCCATCCACTGGAAGACCAGCAACTGCTTTGAGACTAGCAGCAATGAGCCAGCCTGCCTCGTCTCAGAGGAAATTACACCACAAGCAGGCCAAATTTCTGACAACTTCCATAAATTATTTCAGATTTTCATATTTCAAATTTCATCTGCATTCATCATATGAGTTTGACTGGGGAAAAACGTCTAGGAGGAGCTCTGCTAGCATTCAGTGCAGCAGTCCCCGGAGCCTGCCCTGGGACTAGATAATTGAATTTAGTTTTGATTAGATTATTCTTGCTGCAGTCTACTGCCAATCTGAAGTATTGTGCCTTCTCTTCTACTTAACCTTCCTGCCCCATGCCTGCTCCAGCTTGCATGCAGCTCTCTGTATTGCAGAATATATTTGAACAATCAAAGTTAGGAGTTATTATTTTGCTTTCCATTGTCCATCCTTATAAAAGCACACATCTTTCACTGGGTTCCCTCTTCCCAGAAATCAGATTACTTTTTTTTTTTTTAAGTTTGTAATATTGTTTACCATTTTCAGTGGAAAGTGCCCTGTAATTTAGGTGGAAAATCTAAAATCATTACAATATATTTGGATGATGCAATATACAATAAATAAGGATTACCTTTAAAACAACTATAATCATCACTAGGCAATACATGAGAGAATAAAAACAAATAAATAATGAATAGCTCCATCTATTAAACTAAAAATCTACTGTTAACCAAAAGTTATTTAATCGAACCGCTACCTAATGTTTTTTTACATTGACCAAACAAAACAAAACCCCTCTAACAGTTCTTCAAAAGTAAACCATTACAAATGCAGAATATAAACTCTTAGCAAAAATCCAAAAGCACAAATATGATTAATTTACAAAAAAGACTGACACAATAACAAAATATTATTGAAAAGCTTTGTGATAAGATTTCTTTTCCAGTGGAATCACATCCTCGAATATATAGCATGACAATTAACAGCAACAACAGGCAATAAGTATTTCTTAGTGTATGGTCATTATTTTTACCCATCTACAGAATATGATTGTATTTATACATGTTTCAGCAGCAAAATATTTGTATTCCTCAAAGTTATAGTCTAGATTATTAGAAACACAGAAAGTAAACAAAGCTAATGTTGTTCTTTAAGTAATATCTATCACTTCCTTGTTATTGAGTTATTTTGTTTAACAATATAGGGTTTTTTGATGCTATGTGTCTGAACTGAGGACTTTAAGTTCTTTATTGTTCTCCATTCTGATGAAAAAAATTGAATTGGAGGCTGTGATATTGAGTTTTGTTCAGTAAATATACTGAAATCATATTTTTGTTAGAAACTATCAATAAATCCAGTATAAGAAAAGTAATAAGATACAAATATGAACAGGACCTTTGCAAAGGAAATATTACAAAGAGAGTGTACCCATAAAATATATTAGGGAATGTGTTTTTTCCCACTTGTGCTAGAAGAAAATATGAAGGAATTACATGATATTGTGTTACTTTTAATACAGATACAGTGCTTGAAATCAGAGGACTCTAACTGTTGTTTGCTAAGTTTCAAGAAAATTATCAAACATGGTCTTTTTTGCTAACATGCGTATTACTTTGAAGGGTCATTAGCTACCAATTTGAAGATTTCTCTCTCATTAACATAATTGACCAACACAAGGCATCGTTCTGAAAAAAAATTACAATATATAGTTCTGATTATGTGATCTCTGTAGTTCAGAAAAACAATCCATAATAAAAAGAAATTGAGGAAAGCAAACTGGTGGTGAGCTATAGAACAAAGCTAATTGCAAAACATATCAGGTCTGTAATGCCCTAAGTACAAGTTACAGCAAGGGGTAGGAATATGAGATCTATCTAGCTATGCAATGTTCTCCTTGCCTCTGGGCCTGATTCTGCAAACCTGAAATAGTCAATTTCTACTCAGATAGCCCATTGGACAGTGGGGCCAGTCACACGGATAAGGGTCTGCAGGATCAGGTCCTATGTAACATGACTAAAGTCACATTTTCTCCAAATATATTTGTTTCATGTAAGTTATTAGAGTTTTTCCAGAACAACACAAGACAGGATTTTTTTCTGATATAATATTTTATGTCTACATGTTTGTTAAAAAAAATATTCAGAAATGCAGCCTGTCTTACATAGATATTTTCTCCTTTTTTCCTAGTAAAATCAAATGATTCTCTCTCTGCACACACACACAACTTAATTTTTTTGCTATCCTCCATTACATACTCAATGTGGGCCTAAGCTTTAAGGACTCGGGGCTGATTCAAAGCCCATTAGCGTCAACAGCAAGACTCCCATTGACTTTAAAGGGCTTTGGATCAGTCCCTTCTTTGTCCAAATTTGAGAATGTCATTTTGTTATTTGCATTTTTAATTATAAGTCATGTGAGCTAAAAGGCCTCTATTACATTGCAGGGAATGGAAACAAATATGTTTTACTGGAAATAATGGTCAGTGAAGAGATTTCAGGTACTGTTATTCCACTACATAATATATGTAATCAAAGTCAAATTAACTACAAAGCCTTAAATATGTGACAAATAATACATTTACAACATAATATATGCCTAATTGGGAATACTGGTGAGAAAATATATCATTATTTAAAAGCACAGAAAGCTGACTAGCTAAATAATTTATGTAACACAAAAGCATAACACATTTAAGTGTGGTTAATGAAAACGAGTATTCATATTCATGTTCTATGAAATATAATAGAATTTGTACTTGTTAACATTAGAGACTTGAGTATTTATGTTTCCTATTGTGCAAAATATCAGCCACTGACTTCAGTGGGCTTTGGATCAGGCCCTAGTTGCTCTGTAGTTTTGCTTGACTCTAGGTTTATCTTTCCTTTTTCATAAAAAAGTCTCTAGCCACTTGCATAATCTTTTGACGTTCCCTTCAACTTCTTAACTCACACCCCAAAAAAGAAAATGTTTGCAGCTGCTTGGTCTCAAATTGTTAATAACAAAAGCTAATAAAAATCTGGCACTGGCTTTTTGAGTTTTGAAGAACACAGAGGTAAAAAAAAAAAAAAGCACTAATGCATTCCCTAAACAAATTTGCCATTTTCCTGTGACTTTGTGTATCCAGCAGATCTGCACCATTACATTTACTTTCAGAAAGTCAAGGGGAAAAGAGAGGCTAAAATATTCTTTCTAAATATACAGCCTAACAGGGAATGTTCTTAGGGTTTTTTTGGTATTGATAGGAATTTTGAAACAAGATCTTTTTATTTTGGCTGCTTTTGCCCTTTGGAATACCAATTTCATGAGCAAAGTGAATAAATGATTTCCTCAATGGGAAGAAACTGGAATTTAAAGAAATACCAAGTTCCAACTCCCCCATCCTCCCAAAAGTTCAAATTATATCTGGATCACAAAAATAATTTTACATGAAAGAGTTAGAGCTTTGAGAACAAATAACATTGCTTCTAAATGCAAACGATTAAAAAAAACCTCTTTAGAATTTTTCCAAGATATAAAGAGAGTCATGGGGGATCATTTGCAAGCCATTGTATGTGCAAACATGGTTTTGTGAAAAGTATTGTAAATGTTCCCACTGCAGCCCCTGCATTTACAACTAACTGCCTTACATAACAAGAGTGCAAAGATTTCAGCTACATTTCCTCCTCCAGAACCAGTCACTTTGTGCTGCTCAGGTGGTGCAAAATAGCCAATAACTGGCTCCAACTAGCTAGCTGAGATTTCCCTGTTTGGGGCTGCTGTCACATGGTGTAAAAAAAAAAAAATCTACACCCACTGCCCTCTCTATCCTGGGGCAGAATGCCTAAGGAAGCTAACCAAAAACACCTGTGCTTCACCAATTCTCAACTGGCATGTGGTGCCTTGGGGACTACAGCAAGCTGATGTAAATTAAAGCAGCCCCTAAACTGCTCTAATTTATGTTGGTCATTGAGCAGCTTGAGAATTAGGGAGTCATTCCTGAGTCCCTCAATTTCCCCTCCCTTTTAAGCCAAACTGATTTTTGTTCAGGAGAGAATTTGAGCCTCAATTTAATAATTTTGCAGCAAATACACTTATTTTTAATTAGTTTTATTTGTTTTTTTATTATTACTACTACTACAGAGGCACCCCAATGAGGAGCATTGACCTTCTTTTCAGCTGAGGATTTCCAGTCTCTGATACCAGCGGGCTCCAAATAACAAAATCAAAGAGTCACCACTAAAATCTGCTTCTCAGAAAAGACTCAGTTAAATATATTTTAAAACTGGAACCTCTCTAAACCTTTGCTCATTTCCCAAACTAAAGTCAAACCGAACCTTTTGGAAAGTTGTGAACTATGTGGCTAACAATGACATTTTTCATATTTGCACTTTCTGGCTCTATCAGAGTCAGCCTTCAAGTGAGAGAGGCAAAATGCAATGAGAAAGGATAACAGATACTTAGAAATGAGCCTACTAGAAACTTGAGGTAAGAACTCACAAGAAAATATTTACTAACGAGATTTCCAGCCAAATTTTGTGCACTCATGAGGCTCTGACAGTTCAGATATGCATCCAAGCTTCTCAGTACAGCCCAGGCCTGGATCTCCCCACTCCACTCCAAATTCCCACCCCCACTCTTTCTTAACAGATAAACATACTTTATGCACCTTTTTACTCAGTTGTTTGATTTAAAACTATGTGGACTTCTTCCTTGATTTTTCTTCTGTAAATTTGGTTAACAGTGAACTCTAGTTTCATAGTAAAGTCACTGTGATACAGCCCTAACACACAGAACATTGAACTATTCTAGTGGCTATCTTTTTGCAATATCTTGGATATTACATCCAACATGGCCACAATCCAAGGAAGATGTGCCTATAACCTCACTCATGTGACCTATGGTAGCCCCAGTGAAGCTATCATATTGTTTGCTGCTATGCTGGGGCCTGCAGTGCAACAGTAAAGCTCCCAGTTGCAAAAAAAAGTACCAAGTGGCTGGTGGTTTCCTGGTTTCCTAAACTGCTTTTAAATTAATGGGCTGTTCTTTGATTAAATTATTAAAAAAACACCCTTGTATTTTAAATAAGGAAAGAGATTTGAATCTTCCTTTCTCTTATCAATTAATTATTTAATTGGCTCATTGATATGATTTTTGGAGACCTGGGTTTAGCCCTAATCAATGCCTGGTGCTCTAAACTCTCTGAACTTTTGAGGGTCATTCATCACTCTTCAATTTCATTCAGTCATTTCAACTAATTCTAAGTGGTGTCCCATGTTAATCCCTTTTTTTGGTGTCTTGTCTTTTAGGTGCTTTTGGTGTAAGCAATGGAGAAGGATCCAGTGTGAGTCGATGATGGATGCCTGGGTTGAATACTTTAATAGGCCATTGATTTTAATGGGAGATGTGCACAAGAACGCCTCAAAGAGCAGGCAGCAGCCTGGGAGACTTGCCTAGTTGAAGCTCTACCAGAATGTTACTGTATTGTGCTCCCTTACTTCCTTTTATGGAGTTCATTCTTCAAATGCCTCCTTAAGACATACACTTCCACAAAGCTTTCCAGCATAATTCCTACAAGAGTTCTGCAGCACTCTGAGCTTGATCCAGTGCATTATACGTAGAGCTTCAGATTTTTGCTTGTAACCAATAAACACCCATGCAACACCCCCAATACAAAATAAAATAAAAACAACAATGAAATCAGTGTTTATCCAACAAACCCAAGAAAAGACCAGAAATGGTTACTTGTGTCTAAGGGTTTGTCTATATGGAGCAGTAATGAGAACTGAGGGATTGTGATTTTAAAGCGTCTTAATTGGTGTGTGTAAACCTTACTAGTGCAACTTAAGGTTCCCTGGTGCACTTTAACATAGTGCTGTTTGAAACAGTACTATGTTAAAGTGCACTAGGGAACATTACAAAGGGATTATTCATTACAGTATATACAAAGAAAAAGCCCCCCAAACCCTCAGTTTTTTGACATCCATCTTAAACACAAATTGCTAATATGAATCTCCCCAACATGAAATTAATAACCCCTCCCCCCATAAAAAATGAAGCCCTAGTTATACGTGCCTGAACAATACTCTCTTCAGGCCCAATATTCCTGCAAAAGCCAATAACAAGGCACTGTGATTAGCCCCAGGTATATATCACAGGAATGAATGATATGTTCTAGATTCAATACCAGGACAGTAGTTAAATAAACAGTTGCCCATGGTGATGTGTGAGAGACTGGAGAGGTGTGGAAGGTTCAGAAAGGAGAAGCCAATAGGTGGGGGTGATATCTCTCTCTCTATGTAGTCTACAAGCAACCAACCAACAGGAGCTAGGCACAAATGGCAGCCTGTCAAACACCCTCTTGCACAGGAGTGCAGTAGATGGGATTGTGTACATTTTGTTATGCTGTGGCGGTTGTACAATTTTGTAAATTGTGTTTTCTCTATGAAGTGTATGGTGTGTGTACAAGTCTCTCTTCCATTTTATGGCAGCTTCTGGTTTCTGTATGCCCAAACAGCTTTCATTCTCCTGCCCCCTTAGAAGGATGGTATAACACTTGCAATATAACACTTCCTCCTTGAGGAGAACGTGCTGATTAAAATCAAAGAGGAGAACCTAGTGGAGTTTCCAGCAGACTCTTTTAATACCAAAGGGAACAATATGCCTCATGATCAATATTTTACATCTTCCTATTGTCAATCCATATAGGGGTCTCAACCTAGGCATTTTGTGGCCCAAATTTGGCAAAGCATTTAAGCATGTGCTTAACTCTAAGCATGTGTTTGGGATTTGGGGTCTGAATAAGGGTCTACGTGCCACCTTCTTGCTGTTCTAGGATGGGGTTTCTGTGATTCTTCCTAGCTGTGTAATGTGATGAGTCATCCCTGAACTAGAGCCTGATTAAGCCACATGTATTGAGTCATTCTTGTATTAGGTTCCTGCCAACAGGGGCGGCTCTACCTTTTTGGCCGCCCCAAGCAGTCATGCGTGGGAGGCGCCGCGGGAGCAGCGGACCTCCCGCGGGCATGACTGCAGAGGGTCCGCTGGTCGCGCAGCTCGGCTGGACCTCTCGCAGCTGCGGATGGTTCGCAGGTCCGGCGGCTCTGCTTGAGCTGCCGCAGGCGGGAGGTCCACTGGAGCCGCGGGACAAGCGCCCCCTCCGCAGGCATGACTGCGGCAGGTGCGACGGCCCAATCTGCCGCCCCCCCGGGAAAGGGCCGCCCCACGCGCGTGCTTGCCGCGCTGGGGTCTGGAGCCGGCCCTGCCTGCCAAGCTACAACTCAGGAGCTGGTCTGGTGACTCCCAGGACAGGAATACAAGCCTCTCAGGAGAAACAGCACCTCAGTCTGCTCAGTGTCACTTCATGGCTTGGAATTCTCCCCTGCCTGATAGTGGTAACAAACTCCACAAGCCTTAACTTGGTCATGCTTCAGCTCTGCACTTGCTCTGGCCTTGTTCCAACCCTGCTCTGGACTCCTGATCCTGGCTTTGACCACCGGGCATGACTGCCATGGCGCCAACCACTGGACCTGACCAGCCGCCATCATGGTTTCTGACAGTCTGCCATTCCAGATTGGCCTTCCCAAAATTTTAAAATCTGGGTGCTTAACAATAAGCAGTTCAATTTATAGTGAGATTCCCAACTATGAATATAGGTCACTAATGTTAAACTACAAAGATTAAAAATGTTGGTCTCATGTATAGGACATAACACAGATCAGCACAAAAATGATGCCTAACATTGTTGGCAAGCAAGTAGTTCTACTGGCTCCAAGAATTATTTGGGAGAGTAAAAACTGCAGGATTAGGACCAGTCTCTTTCTGAAACTACAGATTTAAAGGTAATAATTGGAGATATACCAATCTCCTAGAACTGGAAGGGACCTTGAAAGGTCATTGAGTCCAGCCCCCTGCCTTCACTAGCAGGACCAATTTTTGCCCCAGATCCCTAAGTGGCTCCCTCAAGGATTGAACTCACAACCCTGGGTTTAGCAGGCCAATGCTCAATTGCTCCTATGACTAAACACATGTGTGTGACTGTAGGACACAAAAACACAGGACCAGACTGCACAACAGCTCTCGTTGCTTCCAGGCACACAGGGGATATGTACCAGCTCCAATATCCTTAGGAAGGTGTAGCATGCTCCACGTTCTTTGGCTGGCTGGCTCTGCTGGCCAATGAAGAGGGGAAGGCGCTAGGGGGTATGGATTACGTGTCTCTGAATGGCGGCCCTATAATAGGAAAAGCTCCTCACACCCTCACCTCTTTTTGTGTATCCACATAGGCACAATTTGATTCACCAACCTGTGAAACACAGCGTACTTAACCAGCATGTATTGCATCATACCCAGTAAAAACAATTGCCTTTCAGTGGAGGTCACTCACAGACGTTGTTCTGAAAGAGTTAAGTAGAATGTAGAATATTTTAAATTTGTATCAGGATCTTTAGCTTTGGATGAGCTGTTACACGAAGAATATTATAAAATCTGAAAAGACTATTACCTATGTTTTATCCATCAGTGATGAAAATGCTGCACACACAATTAAGTGTAATGCAGCCATTATTTTAAATACTCCCCATTTTCTAAGCTGCAGCAGAAATTTGCATGTTGGTACTAAGCATTAGGTTTAGCATTTGGATCTCCATTTGGAAGGGGGAGAGCAGAGAAATTGCATCACTTTTCCTGTACTGGCTGGAATTTTTTTCCTGTTTGGGCATGTAGCTCTCATTAATTAGATTAATGGGAGCTGAGCGTATGCACAAACAGGACAATAGGCCTCCTTAGTCAATCCAGGCCTCCTTTAGGGAATGTGTCATTACAAGTGGGGAGGACATGTAGATCTGTTTTGATTTGAAATGAAAGAATTCCAACAGAGCAACAGCTTCATATGAAGACTACGAGGAGCCCTTGTAATGGAAAATCATTTCAGATATCAGTGATCTACAATGGAAGTCTGAGGGTAAAGTGTGATCCCATGGCTGCTGTATCAATAATACACTTACAGCAAAGAAAGCTCACCTATAACCAGAGTATTTTAGTAAAAGTTTAAAAAACAATCATGTAAAATCATTTTTGTAGGCAGTCACAAGTAGGTAGATCAAATTCAGGCCTCTCTCCGTGCAAATATGTATGCAGTAGAAGAGCTGGCCTACCAGGGCACAGCTCATGACCTGCCATAGGCTCCCTCAAAACCCACAAGGTGAAATCCTGGTTCCACTGAAGTTAATGCGAAAACTCCCATTGACTTACAGGGGCCAGGATTTTCCCTGTGGAGTTCACAATGAAATTTTTTTCAATCCATCTGCATAGAGGGCATTCTGGGGTTGGGCTTGGAGTCCAAGAATCAATGTGCCTAAAAACACACATTCCCTGAGCTGGCTACCCCAGGTCTCATGCAGATTATTACTGCCCATAGTAAGAATAATTTGCACAGAAGATTCTATTTGGGCCGCGGCTGGTTCAGAATACAAGTTGCTTTTGCACTCTTAAAGCATGCCTGACTACACCAGAAAATCAAATAGGGTCTGACTGTTTCTTGCTGTGTATCTAAAGGCTCCCAGTAAAGTTGACTGGCAATCTGTCATTTCAGACTTAGGCTGGGCTGCATCTATTACAAAATAGAAGATCAACTCGGTGTTGTCTGAATTTGAACAGGAACCTATTAAATCTATTACTCCTTTCAATCCACATCAAGTAAATATTATATAGATTATCGGGTAGAGGGAAGGGAAAAATCAGCCTGACTGGCTTCCTGATCAAGGTTATCCTGTTCTCATTATGCAGCAGCATATCTGGAAAGGTCCAGTAGTACCCTGAGAATTCCTAATACATTAATAAGACTTACACCTCCTATAATTGCATTTGTCTGATTAACTTTCGCCCAGCTGGTCTTAGCTGCATAAAAAGGCATTTTATAAGCCTGTTATATAGAAGTAAATTCTGAACATCTTTGCCATATAACTTGCCAACTTATTCTTGACCTGAACAGCTCACTTTCTGATAGCTTTTAGAATTAAAAAATATCCATCACAAATGTTAACCCCCAGAGCATGAGACTTCCAGATGTAGAGTTTATGACCATCTGCTGTGAACAGTTACTATATATTACTTAAATTATTGATAATCTACAATAGATGACTGTCCCCATGTACTTCTAACAGCTATTTGGCACTTACAAGCTTATTAAAAAATTACAAAGCTACATCTTTTGATTTCTAAAGGCCCTGGTTTTAGACCTCTGGTTTAGGTGCTTTGTTCCTGCAGCTGAATGGTGGTTTCCAGAGCACAGCAATGTCAGTGTTTACTCTTAGAGGAAAGGGGAAACAATCCATACATTCCCCAGTAGTTTAAAATGCAGAAACCTCTTTGTTCAGCAGCAAACAAGACTGCAGGAGACCAATTCTTCTCCCACCATTAGGTGTCACTACAGTAAATGGAAATTATAGACAAATGGTTTTAAAAGAGAAACCATTACCAGCAAAGATTATTCTATGAGGAAAAAAAGTATAGACGTTTGTAAAGGAAATGATGACCGCTGTAGATAGTTTTGAAACAGTGCATTACCCATACTTCACTGCAAACTCTTGGGTATTTGTTTTCCTAAACAAAAGCAGAAATTTTTATTTCTCAGGCTGAGTTATATGAAAACAAAAGTACTCTAAACATTTCCAGAAATCATTTAGGCATTTTGTTGTGGATGTAAAATTGAATTAGATTCCATAATGGGTAGAAAGTGTCTTTCTAATGATTTCACTATAGTCTAATATTTTACATCAGAATTTGAAATTTTTAAAAAATATTGCTCAATAATTAAGAAACGTGTTCTGTGTACATGAGTTTGTAGCTATGGACAGAAGGATCAGATAGATCATTCAAGATTTTCAGTTGGTCCAACTCCATCTCGAAAGCAGCATTTATTTTTACATGTTTATGTAAAGATAGATTGAATGATTCTAATGACATACAGCAACATATCCATCTGTAAAATTAATCTGGTTTGTTATTAAGACTTTCAAAGTACCACTACCATAGTCATCTGAACAATTAATTATGTGTGTAAAAATCTTTTAAACAACATTTTGTTATTCTTGCAGTGATACAATACAGTATGACTCCACAGGGTTCTGAGTCGACACTCAAAACATCTGGGACCTGATTCTCTCCAATAGACACCCACAGATGCTCCTTTGCAATCCCTGAGTAACTCCCACTGACTTCAATAAGAATTACTTGTATCCTACAGGATAAGAATTGGGTTCCCATTCACTTCAGCGGAAGTTTTGGGTGCTTGGAGAATCAGGTTCTCCAATTCTGTAGAATTGGATTGCTCCTCCAAGTACAATCAACCAATTGACAAATACAACAATTATAACACTGAGCCAAACACAGATTAGATAAACGGTATTCACAGAATTCTCTCTCAGTACAGCAAGGTTATCCATTCACAACCAAATGAAATGAAGTTAATGTATGTTAAACACTTTATGTCCATATGTTTATTGACTTAAATAGTCTGTAGCTCCATTTATCTTTATGCAAAAAAAAAACACCCTATATTGGAGTGATAATGTTATGGGACAAATTCTTTGTTGGTGAATGTTATTGGCACTGATGCCAACCAGACTTCACAAGTTTACACTGGTAGATAATGTGGCTTTTTTTTAAAAATGGCATTCATTTTGCACTCAGTGATTTCATTTGTTTAATTTCACTAAGCTTAAATGTAATTCAGAATAGTGATTTATTTTTTAAAATGTGTAGACTTAAATCATATGTTAACAACAGAAGCTATAACAGTATGGAGTGGAAAAAACTGCTAGATCATCCTGTTTATTTTCTTACCACCAGAATAGTCTGGTTCCTAATACTCTATAATCTGAAAAACATCACAAAGACCACCCCACAAAAGGTCTCTCTGTATTGCCTCATTCAAACAATATAATGGTTTTTTTCGTTTGTTTGTTTTGAAGTGTGAAGGGAAAAAAATTTGTCTGCATTTTAGGATTTTTTTTTTTGCACCTACAATCAAATTTATCTTTACATTAAATAATTCACTTACTCTCCTTTTGTAATGGGTTGTATTTTGGGAGATGAAGACAAACTGCTTAGACCTTGAAAAACACATGGGCTACTCAGATAGATGGCATCTGGGAGAACTCAGAACTCCCTCAACATTCTATAGGGAAAAACAGAGCCAGGTGCATTTCTTGCTAAATCAAATTAGCTGGAAGATGCCACATCCAATTGTAGTAAATTGATGTGAGAGTTTGTGATGTCTATAGCAGATCTTACAACAAAGGTCAACGTGTGGAGACATAGACAGCAGGCTGGTACACAGCAACTTGTAGTGAAACTGCTATAACAAGATGTAAAATGAAATCAAGTTTTTTAAAATTGCAAGAGAATACAGTTTCAAGTACGTATTTTAATTATAGTTACAACCCAAACATTTACATTTTTAAAAGATGTTAATATAAAAATCATGCTTAACTGAAAAATTTGCACTTAGTGATTAGAAGATATTGTTTAGCTCAAAAATAACCATAGATTTACTCTAATCAAGCTTCAAATTTGAGGAAATTTTAGATCATATTGACAAACAAGCTTGGATTTAAAAAAAATAGTTATTTACTACATAAACTTAGGAAAAAACCACTGACGTGTCAAATTTACACATCATGATAGTAGTTTTTAAATATCTCCTTTGACATTAACAAGTTTATACCATGTTTTATGACACTTAATTAGCCTTAATTTTATTTAATTAACTTCATAAGGTATGTAAAGCAATCCAAATGTTTTCTTAAATAAATAATAGGGAAGGAGCAGTTAGAAATTCTACATCCAAAAACAAAACAAAATAAAAAACAAACAAACAAAAACTCCTCAATGAAAAGAATGTTAAGGTTACAAAGTCAAACACTCAAAAGTTTGGAAATACCAACCTTACTTTGGCCCTCTTTGTGCATATATATTATGATACAGTCTTTAATTACATGATCACAGTTATTTTTTCACAGGATCCCTGCCTCCTTCAGTGAATGAGATCATCGTTATTCAATATTTCTTTTTAATCTTCACTTTCAGTGTGTGGCCACAAGCCTTATTTACCACATACTATCCAAACCCTGCACTGGGTGTTTCTATAGTGCTTTCACCATAGTATCTGAATGCTTCCCTAACATTAATGAATTTCTCTTCACAAAACCCCTCTGGGGGAGGGGTGGTATTATCCCTTTTTATAGCTGGGGAACTGAGATACAAATCAATTGAGGTCAAAATTATCAAAAGTGTCCACTAATTTTGAGTGTCCCACTTGTGACAGCTCAGACCTGATTTTTCAGAATATTTAGAGGTTTTATAACAATTTACATTTTTACAGCACAGCTCCAATAGACTTTAGTTGTAGTTGTGAGCACTCAGCACTTCTGCAGATCTGTCCCCAGATGTTTCACAGTACCCAGAAAACAAGGAACACACACAAACACAGTGGCCAACAATTTGGATTTTTAGATCTGCAGCAGTGGTGTTCCACCCATTTTCATTTGCAGATCCCTAATTTTTTTCAAATGGAGGTGCAGACCCCTTTGGAAATCTCCAGGGGTCCACAGACCACAGGTTGAAAATGACTGATCTACAGCATAGACCTCTAACACATGAGCTAATAGAGCAACTGGTAGCAGTAAGAGATTATCTTCTACATGGACCAGCCACTAGCATGAGAAACACTTTTTGCCAGTGGTATCATAGCTATTTGCTGATAACAAAGAAATATAGAGGCTCAGGGCTCTCCTAGGTGTAATTCCAGGTTTTGAAGGGTGGTATTCTGTAGAGGTTATAGACTGTTTTGACCCTGTGCCCCCTGCCTATCTCTGTCCAGTTCTACACCATCCACATGGCCCCAGCCCCTATCCCACTCTCCTCCTTTCTGTCCCCACCCCAATTTCTGACCATATCCCCCTCTCCTCCTATTCATCTGCTCTCCCCTAGTTCTTGGACTCCTGACCTCATCATTCTCTGCCTACTACCCTGTTGGCTCCTGCCACCTTCCCACTCTGCATATATCCATCCTCATGCCCTGGCTCTTACCCCCCTCCTCTTCTGTTTCCCCCTCTCTGGCTCCCATAACCCCCTCAACCTCCCTCCCTGTAGTCTTCAGGTCTCTGTATTTACATAAGATTCTTCCTCCTTCTGCTTCTGGGTGCCACCAAGGAGCACTGAGAGCACAAAGAAACAGTCTTCCCTGCCCTCAATTCTAGTGCCCTGCACCAAAACAGCGGGAGAAGTAATTGCAGGGAAAGACTTACACAGAACCACCAGCCGTTGGATTGAACAGGCTCAGTCGCTCTGTGGGATGGCACAAGCACAGTGTGATTGGCATGTAGTAGCAGTGTGGGACTGAAGCATGCTCAGTGTAGACAGAACATTTGGAGAATGTAGCTGTCAAATTCTAACAAGTCTCTACAGAGCACTTGCAAACTGGGATTTTTTTTTTGGCGGTTAATAGTTTGAACAAATTTGGGCATATTGTCATGATAATGGCAAAAGGTAAATCCCGAACATCAGGGGAACCCCTGCTAAATATCAAGTCCTTGCTCCAAAGCATGAAGTTGCTTGAGCTTCTCAGTGAAACAGAGGGAAGAATTTTTGTTGACATAGGCAAAAAAAAAATATTTTTTCTCTAACCTTGTTCTCAGACAACTGCTGAATAATTTTAGCTGAAACTTTCCCAAAAAATTCAACCTGAGGCAGATACTAGCTTAGAAAATTTCATCTCGAACAATTAATGTTTGGCAGAGTTGTTAGCAACTGGAAACAAGGTTTTATCATGAAAAGTGACGGATAACCTCAGCTGTCGGTGGTGCTACCATTTACTAACTCATTTACTGAACCAAGCTAGGGTCCTTTGGAAAAAATAGTATGCGATCAAATAATTATCATGATATATATGCACAGGGGACAAGTTAAGGTTGCACAGGCAACCTTAATACTGGCATATCCTAACTTTTGAGTGCTTGATTTTTGCAAGCTTAATGTTCTTCTAGCATACTTTCTTTTATGTTATATACATATACACGCAATTGCATTCATGCACATATATTATGAAAGGTACATTTACACACACCACACATCTATATGCTTGATTAAAATATTGAATTCTAAAGAAACACTTATAGACCAAAATTCAACACAAAACATTTATGTAACTTCTGAGCTTGTGCAAATTCTCCCAGGCCATGGATACTGGCAGGCAGCCCTATTCAAGGAAGAGGTCAGAATGGCATGGAATGGAAGGTGAAATAATCCCTGCACAGAGGCTGCAAGAAGAGCCATATCAGAGGAGGCAGGAACACACAAATGGGCTCACCACTGTGCTCCATCACTTCTAATTCTAAAGATGTTGGCATGTTTCTCTCATATATGGCAAGGTACCAACCTTATTGCCCTTACTCACCTGAAAAGTGCTTATCATGTCAGTAGTCCCACTGACTTCAATGGTAACGTGAATCTTCCTTTTCTTGAAAAACACAAGACAAAGAGAAATCAATTCAAATAAAGCCACATATGCTAGATGTATTTGTTATCCAATAAATACTATGTAAGCTAAAATGAAATGATTCTTTATACCATTATCACAGTTGAACTTAATGGAAAAAGAAATATCAGAGCTACAGTGGCAGTTGCTCCCATTAGTGCAGAAATTTGGTAGACAGACTTTCAGATTGGAAGGACACAATTTACATACAGTGTCTGAATATTCAATCAGGTTGATATGTCTCAGTCAACTTGCTACTGTATACTGAGAGTTCAAATTTTGGTTCTCAGAAACCCTTTTTTTTTTATTGATTCCTTCACTTTTTCTTTGAACAAACTGGAAGGAAGAAAAGCAAAGCAACAAAAGCAACAAAAAATGTCTATGAAGTTTCCTTTCCAAAAAAGGCCATTTTCATCCCAATTGTTTTCAAATGAAATATTTCAACAAGCTCAAGTTCTTAATTACAGGAGCACAAAAAAGATAAACTGCTATTATTTCACACTTATAACTTTCAAATTAGAGCTCTGTGTTGCCTATGAGAAACTCAGGTTTGATTCCTGATCCCAGTAACAGTTGACTCCTGAACCAGACAAGACAAGGTCCTGTGGAAGCAAGCTCAGCCTTCGAGGAAGAGCAAATGACTTGTCTTCTCAACACTGACATCTCTGGCAGTCTAAAGAGCCACTCTGACAAGCTGTGAAGTGAGGTGCATCCAGTCTTGTTTGGGGAAGGATGGTAGTTGCAGTGTGACCCTTAGGCCATATCTACATTATAAAAGGTTTGCTCTTATAGCGATACTGGTAGAACTATACCAACTATCTCTTCTGGTGTAGATACTGCTATTGCCAGTATAACTTAGCCCAGTTAGCCCAGAGTCAAATAATCTATACTGGTAAAAACACTTTCATGCGGGCATAACTTCATCTACACTAGGCTTTTGCTGGTTTAGAAATGTCGCAGAAAAATCATACCCCAGTCAACATGATTATACGGGTAAAAATGTCTAGCGTAGACATGGCTTAAGAGGACAGGGTGTGTGGTGGTAATTGGCTACACAGGTCGCCAGAGTAGGTACTAAACAAATCAGAGTATGGACAAGAACAAATAATGCCAAAGCAACCTAATTTCCTTCTTTGATGGGAGTTACTGCTCTTGTGGAGAGGGGGGAAGTAGTAGACACAATATATCTTGATTTTAATAAGACTTCTGACACTGTTCAACATGACATTCTCATAAGCAAGCTAGGGAAGTGTGGTCTAGATGAAATTACTGATGCACAACTCGAAGAATAATTATCAGTGGGTCACTGTCAGACTGAGATGACATATCTAGTGGAGTCCCACATTACACTGTCCTGGGTCTGGTACTATTCAATATTTTCATTAATGACTTGGATAAAGGAATGAACAGTATGCTTATAAAATTTTGGAGGACAGGATTAGAATTCAAAATGATCTTGACAAATTGGAGGAGTGGTCTGAAATCAACATGATGCAATTCAATAAAGACAAGTACAAAATGCTACATTTAAGAAAGAAAAATCAAATGTGCAAATACGAGTGGGGAATAATTGGCTAGGTGGTAGTACTCAAGGCTCTGGGGATTATAGTGGATCACAAACGGAATAAGAGTGATCAGTGTGATGCAGTATATTTGGTCCTGCCTCAGCACAGTGGGATTGACAAGATGGCCTCTTGAGGTCCCTTTCAGCCCAATGATTCCATGAAACAGATACAGTATGATCTCTATCTACTGCTGTAAATTGGCCCTCAGTGTACATTTATAAGCCAGTTTCACCTTCCTACTTTTAGATGTTCTCAGCTTCCACTGAAAGTGGAAAGGTGAGGGAGAACGAGAGACAAAAAATGATGTGGCAATTTTCAACTCTCTGTAGGGAATCAGAGTAATCTGGGAACAGGGAAGAGTGGCCAGAAAGGTATTTTGAAAAACCAAAAATTACTCTTGGGCTGATGCAAGGATTGTTTACCGCTAAACAAACAGAGGCCCGCAAACCTGCTTGCATCCTTCCAAAGAGAGTAGAGGGTTAGTTGCAAATTTGAGCCTCATCAGAGACTCTGCAGCCCCACATTGGCTGATCTGTTCAGCTGCGTCATCATCTGCCAGCGTATATCCAAAAAGGAAAAGAAAGTTAAAATACATAAAATAGAAAACAAAAATGTTTATATCACTATTACATCTGCCCTTTATTAGGCCCACAAGCTAAATGAAGCTGTTCATATTGTTAATAGATTCTAAATGTTGCTTTTCTGAGGGCTAAATTCAGATCTGATATTAGTGGATTGAACTCCATTTGCAACATCACTTTTTACCTGTATTCAGAGAGCATTCATACCAGAAGAGGATTAAGGCCCCAAACCTGTTCCCCCATTGCAGTCAACGGGGAAACTTCCACTGGCCATAGTGATGCAGGATCAGGCTTTTAATCAGCATAGAAAAGATGGCCTATCTACAAGTTATTAAAAGAGTTCTAAATTTTCCAGCACCTCTAATTTCTGTGGTACCATATACTTGATGCATTTTCTTAAAATCTGATCAGTTCCTCCCTAAAATTCAGATACATTTAGTGAACTGCTCTGTTGAAATGGAACATATTTATTTTTTGACAATGAATAAGAACTATGCACTTCCAGGCAGTTTAAAAATAACTTGGAGGATGATCTGTTTGATTAGTTTCAATGCAAAGATGATAGCATGGAGGATTGTTTTTCTGTTATAGTAGATTAATTATGTGAAAGCTGTTTTCCTTTAACAAGTAAATCTTCCTAGACACAATTGCATTAGATCTCTGGAATTTCATAATGGGGTTATCAATGAACAGACACAGAGTTTCAAGATCGGGCTCAAGTTTTTTAACCAAGCCCATGGTTTTGCATACCGTAGGAACTCAAAGACTGTCTTAATGAAAATTCTCTCTCTCTCTTCCATGTCCATTTCATACTTGCTGAGACAAAGAAATAAAATGTTACCTTGGATTATGGTTATTGTTGGATTTTTGTTATTGTTTTGATTTTTGACAGCTTTTAGTTTATATAAAAGAGTGACAAATTAAAAAATGGCAACATACAGTATTATTATTTGTACTGCAATGGCACCTAGATCAGGATCCCGATGTATACAGACGCATACTTGAAGCCAATCCTTGCATGAAATGCAATTTGTAACTGACGTAGCTGTGCCAGCAAAAGCCCCTGGCATACATTATATTAATTATATTAGCAAAACTGCTAGGGTTGCCAACCCTCCCGGATTGGTCGGGAGTCTCCCAGAATCAGCCTCAATCTCCCAGTTGCTATAGAAAGCAATCTGGGAGATTTTAATAGGCCAAAAGTCCGGTTGGAGGTGCAGCAGGGCTAGAGGCAGGCTCCCTACCTGGCTCCACATAGTTCCCGGAAGCGGCCAGCATGTCCCTGCGGCCCCTAGGCACTGGGGCAATCAGGGAGGCACTGCGTGCTGTCCCCACCCCAATGCCAGCTCTGCAGCTCCCATTGGCCAGTAACCACAGCCATTAGGTGCTGCGGGGGCAGTGCCTGCAGGCAGGGGCAGCACGCAGAGCCACCTGGCCGCCCCTGAGCCTAGGAGCCACAGGTACATGATTCTGGGAGCTGCCTGAGGTAAGCACCGCCTGGCCGGAGCATGCATCCCACACCCCCTGCCCCAGGCCTGAGCCCCTCCTGCACCTAAACTCCCTCCCAGAGCCCACACTCTTCACCATCCCCCACACCCCAACCCCCTGCCCAAGCCCTGAGCCCCCTCCCACATCCAAACTCTCTCCCAGAGCCCACACCCCTCATCCCTTCCAGCACCCCAACCTCCTGCCCCAGGCTCAGCCTGGACCCCCCTCCCACACTCCAAACCCCTCAGCCCCACGCCCCAGCCTAGAGCCTGCACACCCCAACCCTCTGCCAGTGAAAGCGAGTGAGGGTTGGGGAGAGTGAGCGACAGAGGGAGGGGGATGGTGTGAGAAGGGGCAGGGCAGGAGGCGGGGCAAGGGTGTTTGGCTTTGTGCAATTAGACAGTTGGCAACTCTAAAAACTGTGCTTATTTCACTCACTGTTTTTTTTCTGCAAAGTAGCCATGTTAACATTCCTCTTGCACTGCAACGTGAAGAAACCTGGTCTTCCTCTAATATGGACTAGAACTTTTTTTCTTTCTTCACCCTTTGGAAACTGTGGACAAACAAATGAAATAGCAAAAAGTAACATAGCCACTTCCCATTTGGCCACACCCATTTACTGTCATGTAGCATTGATGTTTGCCCACGTTCTGGCTGTAAGCAGATGCACACTCTGTTCGACATTTTCAGTTTAATGTGTCTCAGGTTGCACACCTGAAGCTGTCTTTAGGCACACAGGCCCAGAGTTGTAAAGGTATTTATTTAGGTATTGCTCCGCTCACTGTTGAAACGCTTAAGGGACAGATTTTTAAAAGGCAGTTAGGTGCCTAACGTTTTTTTACACAGTGCTTTCATCCACACTATAAGGGTATACAATTTAGTGTGCACTAGTGTGTTGTTGTCAACCCCTGGTCATTCACAGTCGTCACAGATTTGCTGCTTCCAAAGAAGCTGCACCCTGCATCGTACCAGTTCCACCTCAGATCACCACTCGGCTTATCACCCAGCCAGGGCCAGAGTTAGGGGTAGGTGACCCAGGGTATAAATAGCAGTGTAGACAGTTGGTGAGGCACTGCTTAGGCAAGTAGAGCAAAGACATGCCAGAATTTTAGGGTATGTATCCTACACAGCTCTCTACACACCCAAGCAATGCGTCCCCTGTCTACACTGTAATTTTTAACAATGTAGTGTCTTGCTGCTGGCGACTTTCCTTGCCAGCTTTTTGCTGCAAAAGCCTTTCACTGCCACATGTAGCTAACATCACTGCAGAGTGTAGCAGAGTGTAGTAGCTACTTATACCCTACACACCGTCACCAGTGTAGACAAGGCCATAGAGCCAATGCTCACCCAAAATCCTTGCAGTGCTTTATGGCCAGTTTTGGCTGTGACCCTTCTTTCATGAGGCAGTGCGGCTGTCAGCTTATCTCCTCAATGAAGGATTCAGTGTCTTTCTTTGCTCCCCCCGCTCCCCAAAAAACATATCAATCACATCTTTTGTCTTTATTCATAAACAGGACACCACCTGCTCTTTGTTCCATCTTTCTGATTTCCTTTCTTGGAATTTCACAATCTGTTATTTCACTGGTGGCTCAGTATGGAAATAGGCCTACATTATGAGATATACAATATGACTCAGACAGGGAGACAGGTGTCTGGTACTTCCTGCCTGAGGAACCTCTCCAAGATCTCTCCCCTCTGAGTGACCTGCCTTAACTTCCAGACCTTAAGAACATATTTTTAGTAAAGATACACAACACCTTAAATATTACCCCATATACACATTTCACAATGATTATGACCATAGTGAGCCACTAACTTTTGATAGAAACCTCACATGCCACTCTTCAGTGAGATATTATGCATATATCTGACCCTGGGAATCCAAGTAAAACCCTACACACCCCCTGTGCCCACTGCCAATTGCCATCAAGGAGTCCCTGGGTCACAGCTAATGCTAGGGCTGGGCAAAAACTAGATTCCTGAATGCCCCTCAACTTCAGCTGGTCTAGAAATCTGCATAAAACTAGATTTGGTACCAACTTTAACACTGTATTTATGTTTTTCTAAAGACTAAAGGACAAATTCTGATCTTAGTTGTCCCAGTATAAAGCCAGAGTACATCTGTTGAGACCTATCTATCGTAGGTATTATTTATATTGCCGCCACTAACATAGTATCTAAATGCCTCAAAATCTTTAATGTATTTACCTGATAGCACCCCTGTGGAGTTGGGAATTACTATTATCCCCATTTTATATATGGGAAACGGAGGCAGAACACAGGGCTGGCCTTACCATGAGGCGAACTGAGGTGGCCACCTCAGGTGCCAGACTGTGTGGAGTGTCGGGGGAGGTCTGCGCCACTAGGACCCAGAGTGTAGAAAATTGTGTCTGCTGCTGGTGCATATGTATTCTCTCTGCTCTAGATGCACAGAGATGGTGGATTGCTGTGCTGGAGGAAGGAGGGCACAAGAGACATAACAGGCAGGCAGGAGAAAAGGTGAGAGAATAACAGAAAGCAGCAGGAGCTGCAGGGAGGGAGAGGCGGAGGAAGAGACTCTTATGTACCTCTTTAGCACCCCCAAGAGCCTGGACTGATTAACACCAGCTTCTCAGGGAACTTCCTACTTCCTGCTGCTTCCCTGAACCCACTTAAGAACAGGCAGTCAACTGAAGCAGAAGGAGCCAGTTAGGCCCTTAAGATGCTAGTATCTTCCCTCACTCAGGCCCTGCTACCAGCCTGCTTATTTGTCCCCTTCAACTGAGTGATGAGAGCCACTATAGCTGGCACAGAACAGCAGTCATGAGTGAAAGAAGAAAATGCCCCTCTGGGGCAGCCTTCAGAAAAAGGAAGCAAGCAAAGGAGGTTTTTCTATCTAAGAAGGAAGGAGCTCTCCTGAGATACATAGACATAAATGTTCACGGTGAGCCTTCTGGACACAGTGAGGATGTGAGTGGTGAGGAGATGCCTGATCTTCCAGTTAGTCAGAGTGCAGGTGACCTGGCAGCTACTGCAGCATCCATATCTCCATCTCAAATGGATGTAACCATGCACATTCCTGAAGAAAAGTGTAGATCAGAGAATAGTGTGGTGGAGGCACAAGAAATAGCTGCTGATGAATTTAGTTCCTTAAGTCTAGATTATCCAGGACTGTGGACCCACTTGAGCAGTAGCCTGAAGGACTTCCTTGTACTGCATGGGCCACAGCAAGTGAAAAACTACATGTTCCCCAAAGACAATGAAAATAGGTGTTTCCATCCAACACATTACTGGTGTGAAATCCCCAATGGTGACAAAGTGGAGAGGCCATGGCTTATGTACTCAAAAACCCAGAATGCTGCATACTGTTTTTTTGTTGCAAACTCTCCCAGTCTAATGTTCCAGCCACATTGGGTTCTATAGGAACAAAGGACTGGAAAAAATCTGGCTAGAAATCTGGCTTGCCATGAGAAGGCAGCAAATCACCAGAGAGCATTCCATAGGTGGAAAGAGCTTGAGATGAGACTAAGGTTAAAGGCCACCATAGATGATCAGCATCAAGAGAAGGTTGCATCAGAGTCTCTTTACTGGCAAAATGTTCTGAAAAGGCTCATTGTCATTGTGAGAATGCATGCTACCCAAAACCTAGCACTGCGTGGCACTTCAGATCAGCTGTATGTGCCAAACAATGGAAACTTTCTTAAAATTGTAGAGCTGATGGCTGAGTTTGATGCTGTACTCCAGGAGCATCTAAGAAGAGTCACCACCCAAGAAATGTACACACACCACTACCTTGGAAAAACAATTCAAAATGAGATCATACAATTACTGGCAACAAAAGTCAAACGGAAGATTGTGGCAGATCTGAAGACGGCAAGATATTACTCTGTTATTCTTGACTGCACACCTGACATCAGCCATACGGAACAAATGACTTTAATGGTGCGTTTTGTAACAACAGAAACCTAGTGAAAATGTCCCTGCAATGGTGATTGTCAGAGAGCATTTTCTAGAATTTATTGACATTGATGATACTACAGCAGCTGGTATGACAAATGTGCTTCTTAGAAAGCTGGAAGATACGGGAATTGCGATAGCTGACACGAGAGGTCAGGGCTACGATAATGGGGCCAACATGAGAGGAAAGAACAGAGGAGTTCAGACATGAATCTGAGAGTTAAACCCTCGAGCTTTTTTTATCCCATGCAGTTCTCATTCATTGAACTTGTTGGTCAGTGATGCAGCATCAGCGCCTAGTGAGGCTGCTGAATTTTTTAATGTAATTCAAAGCATCTATGTATTTTTCTCTGCATTAACTCATTGATGGCAAAATTTGAAGCAACATCTGGGAACATCCTCTCTGACACTGAAACCACTGAGTGCCACATGATGGGAAAGTCAAGTGGAGGTGATAAAGCCTATCAAACACCAAATTGGGAAGATAGATGATGCCATAGTTGCCATTATGGAGGATAATGCTATGACAGGAACTGTTTGTGGGAGAACAGTGGCAGGGGGAAATGGAATCACCACAAACATACATAACTTCAAATTTCTATGTGGCTTAGTGTTGTGGCATGACATACTGTTTGAAATAAATGTTGTGAGGAAGAGACTCCAAGATGTTACCTTGATATATCTGGAGCAATGGAACAACTGGACAAAGCAAAGTCATACCTACAGCCTTACCGGTCAGATGAGGGATTTCAAAACGTTCTGAAGAGTGCACAGAAGTTGGCAGAGGAACTTCACACTGAAGATATTTTCCCACCCATTCAAGAATACAAGAGTCACTGAAGAAGACGACATTTTGATTACGAGGCACGGGATAATCCCATAAGAGACCCTAAAAAACAATTCAAAGTTGAATTCTTTAACCAGGTGCTAGATTGTGCAATACAGCCAATTGAAGAACGTTTCATGCAGCTCAAGGAACACAACAGTATATTTGGGATGTTGTATGATATTCCAAAACTCCTCACTATACCTGAAGAAGACCTACACCAGCAATGCAGGGCACTAGAGACAGTGTTGACACATGATGACATGCGTGATATTGATGCGAGTGATTTAGGTGATGAACTGAAAGCCCTTTAAAGATACATTTCAGCAGGATCAACTCCAAAGGCTGTTCTGGAATATATGTGCACAAATAAGATGGCCACCCTCTTTCCAAATGCTTTTGTTGCTCTGTGCATACTTCTAACACTTCCTGTAACAGTTGCCAGTGGAGAACGCAGCTTCTCCAAGCTGAAGTTGATAAAAACACATCTACACTCCAGAGTGACACAGGAGAGGCTGGTCAGCCTTGTAACCATCTCAATAGAGCATGAGCTGGCCCAGCCTGTAGACCTTCAGGAAGCAGTTCAAATCTTTGCAACCAAGAAGGCACAGAAAGCACCACTTCGATTATTCAAACAGATAAAAATGCCAGTGTTTACTATGCAGACAAGAAAAGTTACATTTGCTGTTCAGGAGTTTGAAAGTTAAGTGTTACTTAAAATTTTTGAACAAGGCATTTTAAGTTGTTAGTTCTCCTTTATTGGGGTAGGTAGCAGAGCAGTACCATGAGAGGAGTAGAACAGGAAGAAGGCAGAATTGAGACCTTTCAAAGTTCTGGTCCATGCGAGGGGGCATGGAGGCGTCATTTGAGCTCCGCGCCTCAGGTGCCAAAATGTTGTGGGCCAGCCCTGGCAGGAGAAATAGCACAGAGACGATGTGCCTTGCCAAAAGTCACTCTGGAAGCCTGTGGAGGAGCAGGGAATTTAAACCAGGTCTCCAAGTTGTAGGTTAATACTCTAACCACTGGACCATCCTTTCTTTCTTAGTCAATAGAATCGCCACCACTTTAACAGGGAGCAATTCTCACCCTAGATAGCTGACATTGCTGTACCCTTAAATTTGTGATGTCTTTGCATGCATTAAGAAAGGGTGCTTGCTGAGAGAACCACCTGGCCCCTGAAGGCTGACAGTATCACATCTGCAATGACCTCTGCTGCACTGAAAGCTGGATTCTAAGTAAATTTCCAGATCTGAGCTTTTCCTCGAGAATTAGAATGTGTTGTGAACTCTCTAAACTGCTAACACAATACATATGTCTATCAAAAATATTGGCTTTATAAAAGTCGACTGTGATTCATAACATCCACAAGTGATTCTGCTATGTTGCCCTTGAGAATTTGTACATGTTTAATTTACTCACTATCAGCCCTATAATGTTTCTAGGAGTTTTAGTTGTTTGCTTCTTTTTTTAACCTTTAAAATTAATGTTTTGAGCTTTTCTTTCCCCCAGCATTTGAAGTACAAGTCAAAAGACACTTCTCTTTGTATAATTTGGTCTAGTATGACTATGCATACTTTAAAAAAAAAAGGCTCTTGAAAGTGTACCTTTATTTTCTTTTTATTTGCTTGGAGCTATTTCATTTTTGAGTTGGTTCAAAACAAGCTAGAGAGAATATACAAATAAATGATAAAGAAAATAGCATTAAGTAAAATAAATGACAGAAAACTTAATATATCAAATTATACACAATTCCAATGTGGTTTCATAATAAAAAATGTTAATACAATTAAATGAATTACTTTCTGTCATTCACATTGGATTGTCTAATGAGATGATACATTACGGCAAGAGAGAAATTCTGAAATTAAGCATTTTAATTATTTAAACACAAAAAATACAAGCTTCAGAAATAGATGGGATCTCTTTACTTCCCAGATGGCATCAGTCATGACCTAAGGAAGTGTTCTGGTTTCTTCCCTGAAGAAAACCAGCAAATGATTATTAAGATATCATTTAATACCAACAGATAATGAGCCAAACGCCATTAAAAAAAAAAAACCAACCAAACAAAAAAAACTTAGCATGGATAGACCAGCACTTTTTCAATGCTATTTGTGATGACAAACTTATGTGATGACAAATCTCTCTTTAAGAAAAACAGTTGGGCATCTGATAAATCAGGTCTAAATTAAGAGAAGGGTCAAAACTGGCACTCAATCAGAATTTGACTGATTTTGAAAGTGGTTAGGTTTTGGGGAGAGCCAGAAGAGCCTCATGTTGTCTATTGCTGCCATCTCCTGTATAGACAAACTGATAGAGCTCTGCACAGCTTCTTAAAGTTAAGCATACGCTTAAGTGCTTTGAAGGATTAGTGCCAGAGAGCTCAGCACCTTACAAGATGGAGGTCCCAAGACTGCAGTACACACTCCCAATAGGGGGCTCCAAAGCCAAAGCAGCAGCCCGTGAGGGAGAGCCTCTGCACTCCTGTGAACAGCCCAGGAGCCACAGGTGATGACTAAGGGGCACTTTCAAAAGGGCCCATAATTAATGAGTTCACGTGAAGCTAAAGGGGATCACAGGGCCTCACCTAAGCTTTTGACTCAGAGCAGCTACATGCTAGATCCCATTCCAACCCAAGAGAAAAGGGATTTGGAATGGAAATTCTAACAGATGCTAATGATAGCTGTAGAATAAAAACAAACTGTTCCAGAGAAAGGACAGACCCTTACCTTTCAGGACTCAGTTTTAACATCCACCACTTCTAACCCCTACAGTCTAAGATTTCCCAGAACTATCTAAATCCTTTTAGGGAAAAAGGTCCTTTAAGAAAAACAAAACAAAACAAGAAAAGATTGTTACAAAAATAAGAACACTGCACATACTAAAACCTCATGATGCAATGAAGGAGAGACTTGCAAGCCAAGCCAGCTCAGTCTAGGTAATTCTTGTAAAGGATTTTGTTTTTATTCATTCATCTCTCTCCTGCTTTCATTTTTCACCTGTCCTGGGTGAAGGGTTTGTGTTTAATAACATCATTTGCATCAGTGTGTCCCAAATGACCACGGTATTGTGGCTGAGAGAGATTAGCATGGTAATCTCGTTCTGATGGATAAAATTAGCAAAGATATTTCCCTGAATGGAAAGCTGCCATTGGCGAGCTGCCGTGCTTAGAATCAATTACTAAATTACTTTGAGCTCTAAGTCGACATTAACAGAAAAAAATTGCCATCGACCGAAGTGAAATAAGATAAAAAAGATGCGATCATTAAATCTCTCGCTACTATTCGCAAATGTGACTCACAAGAACTGCACAAAAAATAAGGCAGAATTTAATTTTTAACAGTGGCCCCTGTCATCATTTCAGCCAGAGCTGCTCACTGTATGTAAGTATGGCTCAGCTTCTCTGTTCTGGCTCCTGGAGGAGTAGCAGGGCTGATTTCAACTCCTGTATTCTTGCCAGTGCACATGATCTGGAGTGGAAGTCTAAAGAGCTAATTCCTGGTCCCACAAGTAGAGCTGGAAAGAGAGGAGCTTTGTAAGGGCATAAAATCCTTCCTCATGCTATTATTAATTGTTGTCTGGGTAGCATCTGAAATGTGCATCATGCAACACAAACACAGAATAAAACAGGTCTCTGCCCCAGAAAAATTGATAATCTAAGGTCTTGTCTATGGACAAAAGTGTGTAAAAGTGCTTATACCAATATAGCTTGTTCTTGTACAGGAAGCAGAATATGTTATACCAGTACAAGGCACCCTTAATATAAATGCATCCACACTATAACTAGATGGGTAAATAAGCCGAAGCAACGTAGTCTTACCTGTACAAAAAATGTGTGTAGAACAGGCCTAAGGCTCTGATTCTACCATGCGGATGGATCCTCACCCTTTCAGTGCTATGGAAGTCAACATGGAAGCAGGGATCCACCCACTCTGATCTGGAGCCTGAATTATTCTGGCCAAGATTTTCACAAGTGATCCTGGATGTGTCAATTTTTCAGTGTCCAACCTGGGACACCTTTAAAAAGGCCTGATTTTCAGAAAGGGCTTATGCCCCTGCCATTTGAAAATCAGGGCCTTTAAGGTATCTCAGGTTGGACACCCAGAAATGTAGGCACGCCAAATCACTAGTCACGCTTGAAAATCTTGACTTCTGGCTATAGTAGCTTTAAGGCATAAAAGCTGTTGATAAATTCTCAATCCAATCCTTCTTAAATTAAAGCATAAGTGAATGAGATTCTGCTCCTGCGGTCCAAATACACAATGTAGAATATGGGGATCAATATGACGCAAGATACAGCAAAGTGTCTTAGCAAGACTTATGAGGTAAATGGCCCTTATTATGAAATAACAGATGAAGGGAAGTGAAAGAAACTTAAGAGAATCTTTTTTCAGCATTGAACACTGTGAATCACAGTAGCATAAGTAATTGATAATATTATTAGCGCAGTATACATATCAGCTGTCGAGATGTTATGAGGACTGAATTCAGTCTCTGTTGGGGGACTCAGGGTCAACATCATTAACTATAGATCCTGTCCTGGTTTACATATAGAGCCCTCAGGCAAAGTGTCTGCCAGATACATCTCTATAGATGTGCATAGCTATAGGACATACAGGGGGCTAATCACACACATCAGTAATAGACAACAAGCTTTTGTTTATCTGAAGGTTTACTGGAATTAACTGATTAGTGTCAACTTGACACAATAACTTTTGTCTACAATGCAGTAGATCATTTTGATGGTTTTATTGATGGAGTGTTGTCTAATGTAAATTGTAAGGGTAGTTGAATTTAGATGAAGTTGGAAACATTTTACTTAAGCAGAAACTGAAAACGCCATTAGTAAATGTATCTTTAAAATTACACATTTTGTAATCTTATGGATAGGACAACAATTATAATGATAGTAGTAAGGGTAATTAAGAGAGATTTAAAATTGAAATTTTTGCAGTGTGTCTATAAATTAAGCCCAGAATACAAGGTCCTTACATGAAAATTAGAGGTTAAAACTAAACAGAAGATAAGTTTGACTAATCTCTTTCATGTAAGAAAATGCCTGTCTGATCAAATGGAAGAGAAAATAAAATAAAATATGTTTACATAAAAATTGCAATTGACTAATTTAGAATTAAAATATGCAAAAATATCCTTAAATCTCAATTGTCAGTTGTGGCAAGCAAAATTTAAAAAAACATATTTGTATATCTGAATATTATTTTCTGCCTTTTGTTAAGGCTAACTGTTTTCTTCAGTAATTAAATACTGACTTTTCACAGCATACCATTTATACCGCTATGTCAAACAGCTTCAGTGAAATAGTTTTGTGCTTTCTGTTCTCAATAATTCAGCACGGTTAACGTTTATAAACTTAACTGAAAATTATTCATAATTTTATACTTTTTCCAATTATATATTACAAATAACAATAAACCTTAATTTCTGAGTGAGCTATTATAATATCCAGTGTAAATGTTCTATCTTTTCCTGGCAAGGTGACTTTAGGGAATGTTTTTGTAAGCGGATGAACATTTCAAAGAGGTATGTAAATATTAGGGAAAAAACCCTCAAAAAATACTCGATAACCTCAATCACCTCCCTCTACTTTCAGAACACAAACTATTTTTTCCCCACTATAGCAGGTCAAAACAATTAGGCCAAAACAAGGGGATATTGTAGGCCACAAAATAAAATAATTAAATTTAGGAAGTATTATCAATTATGCTTAGTCCCTACCATTAAAAACTGTAGCTAGTAACCCCATTCTGTCCATATCTCAAAAAGCTATTTATTCTTCATCACTGACTTCCAGTATCATATCCCTGGGTAATATAGGATTCAGTATTGTTACAGAAACTTTTAATAATATCAGCTGAACACTCCAGTGTTGTTATGGAAATAGCAGTGTCACAGCTCATGGACATAGCAGTGTGTCAATTGTTGGATTTCCAGCAATATTCAGCTAGGGTGAGACCTTGTTTTTACCCTTCTTTATCATCCTACAATATGCACTCCACTTGCTTGGTTTTGATAGGCGAAATCATGTCATCAGAGAAAAAGGCCTCATTTTACAGTCCTTACTCATGCAAAACGCCTACCAAAGTCAGTAAGGGCTGTAGGATTGAGCCAAAGAATATTTTCCTTTGAGGATGCAAATGATCTGGGCTAGACTGGGTATGAGCTGACCCGAGATAGCTTTACTTTTGGTCATGGAAAAGTAGTGCAGTCTTGGTTTAATTTTGTATGTTATAAGACTACATTCTCTGAAGTGGCCAACTATCTGTATCCACAGCCAATACAAAACCATGAGGTAATTTTTGCCTTCTCAGTTTCTTCAGATCACTCATAATTCTGAGAATTAAATGCCTTTTCCCCATTAAAGAATTCTTGGCATTCCTCACTTAAAAACTACAGACATAAAAATACGAGTATCACAGCACACAATTATCGAAAAATTGCTTACATTCTCATTTTTACCATGAAATTATAAAATAAATCAATTGGAATATAAATGTTGCACTTACATTTCAGTGTATGGTATATGGAGCAGTATAAACAAGTCATTGTCTGTATGAAATTTTAGTTTGTACTGACTTCGCTAGTGCTTTTTATGTAGCCTGTAGTAAAACTAAGCAAATATGTAGATGAGCTGATGTACCCCTGGTTAAGAACCACTGCCCTAGTGTAGCCATATCCTCCGTCTAAAGTTAAACAATGGCTAACAACCAGCGTAGCACATGTGTAAGGCAGTGTGCCTTATCTATGCTAAACTTTTAAAATGGGTTCTCTAGTCTAACACACCTTTAAAGCCCAGTCTAAACAAAGCCATAATAGCCTAACCACTGGAAGGAAGGCAGGGTACAGAAATGCAAGGGAACTAAAGGCAATTTCTCCTGTGAGCCTTCCCCCTACAACCTCAGCAGGTAACACCACATTCAGGCAATCACAGCTTTGACTAAGGAGCAGCTAACAAGGCACTCTCTCAGCACTGTCATGGCACTTTTTTTGAAGAGCATATTTCTTCCAGCCAGGAGAACAAGAAACTCAAGGTATTTCCCAAACCAGCATCACCCAAACCAGCATCTATAGCTGTCTGGTATGTCACAGTTTGACATTACTTACCCATTTTAACCTAATCTGCACAGGTCTGACACTTGCTATCCATAACCTCAGCCCAGATCTCTGTCTACCTATTACAAAGAGTGGTGTGAACGGGAGCTTAGTTCAATGCTAGCGAAAAATGGCAGAATTTGAGGAAAATAAAATGTTGCATGCATTTAAGCCCTTAAGTGGCTAACCACTTGGCTTTACTGAAAAACAGAACAAACTGTTTCTAAGGGATGAGTTTATCCTTTTAAAAAGCATACGGTATTTACAGAATGTTAACTGATTTCAGAGTAGCAGCCATGTAATCTATTTCCCCATGTTAAGTATCCTCACACCTTCTTGTCCACTGTCTGGAATGGGCCATCTTGATTATCACTACAAAAGTTTTTTTTTTCTCCTACTGATAATAGCTCATCTTAATTAATTAGCCTCTTAGAATTGGTATGGCAACTTGCACCTTTTCACGTTCTCTGTATGTAGATATATCTTTATGTTCCATTCTGTGCATATGATGAAGTGGGCTGTAGCCCACAAAAGCTTATGCTCAAATAAATTTGTTAGTCTCTAAGGTGCCACAAGTACTCCTGTTCTTTGAGAATGTTAACTGGATCTGTTTTTTTTGTTTTAAAGAATCTTTAATAAAAAAAATCTATTGATTTCAAGGAGACCTTCTGTACTGTGATTTACATATCGAGTCAGAAGGGCAAACATAATACCTATCTTTAAAAAGTGGAACAAAGAAGACCTGGGGAATTATAAACCAGTCACCCTAACCTTGATACCTGGAAAGATATTGTAAACACCTAGAGGATAATAGTATTAAGGACTAGCCAGCATGGATTTGTCAAGAACCTAATCATGCCAAACAAACCTAATTTCCTTCTTTGACAGGGATACTGGCCTAGAGGATTGGGGGGGAAGGAGTAGATGTGATACATCTTGATTTTAGTATGGCTTTTTTCACAGTCACACATGACATTCTCATAAGCAAACTAGGGAAATATGACAGGTTTCAGAGTAGCAGCCATGTTAGTCTGTATCCACAAAAAGAACAGGAGTACTTGTGGCACCTTAGAGACTAACAAATTTATTTGAGCATAAGCTTTCGTGGGCTACAGCCCACTTCTTCGGATGCATGGAATGGAACATATATTGAGGAGATATATATACATATACAGAGAGCATGAAAAGGTGGGCGTTGCCCTACCAACTCTAATAGGCCAATTAAGTAAGGGAAAAAAAACTTTTGAAGTGATAATCAAGATAGTCCAGTACAGACGGTTTGATAAGAAGTGTGAGAATACTTACAAGGGGAGATAGATTCAATGTTTGTAATGGCTCAGCCATTCGCAGTCCCTATTTAAACCAGTGTTCGCCTACTGGTTTTTGAGTGTTGATTCCTGATGTCAGACTTGTGTCCATTAATTCTTTTGCCTAGAGACTGTCCGGTTTGGCCAATGTACATAGCAGAGGGGGCTTGCTGGCACATGATGGCATATATCACATTGGTAGATGTGCAGGTGAATGAGCCCCTGATGGCGCGGCTGATATGATTAGGTCCTGTGTTGATGTCACTTGAATAGATATGTGGACAGAGTTGGCATTGGGCTTTGTTGCAAAGGTAGGTTCCTGGGTTAGTGTTTTTGTTCAGTGATGTATGGTTGCTGGTGAGTATTTGCTTCAGGTTGGGGGGTTGTCTGTAAGTGAGGACAGGTCTGTCCCCCAAGATCTGTGAGAGTGAGGGATCATCAAACTGTCTGTACTGGGCTATCTTGATTATCACTTCAAAAGTTTTTTTTCCCCCTTACTTAATTGGCCTCTTAGAGTTGGTAGGGAAACTCCCACCTTTTCATGCTCTCTGTATGTGTATACATATATCTCCTCAATATATGTTCCATTCCATGCATCCAAAGAAGTGGGCTGTAGCCCACAAAAGCTTATGCTCAAATAAATTTGTTAGTCTCTAAGGTGCCACAAGTACTCCTGTTCTTTTTGAGGAAGTATGGTCTAGATTAAAATACTATAAGGTAGGTGCACAACTGGTTGAAAGATCGTACTCAAGAAATAGTTATCAATGGTTTGTTGTCAAACTAGTGGGGTATCACAGGGGGTTAGTCATAGGTCTATTCAATATTTTCATTCATGATTTAGATAATGGAGTGGAGAGTATGCTTATAAAATTTGCGGATAAAACAAAGCTGGAAGAGCGTGCAAGAACTTTGTATGGCAGAATTAGAAAGCAAAATGACCTTCAAAAATTGGAGAATTGGTCTGAAATCAACAAAATGAAATTCAATAAAAATAAGTGCAAAGTACTACATTTAGGAAGGAAAAAAACAAATGCTCAAATACAAAAATGGGGGAGATGGTAGTACTGCTGAAAAATATCTGGAGATTATAGTGGATCACAAATTGAATATGAGTCAACAACATGAAGAGTTGCCAAAAAGGCTAATATACCGGGGTATAGTAAAAGAAGTGTTGTATGTAAGACACGGGAGGTAATTGCCCCACTCTGTTCAGCATTGGTGAGACACAGGAGCACCGGAACCTCAGTAGAAGTGGGGGGTACACAATGTCCCACCCATCTATGTGGCCCCCATCCCTTGCTTCTCTAATTGCCCCTGGGGCCCTTCCCCCTGGCCAGGCCGGAAACCTGAGCCAGGCAGTGGTAATAACCACCCAGGGAGCTCAGGCCGCTGTGGGGAGCCCCACATCCTCCACCTGTCCTGGGTGGGAGGCAGGGAGGTTTTCCAAAAGAAGTCCCCAGTCCATGTCCCCCAGGGCTCACTGACATTGGCAAGTTGAGGGTTCACCTCAGCCCCCCGACCAGGAAGAGGCTGGTGCTGCTGGCAGGGGCTGCACTTCACGTCAGGGGATCCCCCAACACTAACTGCAGCCCCTGCTGGCACCACTCCATGCCTGCCTGAGGCTTGCAGTTTGCGGGGGACAATATGGCCTCCTACCCCCAAAACTATGCTGATATTAAGAAGGGGGTGGGCATGGCCCTCACACTTTTAAAAGTTGGGGAGCCATGGCCCTCCTGGCCCCCCAGTTCCAGCACCCCTGGTGAGACCTCAACTGAAGTCCTGTGTCCAATTCTGAGTGCCACATTTTAGGAAAGATGTGAACAAATACGAGAGAGTCCAGAGGAGCACAACAAAAATGATAAAATATTTAGAAAAATCTGACCTATGAGAAGAGATTAAAAAATTGGGCATGTTTAGTCTTGAGAAAAGACAACTCTGGTGTGGGAGGAGGGAGGCTGATAGTCTTAATGACTGTTATAAAGCGGCAGCAAAGAATCCTGTGGCACCTTATAGACTAACAGACGTTTTGCAGCATGAGCTTTCGTGAGTGAATACCCACTTCTTCGGATGCAAGCAGAGAGGAGTTATGTTATAAAGAGGAGTGTGATGAATTGATCTCCATGTCAACTGAAGGTGGGACAAGTAGTAATGGGTTTCATCTGCAAAAAGGGAGGAGATTTAGGTTAGATATTAGGGAAAAGCTCTGAAATAAGCTTCCAAGGGTGGTTGTGGAATACCCCATCATTGGAGATTTTAAAAGCCGGTTGGACAAAATTTTCAGGGATGATCTAGGTTTATGTGGTCCTGCCTTAGCGCATGGGGCTGGTCTTGACTTCTTGAAGTCTCTTCCAGCCCCATATTTCTATGAGTCCATGCAGTATCTCTGGGGACCATGGTTGTGAATCTATGAATGGGTTATGTATGATTATGTTCTTCTCCAGGGAAGCGGGTTACCACATCTCCTACAGGAGCTAAAAATAGTGGGATGGGGGGAAGTTGGGGGGAGTGATTAAGGCAAGTCACTGAGACTGAACTCTGGAGAGGTACCAAATACAGCAGGACTCAGATGTATTACAATACAGAAGTAACAGTACTGTAGTTGGAGCTAAGAGCCCATTGATTGTACAGGTGGTCACCACTGTATTTTAGCAGTTAAATGTAATTGCTGCTTGTACTCTTTTAATAGTGGAAAGGGCACCAAGAGCACAGGGCAGTTAATCTTAGGGTACGTCCATACTACCCGCCCGGGTCGGCGGGTAGCGATCGACTTCTCGGAGTTCAATATATCACGTCTCATCTAGACGTGATATATTGAACTCCGAACGCGCTCCTGTCGACTCCGGAACTCCACCACCGCGAACGGCGGTGGCGGAGTCGGCGGGGGAGCCGCGGACTTCGATCCCGCGCCGTGAGGACGGGTAAGTACTTCGAACTAAGGTACTTCAAGTTCAGCTACGCTATTCACGTAGCTGAACTTGCGTACCTTAGTTTGAACCCCCCCCCCAGTGTAGACCAGGCCTTAGTATGTATAATCTTAGGCCTGGTCTACACTGGGGTCGGGGGGTCGATTCTCTGTGCAACTGACAAAATACTGCCTACAAGGCTGCAGGGAGAAGACCAGAAGGCTCTTAAATAGGGTAATTTCAGAAATAGTGTGTGCCCCTGCAATTAAAGATTGGCTCATAATGCAGGTGCAGGTCAGCAATAAGGTTGAATGGGCCACCTTTACTTTCCTTGATTTGGAGTGCTTAACTCTGCTAACAGGGGCTGTTGTTTGTACTTTCCTAGACCTATTTGAAAGGAAAAAGAAAAGAAATGGCCCAATCTGTAACTGTCTGGCCAGCCACTTCCCGTGCCACTCACAGTGTCCTGAGTGCCTTCATTATTACAGAATTATCCTTGATGGCTTTTCTGACAGCTGAGGCTCACTTGCAGCAAATCACTGCAGTACCTTGCTTTCCTGCTGTATGTTACCCGTAGTAACAGGCAGCGTTGGGTTGGACTCATCTCCGCTGGGCTTTGGAGGAGAAGGCAGCCCCTGCTTCTCTCGTCCCCAGGACACTCATGCTACCCCGGCTATACAAGCAGCTGCCCATTGAGCTTTTCTCGGCTCCCTTTCAGATCCCCTTCTTGCACTGCCTGCCTAGTGAGGGCTAGTATTTCCTCCGGTTTTATTGCAGACGGAAAGGCCTCCCTGCCTAATCTAATTCCCTCTCCTTTGTCACAGGCAGATGTCACCTTTACATCTGTGCGTCTGTTCAAACGCCCCCCTCCAGCCCAGCAGATGTTACCACTGGTAACGGAACGCCAGCAAAAAGTGACGTGCAGGTCCCTCTGCTGGAGGGAGCCTGTTGTGTGCCAGAGGCGAGCGCTTCCCTGCTTCTTTCCTGCGGGCAATCCCCCGGCAGAGACCAGCCCCAACACATGCCCCCATGGCACGCACAACATACCTGAACATTCATGCCAAAAAGCTGTCCTCTGCACACTCGTATAAAACACAGCAATGATGCACAGAAAAAGAAGAACGTTCATAAACTCATAACACAAACTCAGCACAGAGCCCCACAATTACACACACAACAAACGCTCAGCCAGGCACAACACACGAATGCACGCAACGTACGCCTTTACTCGCACACTGCATGTAAATAGCAATACTCTTACACACACATAACACACAAATAAACTCAGTTCACACATGAACGCACGCACATAACAGAACATTCACTCCTCTGCCTGCAAACAACTTTCTGAGAAGCTGAAAAATATCAGCGTCGGTCCCTTTTGTACTAGATGTAGTCCAGGAATTAACCACTTTCGAAACTAACTGCGAAACCCCTTCCTTCAATAGGGCTTCTTACACTGGTGACTTTTGCATGGGTCTAGCTATATCAATGTAGCTGTACTGGTGGTGCAAACCTTTAGTATAAATGCACCCTACTAGGAGATGCAGATACATTATGTCTCCACTCGCCCCCTCACTCCCCAGACGATTCCTCAGTTTTCCCTCAATACTTTCTTCACACGCACCCACTCCCTCTGATACATACGTAGTCAAAACACCAGGCTGAGAAAGAAGAGTGAGTTTATCTTCTATTTTAGATGCTTTGGAGGCACTCAAATATTATAGATAGATAGATAGATAGATTCAGTGTAGCGTATACCCACAAAAGTACTTGGGAATAGTTACATGTAAGTTACACGTTATAGTATGATGAGATCTGGGGAGGGGAAAACCAACATAAAATAACATTTTTTCTCAAGGCAAATGAATTGCTCACTATTTTTGTTGCTGTTTCTTGCTTTATATTATGGGGAGCTAGTCTGATAACTACTCCGGCGCAATGATACAGGTCAGAGGATAGTGACCCGCAGTAATAAGCCTAATGGATAAAATAAAAGCCCCATTTTCCTCTTTTAACCAAATCGACGATTGCATAGTGAAAAATCGACTCTGACGTGATATCCACCGCGGGATAATTGGAAGGCTTCCCCCCAAATAAAGCAATCAAAAAGAAATTCTCACTGGTATTAATATTTTATTCATCCCCATGTTATTGTGTTTAGCCTGCGGTAAAACAGATTCATAGAAGTGAGACATTATGGGCCTGACAAGCGTTTTCCCATGAATCGCTACTTCAATACAATGGCATTTTGTTTGCTGTTTTGTTTCGCTGTCCTCTAACATTCTTTCTGACTTTCAGGGTGGAGGAAAAGATTCTCCTCTATGAATAGCGAAGAATAGGACAGAAACGTTTCTTTTAAACTTTCAGCCTTGTTTAATTCTGGTACTTGATAACATGTAAACGTTCCCCCAGCTTCGCACCGTCCCTGACTTTCCTTTGTTTTGAGCTGTTTTTGCTTCTAGCATTACTTCTGTCCTTACTGAGTCAGTAATCTGGAGAGAAAGCTGCACACAACTCTCTGACTGTATCAGTAAACAGCCGGGCAGGGAACTGTCCCCAGCTCTGGTTGGCTGGATTTGAATTTGTGATCTAGACAAAAGGTCTCTTTTGGAAAAAAGCTACTGGGGGCTCTAATTCTATTTGTGCCGCTTGGAAATCAGAAGGGGTTTTTCCACACTTCATTTTGATTCGATTATTTCTTATAGATGGTTTCGCTCTCCCCTCACCAGACGCGTGGGGGAAGGCTGCTGAAGCAGTTGGTCTATAGTTGCAATAATCAAATTAACCATTTGCTACAACTTTTAGGGAGAGCAGCTCGCGTGTAGAAAGAACAACTCGAAACAAAACCCAGGGGCCGGAGCCTGTCCGCCTCGGAGAAGCCCAGCGTGACTTTCATCTGCAGAAGCGAATCAAAACATCCACAAAAGATTTTACACTGGAAAAAAAACACAAACACACACAAAACCCACCTCCCATAAATAAACCCGCAGAAAGGAGATAATTGAGTCAAGTGCATTTGCTCAGCGGACCGTAGATCGGCTGGAAGATCCGCCCGTGTAATGACTGGGCGTGAGGCGCTCACCCCCTCGCAGAGGCAGCACCGTTTGGCTTTGCAGGGCAAAGGGGCTGTCTGGGGGATTGAAGGAGGAGGCCACGGCTGGCACGATCGGGGGCAGAGGTGGGAATGGGGGAACGGGCAGAGCTGGCCCGATGGGCAGGGGGGTGCAGTGAGTTAGGCGCCGCCGCTGAGAACCCCCGGGCTGGCAGGATCCAGGCGCTGTGCCGGCCAGCGCAGGGCGGAAGCGGGAGGGGGAACAGTCCCTGCAGAGCAGGCTGAAGCCAGACGGGACTGGAGCAGGGAGCTGGCGAGCCTGGATCCGAGTAGAGGGGGACAGGATTGGGCCGAAGACAACGTGCAAGGGACGCGCCTTCCGCAGCGCTGGAGCAAGCGGGCTGGCACGGCTCGCAGGGACCGGTGTGGGTAGGGGCAAGAGCCGAGGGCGAGGCAGTGCCAGCGAGGCTCTCCGCAGGCAGCCCTGCACGCCAGGGACTGGTCACAGCCACGGCCCGGCGCGCTCGTGTGCCCACCGCTGCCGAGCCCTGAAGTCCCGGCTCAGGGGAATGATCACAGACCAGACAAGGGCCTGTCACACTCCACTCTGCCTGTGGCTTTCGCGCCGTAAAATGTGCCGGGAGAGCAGGGTTTATTTTCCCTCCACGAGGTGCGATCGGTCGCTGAGGGTCTCTACATTGAGGGCCTATCGAGCTCCAAAGGATGGTTTTCCATTGTCCTCAATGGCCTCTGGATCAGACCGTAAATCTTCGCCTATTTACTTACACTCCGCAGCGTGCCAGAATGTT